>NC_064537.1:9225416-9532083 GCF_023856365.1 Brienomyrus brachyistius
AAATGTCACATTTGCAAGTGCACCTGTTAGATACACTGAAATGACTTTTAATATGACTGGTCTGTAGAGATCTGACACAGACTGTCTGAGCCTCCTTGGCGAGTGCCCAGTGGTAGGACTGGGCGTGATGCCCTGTGTGGGGGAGGGCACAGGTCTGTAGCACCAGTATACCATCACATACTCCCAGTCTAACCTTGTACTGATACAATAACTGACGCGTGTGGAGTATCAAAACAGATATAATGACAAGCTCTACTTTTAAGAAGAAATATGTGCGAATATATATCTATGGCAACGATAAGCAGTCAGAAGATGGATACAGATATTGTTTTCGTCATACAAAATCTCAAATTATATCGTATGTCCATCCATCCATCCATCCATCCATCCATCCATCCATCCATCCATCCATTTGCCATCACTGCTTATGAAGCTTGGAACCATTCCCAGGAAAGGCAGGGACATCACAGGGAGCACGGAGGATGCGATGGCCGGATGCCAGTGGAAGCACGACGCACACCTGCTAATTGGCTGATATGCTGCTGAACCTTAGCTGGTTGGTTGACTAAAACCGCGCGTAGGCCGACAGAACCCGGAGAAGGCGAGACTGTGCGTCTGTGTGATGATGTCATGCTGCTCTATCTGCTTGATGTCCCACATACAATGACAGCGAGGGAGAACTTCTACTTGCTTGTCAGAAACAAACGGATGCAGACGCAGATGAAAAACTCGAAAGAAGGCAGCAGATGAGGCTTAAAAAGCAAAAATTCACCAATTAAGAAAAGGAAGTAATATAGAACCAAAATGTCGACATTAAATTCCACTTTAAATGTGACCAATTATTCTACAGTTTAGTTTGTTCTCCCTGCTACTCAAGAAACTTAATCAATATACCTGCTTCTACTCTGCTCCTTTATGTGAGAGAGTTTGATTTAATAGATAAATTAATTACAACCAAAATTAATTCATCACACTCCTCCACCTAGAATGACAACCAATCAATGTTCCAAGCAATTCCAATTTTTGGCAAAAAAAAAAAGTCTTTATTAATCCTTGAATAATATGTGTTTTGAATATAAAATAAACAAAAGAGATTTTATTTTTCAACTGAATATGCATGATTGCAGGCAGTGACTTGGTTCTCTTTCCTGTGTGCAGCTTTTTTTAGTGTCCCCTCCGAAAAGTACACCTCAAGTAGGAACCTGTGATTTCATACCGCCGTCCTCCCAGCACTTTTCCTGGTCCGGGTTGCAGAGGAGTCTGGAGCCCATCCCAGGCAGCACGGCACACACAGACACATACAGTATAAGAACGTAGAGACACCAGTCAGCCTTACTGCATGCCTTTGGACTGTTAGAGGAACCCAAAGACACGGTAGGAAACTTACGCAGCACAGGGACAGCATGCAAACCCCAACCCTAGAGGTCACTCTGCTCTCCCTACATCTTGATTGTCCACTGGTACCTGGCAGGGATGTTAAATGTTTCCACAGCTACAAACATTACTTGAAAACCTTGAAAGGGATCTGAAGCAGGCTTGAACATCATGAGAAGCCCTTTCAAACTTTTAGTCACTGCATGCATAGTGGAAGCTGTAATCGGTGCAGAATTGAACATGCTGTTTTTCCTGCAGTTTGTTTTGTGTGTCGGCCTGTCCATCTGTTCAGTGTGTCCCCAGCCTTGTGAAATACAAGCTTTGAAAACTTTATTTGCTGAATTAGGCAAAAGGCACTGATATGACACCCCCCCCAATTCACTCACTAGGCTTATTCTTTCTAGACTATTCTTTCTCCTCAGATGTGTCACATTACATTTCATAATCTGACATCATCTAACCTTCGATTTGGGCTTCTTCACTTGCTCAGAGCCCATGTACTTACCCTGTACTTCACTCATCACTTCCATCTTTCATTGTGTTTTTTATCCGCCCCCATCTGAAAATTGGTTTGCGAGACTAATGTAAAGATATTACATTTGCTTATGATATTATACGGGTTAGCTTTGAATGGAGACCTGGCTACTGTTGTTTGTTTTGTTTTTTTAAATACATCATATAAAGTGAGTTATTAAACAAGGGAATGACAGCCAGGTTGATCATATGTAAGTCTCAAGTGATGCGGTTGCCACGGCAACTATGATGAAAATAATCCTGTGTCTGTATAGGAATGACAGAATATACTAGTTCGGACAACACGAAGTGGAAGAGAGACGAATATTCAGTGCAATTTGCAGGGATTTGTGTTACTTCAGAGCAAAGAGGAGCCTTAAATGTCCCACCACTTTTTTTCCGGAAATGTCAAATGCTCCACAGACAACATCTCTGCTAATCACACTGACGCTGGAATTCATTGTTCAAGTAACCTAAACATATTTAAGCTCATATTCTTACAAAGGGAAATAACGCCTGCATTCTGCAAGTCTGCCTGGATTCTGTGGAACTGCTGCTTAAATTGTGACTGGCTCCCTTTAATTTGCTGATATGCACATGCATGGTTATAGATAATAGTTTAACTGGAACAATAATGGCAGTAAAATTATGCATATTTCTTTTTCCAGATATACGGAACAACCTTTTACATAACCTTTGGTCCTTCAACTCAAAATATGCACATCAGAAATATTTCTGTTCATGCATATTCTGTTTTTATCTGAATTCAACTTTATTAGTATCAGAAAAAATGTTGAGACTACAATTTAAAACGTGTATTCATAGATTTATTGTAGATAGATATGTGTTATCTTTGAAATATTTCTGTAACCGTACAATATAACGCACGGTATAATCAAGGTATAATTTAAGACGTATTTTGAAAGGGATGATTGAGAAAGGGAGGGGATAACGGAGAGGGATTTGAAGGGGAGAAAAGTGGGAGGGGGTGTGCGCGTATGTGTGTATGCAATTTTGAGGCGGTCTCTCCGTAAAAAAAAAGAAGAAAAAAAAGAACAACGAGCTTGTGTATACAAAAAATATGGAAACAAAAACATGGGGAAATAAACTGGGAGACGGGATTTAGTCACTGAAAAACGAAGGGGCAGACAGTTGCGCGGGATAGTGTAAGTGTCAGCGATGCGTTTAGTTTTAAGTGCGTCTACCTAAGAGACGGTGTGTGAGAAGGAGGGATAGGGGGAGGGAAAGCGGGACAGGAGGGGAGACTGGGGGGGTTAGTGGACCTCTCTGCGCTGGCTGACACCTCGCGTCTGCACCCTTTATTATTATTTTTGGAGGTGAGAAGAAAACAAAGGGGGGGGTGAAAAAATAAGTGGTGGGAAGAGGCCTCTGAATGATGTGCATGTAACGGCGCCCCCCCCCCGGGCTCCGCCACTGGTCTGGGTGGTCCCAACGGAAGAGGAAAAAGCGGCATAGCAGTCTACCCGAGCCCGGGGATTCCTGGTACAAAGGTGGGAAAAACAACAACAGCAACAGCAGCGTCACATCTCACTTCATCCCGCGGGTCTCTGATGGGAGCCGGGCTGAAGGTACCGTACGCGCTTCCCTTTTGTTCCCGGGGATACGTGTCGGCTCCCTCCTTCCCCTCGGCTAGCTTGTTATTGTTCAACCGGCTTGGAAGCGAGCTACCTGGCTAAACATCTGCTCAGACGGGCCGCTCGTTCAGCCCGCGTCTCCGAAGGAGGCGAAAACCGAGCCGCGGCTCGTCCCCTCCTCAGCGGCAGCCCCGTTCGCCGCCCGGCCGCCTGCCACTTACCAGGCCGGTTCTCTTTTCTCTGCAGCTTTCAGGAATGGCTAAATGCTTTTTATCTGCCAGCCAGGCAGGCAGCCATTCGGCTGAATGCGAAGTAGTTCCGAAGCTAATCGGTTGATGCGTAAAGCATGCAGACAGTAACTGTGTTGCTTTTTATCTGTCGGTTTGGTTCCCATTCCACAGATTTGCCTGGGCTGCGTGACCGCGTTTAATGTCGAATAACTACGACATTTATGTTATATATGTATATATATTTTTAGCTTAGCTGACTAGCCGTGCCTTACTGTATGTTTGCGATCCGCTGACCTGCGACGACTCGCACAAACAGCCGCTGTTCAGCGATACTGTGCCGCTTTATCAAAATAAAGGACCGCACGAACCTGGCAAAGTACGGCGGATCACGTTTACCTGTTCAAAGCAACGCTATTGTCGGTTCCCTAAATTACAGGTTCGTGGCTGCACCGCATAACTTGCCGTGTACAGTACCTGTTAACATTCCCAACTTAATAAGTTACTCACGATGGCCAACTGTGCGTTTAATATGGTAATTGCTTGCTTATGCTCTAGCAGACATAAATGTAATGCGCCACATTCTGCTGTATATACAATGCTGCCTTTGTTTACATCGTATAATAATGAATTAAGAGTGTATAAAATATCACCAAGAACAATAGCAGAAGGATGCCCTCAGATCTGGGGTGATGCATTTCGTGTCACCGGGCTCTCTCATGATTAATGACCCCGCTATGCTGTTATCATTTGCTGATTAAGCCTGCCTGAAAACGTAAGTTGCCATTGCTGTGGTCTTTCAGAGGAGCGAAGTCGTCAGGATGATCATAACAGCTTTGCTGTTTTTATGTTCTTTTACAGAGATCAGTTGGGTCACATTCAGACGTTTTGTCTTTGATTTTTGGATCAAAAACAATAACAATCATTACCTGGTACTATATAAAGAGAGGTGCCTTGAAATGTTGGTGTTATGACTATTCTTTGTTAGAGAGTTGGACACCAGAGATGCATGGGTGATGTTTTCCTATTGATCTTCTAACACTTGGTGTTTTCTAAAGAGCTTTCAATCAAACCAATTTACTGTTTGAAAAAGGTCTACAGGTTTTTCTCGGTATACAATGAATTTTCAATGTGATTTTTTTTTTAAATAATAGTGAGTGGCATCCATGCTGATTTTTAAATATTTTCAGAGCAGTTCAGCTCAGTGCAGTATTTTAAATCCATGCGTATATTTCAGTATGTACCAGAAATTGGTGAAAATATGGAGGACAGTGTGACTACAATACAGTCCACCATACCTTGATATAACTCAGCATAAGCAATTATCCATGCTTGGACCTTTGAACTGGAAAAGAGAGGTTGCTATGGTGAAAATGCCTGAACCATGGATGAAGAAACTGCTTTGCTTGTTGGATGTCATTCTGCCAAGTTGTGCAGCGTTGGGTCAAGCAGAAGTCACTGATCGACTGTTTGCACAAGGAGCTTACTGACTTAAGGCCATTTGTAATATAGTGGAAAATGTAATATGTGGAATATTACAATTGCAAAATCAGACTAACACCTGCTTCTGGCAAAAATCAATTTTGTCTTTGTTAAGTCAATTATTTTGCAGGGGACCAGTAACCAAAAGATAATGTTAGGCATTGTGATTTAGGACTGCCACTACTCTATGGAATAATCTATCAACTATTGGTCGATTAATCTGAATGATTAATTACATTTTCCTCCTTAAAATCAACTTGACCATTAAATTTAAATAAATTCCATTTTGACAACAACAAACTGTATGTGATTGTAGTGTTTCAGATAATGGACGCCGGCTTTTCGGCACTAAACAGACATTATTTTCACCCACAATCTGATAAGAAGATTATCTGCCTAAAATAGTAATGAGATGCGTATTGTGATACCCAAAAGGTTGCAATCTGTTTAAATTCGACATATCCTCATGCTTATTAAATTCAGTTAGCGGAGCGCACCACATGTGACTGTTTTGGTGTACCATGGAAGCAATAAGCACAAAAGTCATGGTGAAGAAAGGGCCAGTTTAGCAGCCTTTTAAAATAGGAGATTATCATTAAATTAGGTTAAAAGATGTTGCGGTGTAGCGATACGTTTTCAGATTAAAGTCCGGCACAGTTTTTTTTTTTTTGGTGAATACAGTTTTCATTTTTATATCAGTTCACAAATTATTTAGTGTCCGCTTTCATTTCAGTTTTAGCTTACGATAACAAAACTAGTCAGAACTAGGCCAACGTCACCGGCACAGTCAATCAAGCCCAGATTTTAGCCTAAATGTTTTCTCAAACACCTATTCAGTGGAATTTTGTAATGTAGCAGGCAGACAACTTTATGGCTTTAATAAAGAGTGTATTTAGCAACTACAAGGACAAACGATATTAAAAAGCTCTCAGTACTAAAGGTAATTTAACAAACATGAATAAACTAAACTTACAATGGGTTTGCCTACTCTAGTGGCCCAGGCGCTCATGCATAGCGCTCGTGGGGCTGTGGTACCCCATCAGACTTTACACAGTATACAAACCACCTTTTTGTGGTTACGTAGTGATATTAAAGGAAAACATTTGGTGTAATGAATCGAAGCGTTCTAGAAACCATAAAGGTAATTTCAATTTAAAATATTAATGTCGATCCATTTTCAGCCTTGACGTCATCGACTTCGTCAGCTAATCGCGGCAGCCCTATTGTGATTGGATTCCCATGCTACAGAAACTGACACATAGTTCAATTCCCGCGGCAATTTACCGTTGAATATTTCTCATGAAACTATTACGAACAAAAGTCATTTGTTTTGGAACTTTAAAAAAATATATTACAGTCATAGCCACCATCTCGTGCCCCATGTGATTCATCAATGATCTCATGGACTGGCGACATAAATGTCTTAGGTAATATATAAACATTTACTGTTTGAAAACACGTGTGCTGTGCATGACCTCGCTGAAGTGCTTATTTGGAAAAATGAGCAAAAGAATTATGTTACTTAGAAACCATGTTGGATGAAAAGTGAACTTTTGATGGGGGAATGAATAAAATAGTGTGACAGTGTAATTGTGGAAGGATTCTGGGACACTGGATTGTAGGGGTGAAGGTGGACTCCCAGTGTGTAATGAGAGATCCCAGGCGTACTAAGAGCAGAAGAATGGGAGCTTTTTAGCAGTCATTCTGTTTATGAAGAACTAAGCAATTTTCTTATTTATTTTCGTCTCACTAAAAAATCCTTCTGCATATTTTTACTTTTCCAAGTTTTAAGCAGCACTCAGCTGGTTGTGCCTACTGGGTCTAACAAGATTACTTTGAATGACGGGCTTGTTCTAGTTTGATGGACTCAATTTGGAGCCTTGTAATAAAGGAATACATTTTGCATATACTCATATGCTCTATATATATTTTACACATATAACACACACATACAGACTTGTACTCGCATCTTTGTGGGGACCATCCATTCATTTCTATGAGCAAAACCCTAATCCCAACAATGACAGCCTTACCCCCTACCCAGCCCTAACCTTAACCATAAGGAACCAAACAAAATATGGACCCACCTCTACTTACAAACGAGATACTTTCCGAACAGCTGTTCGTAACTTGAAATGTTCGTAAGTCATTATTCAACATAATTTTAAGGGTATATGCAAGTACAAAGAACTAGGATGCTGGGAGTACGCACGCTACGCTGCTGCGCGGTGGGAGTAGCGGCCAGAAGTCGTACTAGGCGAAATTGGCGCGTAGGAAAAAAATTGATGTTCTGGACAGGAAATGGAAGCCCAGTGAACACAGTTTGGACTTGCAGTCCTCTTTGTTCGTATGTCTGAAAGTTCGTAAGTTGAAAGTTCATAAGTGGAGGAGCCTCTGTACAAGTGTTTTGGCATTTTTAGTTTTTTGATTGCAGATACAGGTTTTTATAAAATTGAATTTCCCTTGTGAGGACCAAAAAAAATTGTCCCCACAATGTCAAAATAACAGGCTTTTATCACACTGTGGGAACATTTGTTCTCCCATCCAAGGACAGGCCAGGCCCAAACCTGCTTAGCCTAAGGTGGATTACCGCTAGTCTGAACTGCAGGTGGTACGGTTTCAAAAGGTCTGTCAAATGTTTTTAGGAGATTTTTGGAAGCTTTTAGGTCTTAGTTTTGTACTTGGTGGTAGAAAGGTATACAGCCTCTCCCCGGTTTACGATGATGTTAGTTCCAACAAACCAATCGTAAGTTGAAAATGACTTTTAATACAGTACACATAACCTAACAAACATCCTAGCTTAGCCTACCTTAAATATGATTAGAACACTTACATTAGCCTACAGTTGGGCAAAATCATTAACACGAAGCCTAATTTATCTCATGTAATTTATTGAGTAATGTACTGAAAGCGAAAAACATTTACCCATGGTAAAGTTTTAGAGAAAGTTTAAAACTGAGAAAGCACGCACCATGTAACCAAGGAAGCGTCGGTACTTAGCCTCCAATAGTAATTAATATCCTTTATATAATTCATAGTTTTCAGTATATATTTTTAATTAAAATAAATATTTTAACATCACAACATGGAGCACTGTCTTACATTTCACAAGCAATTTCATGGATTCACCGTTATCACATCCCCTTTATTGTATGTAACACTTTCCCCAGCTGCCTCACCTTATTTGGTTCGTAATTTAATCCAAAACGCTTCAGGGCTGTTTGGACTCTTTCTGTTGCTAGTTGAAGACCACAACTTTAAGGTCACCTCACGACTTCTTAGTTGTTGATTTAGATATGTACTCTCGTTTGTTATCGTTTGAGCATTCTATAAGGATTATACTTCTTAGAGATTAGAATAATGAACGCTGTAGATTGGAGGTTATGGATTGTGGAGAGGAGCACAATGTTTTGGCGGAAGCAGCTGTTGCGAGAACTTAGCAGAACCATAAATCATAACCAGATACACCATCATTGTACGTGTTCCATTGTACGTTCTTCAACTTTTTGGCAGCAAAGATAACCAGTAATCATTAAAAAAAAAAAAAAAATCTCCTTTAACTTTTTCCTTACAATAAAATGTCTTCTCATTTGTCATTGAGGAGATTGTGCTGGCAGGTATAGTACGGTAATTACAAATTAAGTCTATTGTGGACTTAAACTGTATTCTTTAGAAATGTTTAGTCACAGTTCTTTGTATTTTATGAGATCTCCAGCTTTTGGTTGATTCCTGAAGGATTTACGCACAGGCTCAAGGTTTTATATGTTTCATAGCAGCAACATTCGTTCTCCTTCTTCTACAAAAGCTGGTGTCCCAACAGAGTACCATTCCCTCCAGTGAATTGGAGGCATGGCTCCAAGCCTGAAATGCACACAGCCATGCCAAGGTCTGCAATTAGCCAGCAGGGCTTAGCTCAGTTTTATCATGGGGCATGAGGCTTAATTCAATTTTATAAGGAGGTGAGGCTAATGCAGTGCAGCTGGTGGAACGTGCCGCACTGGTTCTGTTACTGGCTTTTAACGACCAAAACTAAGTAGCAGAAGTTTATATGAGATACTAGCTAGAATCCCAGAGTCATAAAATCTCCAGTGTCTTTTGAATTCTTTTGATTGCACATCAGTTGCTTGAATGAACTAGGTGACGTTATAACAGTGGTAAATCTCACAGAAGCTATTTACAGCTTAAAATTGTTGCAGCAATAAATATGGTGGTAAAAATACAAAAACACTGGTAACACTTTACTTGACAGGGCACAAATATAGTATTATACTATTACTTCTGCATTAATTAACCACAAACTAAGTTTTAGTTGCATGTTGATCTCATGTTAATTCATCATTAAATTAATGAATCGTGACGCATGTTTTATCTCCAGCGGTTGCTATATTTTTTACTGCATCTGTTAATTCTGTAAACCTTTGTGAGCTACTGAAGCAATTATTGCAAGGACAAGTAATGAATAATACAATTAAATACTGATCTCGTATTTGTTCATTAATGAATCATGGCACGTCTTTTATCTCAAGTAGCAACTATATTTCATGATTTGGCAGGTTGCTGAGTATTTGTCCCCCATCGAGTAAAGTGTTATCAAAACATCTAACTCTAGGCAACATACACTGCTTTTCTATTAATTATATTGATACATTTTCAATATAGTTTTGATTATACTATGTCAATGGACATTGATACCCCCCGACTGTGAGCACCAGTGAGTTTTCAAAACCATCAGGCTGTCTTAAAAATATTTACCCATTTATAAGCAACTAGAAATGTGAGTCAGTTTATATATGCTTAACTTGAATAAATTGCACTAGTAGCTTACAGTAAGGTCACAGCTTGTAAAAACAGTGAAACTTAGCAATATTACAACATATTATTTATAGTATCCTCTCGTGTTACGTGATAAGAATGATGTGGGGAAAGTGTTTTTAAGACATTTGATCGGTACAAATATTTAAAATCATTGCTCTGCTTACCGCTGCACTTTCTCCTCCTGTTGTACCTCAGTAGAAGGGGTTAAACCCTAAGGCGAGCTTTTCATGAAACGTCAACACGGTAACATTCCTGAGGTTAACAGACGGAAGCTAAATGTGAGGCGCGATAGGCCCACGTAGAGAGCAGCTGACAGAATACCGTCTGACGAGCTCCATGGGCTGGGAGGGGCCAGGCGGTGGAGGGCGCGTCTCGGCCCGAATCGCCTCCACTAAAGTATCCAGCTGTGAAATGGGTTTATCTTAAGCTGCTGAGCAACTTCATAAAAGTAAAATGCATCATGCTTAATTTTATTATAGGAGATAGGTACCGTAGGTGGTTGTGGGCTTACAACCAGCAACGTAATACCCAGACTCTTACAGTAATTTTAATTACGGGAGAGAAAATTTTAGCTTTCAGAAGTGTTTTAACGTGACTTTTGAATGATAAATGCTTTATTTTCCATTTGCACTAGTACATTGGAATTCTTCGCTACACCTACCCCATCTTGCTCTCCATAGTTTGGGGGTCACAACGCAGGGTCAGCCAGTGTGCACCCCCCCCCCCCCCCCCCGAAGCGGGGGGTTAAGGGCCTTTTTCAGGGCCCACATGTCACTCTCTGACTATGGGCACAGAGCCGAGCCACTCAGCGCAATAACAGCTTAATATTTGTGGTGCCACACATTGTCTCATCCAGTGGTAATTTGTGGAGGGAGGGGTTGGACCAATAGCTGTATCAGGACATGAGTCAGGTGAGCAGATGTATTTTTATTGTTTTTTTACCCCTTGTCTTCATTTTCTGGAATTTATGCCCATATTTAAGGTGTTTTTAAATCCACTTTTTATTATTTTTTTTTGTCTTCCCAAAACTTTGGCTGAAGGTTTTTTTTGGTCAATCCCATTTTCAAATGTTTGTCCTTACATTTGTGTTTCACTGGCCTGATACCTACCCCTCAGAGTCCTGTTTATTGTTTTAAAGGTAGAAGTTTATCCAGTGCTGCTCTTTATGACAGCTGGACACATTCTGTTTATTGTGACTTCAGTAAAACATCAGTGAACATGATTGTTTCAGCCATATGGTCAAGCAGCAAAAGCTTCAGTTTAAAGCCTCAGTACTTCACCCTAAAGCAGTGTTTATGTATTCCAGTGACAAGTGGATTATGATTCTTAAATTTTTCCAGCTGTTTGCTATGTGTGCGTCTGCAGGAAAGCAGATTTAAGTGGTTATATCTGCATCTAAGAAATGGGCTGTGGACCAAACCATGGATATCACATCACTTTAAGAGAACCCATTTATGCTCAGTATGTCCGATATCAGAGGTGGGAATTGATGGTACATTGATATATGTTTGCCGATTTGATATGTATCGCAATTTTTAAAAAGATTTTGCTGAAGAGCATTTCAGGTCTACATTTAATGACAAGGACTGTAACTGTGCACATATTCATCATGTGCCTTTCAGTTGCAGCTTTTCCAGTTTGAAACGTGCAGTGCAACCAGTTAATACGTTTCTTCACACAGCTGAAACCTAAATTCACAAGTAGATGTTCAACACGGAAAACATTGTGCTAATTGTGGCTTCGAGTTACAGCTAGTGCTCGAGAGCTCAAAGACCCTCCCCACATTACTAAGTTCACTCCCAATTTTCCACTTGCCCAAACTTTTTCCCGATCACAAACAAAAGCCTTGGATCAGAGTTATATCGGTGTTCACCTGGCACTGGCAAATAAGCGCTCGATCAGTATTAGTTCCAAGTCGTATCTGGACAGAATTGCTTACGTGCCCCAGACACCCGTCAGACATCTAGCAGGCTGAAAATCTGGACCTGTCGGCAACTCCAGATCCTGTAGTGTGGAAAGTGTTTGACCAGCGATACGTGTGGTGAAGAGCTACAGCCAATGAGAGTGCAAGACATAGAGTGAGGTGAAACCAGAGGGAGGAGTTTAAAAAAGGTGTAAATAATGCTTGAGGTTCGTTGTGGCTTTAAGTGATGCAGGAAAGGCCCCTGCACACGGTCACTCATTCATGATGGCACCATGCTAATCTCAGGCTGTGCGCAACTGGGCAAATATATTAGCAGTAACAAAGGTGAAATATGTCCTTTCAGTAACTTATTTTTAAACTGATGTTTAGAAATCGATTTTTCAACTCTCGCTGCGGTATTAAAATCGCCGCCTTGAAGAATCACGATTTTTAACAGACGCGAGCCCCCACCCAGTATGCTCCGGAGTGCTGAGTCACTTTATAGGTGGAGTAAAAATGGCTGTTTGTTAAAGGTGGAAAGAAGTGTCTCATGGCCTTTCTGAATCTAAATCGTAAAAGCATGAAGGATTTGACATTTGCTATCTGGGGTACCAAGGGGATGTGGGTAACATGAACGATTATCAAACCAAAAAGACCGAAAGCTTGGCCTCACTGATAAGTGCCCGTATCTGCAGTCAAGAAATGCTGCAGTGGAGGGCTGAAGATGACCATTCGGTAGCAAACAGTCAACAAAAGGTCAACCATGCCAGGAAATTGCTTGGTGCTAAAGCTGTTTACTCAGGACTAGGGCTGCACGATTAATCGCTTCTGAATCGAGATCTCGATCCTCATCCTTATGCAATCTCAGATTTACACACCACAGGTTTTGCCATGTTTGCATTAGGGGGGAGACCAGTTCCATCACAGCAATTGCTACCTTTTTCCCCCTAAGCTGCATCAACAAGTGACAGGGCTGCGTTACACCGCATGACAGGAAGAGAGGGCAGAGAAACAAGTGTTTATAATAAAGAGTAGACAAGGTTTCAGTTTATGTTTTTCCATTTCTCATTGAAAATGACAGAGCAGATCAACGGAATGATGTTACATAATTTTTTATTCTTACCCTACGCAGGACCATTGAGTTCCCGTGCATTTGCCACTAGGGACAACCTGACCTAAGGTTTAAGCAGCTGTTGATTACTGAATAAATTCAACCAATATAACACCATTGAGTCTTCCCATATGCTTTAATTTTAATTGTACTGTTGGCCTTGTACTCTGTATGATTGTTATAATAACCAAGAAAAAAAAAACAGAAATTTTAAATGATTTTTTAAAATTATTATTTAATGAGGAGTGGTGTATATTCTGTTCTTATTTCCAAATGTGAATGGCTCTGCGTGAATGTAGGGGACAGATTGTATGCCAACAAACCCGCAACTGCATGCCAGGAACTGAAGGTAATTTTATTAAACAGGCTCAAGGTTGAAATTTGCGATCTGAGACTCTTTTCCCCTGCACTTCCATTTGCTCTGGCATCATGATCCTCCAGCTGTCATGGTTACTGAAGCTCTCACCAGGCATGACTCTTTCAAAGTCACACAGGTCTTCCTTTGCAGCCATGATGCCCATAATTACAGGTAGCCAGGCTTGCCAAGAATTTTCTATCTCCCCTGCCTCATATCAGCATATTAGTTTGGAACCCTGTGTGACAATGCCCCTGCTTTGCAGTCATTCGGATTTCTTTCGCATGTTTTGGGAGTTACGGGAGTCTCTGGGTTAGGCTGTCCGGGCTCTGAACCGGAAGGTCGCCAGTTCACGTCTTCGGAGCCTTAAGCAATGGCCCTTAACCCCAAAGATACCGGAGGATCCTGATTACTGAAGTGTGCAGCACTTTGAGTAAAAGCATCAGATAAATAAGTAAATGTTTTAAGCTTTTGTGTTATTTTGTCCACAAAATGTCTGTCGATTACAAGTGCAATTTAACGTTCACACAGTTTTGAAGCATCTGATATTTTTGTTGTTATAAAATACAAGTGATTACAAAATAAAAGTGAGTAAATGCATGAATTACCAAAAGTAGTAATAGGGCAGTGCCAAGTGCTTAAGTTTTTAAGGCATGGCCCAGTAGGGATCGTGCCGCTTAATTGGGGGGATAACACCGCTGCGGCTTTCAGTAACGTATGCATGAATACTTTGTTTCCACCCAGCCACACATCCACCAAGCATTTTCATTATTCGCAAAGAAGCAAGTTTGCGGTTTGAGTTGGCAGAACCACTGTCCTGGCAAAGGACACTTAAGACTTCCCACAGTGAACCTGTTACACAAACAGTCTTCTCTTTAGTCCAGTTTTATGTACTAATTTTAACTGGATTCAGTCGTGAATTCTCTGTCTGTCAGACTGCAGCTAGTGTCCGGTTCAGACTGATATAGAGGAAAGGGTGGGTACCGGCCTGCAGACCGACGCCCTTAAAATCACAGTCCAGTCTAGGCCAAAATGTGTTTTATTTTAAATTCAAATTAAATAATCATTCTTCAACTAATACTGATAAATCAAATATTCCATATTCCAGGGTTAATTTTTATTGAATATTATAATAATAAGTATAGTTTTAGGGCTCTATTTTGCATTCAGCGCAAAGCAGCAGAGGCACAACATGTGCCTGATGCAGCATGTGCCTGATGCAGCATGTGCCTAGCATGTGCCTGATGCAGCATGTGCCTAGCATGTGCCTAGCATGTGCTTGATGGAGTTGTGGACACTAGACGGGAAAATGCTTTTATCGTTTAAATAGCAAACATGCTTTTGCCCATCTGAGTGTCTATGGGCGTGTCGGTCTTAAAATAAGGTGGAATCGGGTGCATTGTTGGAGAATTGGTACCTTGAGGCAGCAGAAAGCGATTGCTTGACTAACAGAAACCTGATCTAAAGTAAATGGCACAGTATTCCGCTGTTATTTAAAGGGCTCCTGCATAGGTGTGTGCAGGGCGTGTGTGCACTGCTTGTTACACACAAATGGATGTGTAGGAGCACACAAACCTGCAAAAGATTAAAAATAAAAAGATTACAGTGTGAACGATCATTGTGCACATCAATATATTATTAAGAAATAAGTCAGAAATTTTATACTAACCATTTATCAGAATTAGCTTTTTATCACAGTGGGATCCTTGTATCCATGGTCTGAATACAGGTTAAAACATTTCAGAAACTATTTATAATTTTCAAACCACACACCAAACAATAGGCTAAGATATTTTTAAACAAATAAAATGTTCTCTTTAAAGTTTTTGTACAGGAACATGGTACAATATTTTTTTTTGTGAAATTTTTATTATTTATTATAGGAGAGGGGCAGCATGGTGGTGCAGTGGTTAGCACTGTTGCCTAACACCTCTGGGACCCGGGTTCGAGTTTCCGCCTGGGTCACATGTGTGTGGAGTTTGCATGATCTCCCCATGTCATCGTGGGGTTTCCTCCGGGTACTCCGGTTTCCCCCCACAGTCCAAAAACATGCTGAGGCTAATTGGAGTTGCTAAATTGCCCGTAGGTGTGCATGTGTGAGTGAATGGTCCTGGGTTCCTGGGTTGTTCCCTGCCTTGTGCCCATTGCTTCCAGGATAGGCTCCAGACCCCCTACGACCCAGTAGGATAAGCAGTTTGGAAAATGGATGGATGGATGGATAGTGTTATAGGAGCCTGTGCTTTTTCATTGCGCCTCTCGCTGTCGCTGTAGGTGATCTGCTCGCGCGGCTTCACGTCACACACTAGCAGATTGGTTTCCTCTTCCAAGAAACATTCTTTCCCACTCCACGGCAAATCTGCCATTATAATAGCAATAGCAATAATAGCTAATTACGAGAGTAAGTACAACACCTTTGGACATTTCAGTGTTAAACTAGCAAAAGTGGGTTGGCCACGCCCTAAAAGTACTTGCACCGTGCACGTCAGACCGAGCGCTTTCAATCATTGAAATGGGGCCTTATTCTTTTGATGAAAATCCAATTTCGTTTTCGTTATCTGATTTTTTTTGTCTGCAAAAATTAAAGGATATTTATTCGATTCAATGTACAGTACATGGCTGTCAATGAAACTAACAGGTTTTGTCTAATATACCTTTTTCACATTTCCTTGAAAATTTCACTTAATTTTCTGTGCAAGCACACCAACACTGATTGGTGTATGTGTGTGCGTGTGTGTGTGTGTGTCTGCATACATTATATACATATATATACCCATACTTTATTGTCTGTACCCACCAAAACACAAGCAGACGCACCACATCCTCATAAAAAAGACATCAGAGAAATAAGGAGGGGGGGGGGAAGCAATGAATGAATGAATGGTAGATCTACCTCTATCTGCTGTAGATTCCTGAAGGAAACATGTAAAGCTCTTATTAAGGAATCTCATTAGTCCTTCACATGCGCGTCTTGAAGGAGCACAGATTTAAAAAGGTCACAATACAAAGCATTGCACTAATTCATAAATGGCTTTCTATGAACCGTATTTATCATTAAATAAGATATAAACGACACTAAGATATAGTCGCAAACAAAACACTTGCATATGATGCATCTATATTCATATTATAAGAAAAAACACCAAATGCATAAACCAACTAGATTGTTCTGGTTACTACACAGAGTTTGGTTCATGATGGTGAACCTTCCAGACGCACGAAAAGAAAAGTCAAATATTTGTTTCTATTTATTTCATTGCGCTTCAAGTTTGTGGTGATTCTCTCCATTAGTGCCGCTCCACACATGCTTGCAGGTATGTTTTCTTTTGAATGAAATGTGAAATTTGTACCATACGTTGGTATGGTTTTTCTTACCTAAAGCCTATTGTGGCACAGACTGGGCTTGGGCAGTATCTAATTTTTCATGTTGTCATACTGTCCAGAGACTACACAACGGTATATGATCTCCCATGGTAAACTTAGTTCCATCCTAGCACCAACAAAGAAGTTACAGACAGACCTAGGGACAGTACTACATGCATTACACACTTGTCGGTTAGATCAACATCATGCAGTCATTCACGACTACAGTCAACACCAACTAACGATACTACTTCTGAGTGAGTCAGAATCAGATTCATCTCTCCCTGACATCTTGTCTCATTTTTATTCGTTGAAAGTGTCAAGGACATTTTTTCATACTTTCTGGCATTATCATTTTTATTATCATCTCATTTTCATCAAAAATCTTTGTTGTTGAATAGTCGGGAAAGTTTACATATAACACAGTTCGTTAGTCTGATTTGAGTTACCATCTTCATTAGACAAAGAAAAAATTATCACTACATTAGTGATATGAATTAGTGTAAGGCTTTATGCATACAAGTTTATTTTACAAACAGAAATTAGACCTTGTTGTTGAATTCTAAACGGTACTAAGCATTCTTGGAGTACCAGAAAGGAACCGGACACATGAGATCGAATGCACGCTTTCCTGCAGTTAGAGAAAATGACGGTGTAATTTCCTCCTGCCTATAAAAAAAAGGTACTATGCGCTCTACAGTACAGATACTCGACCTAAGAGTGGGAAGAAATGTTTCCGTTGGACCACCATGTTCAGCAGGAATGGCAAGAACAAGATGTGACACAGCAGCGCGTAGATTGTGAAGGTCATGGTGACTCATCTGATCAGGTTACACCCCTTCACTGCTCAGAAGCCCACTGTCTGCACTCTGCAGCGCTGGACCTATGAAAGGGAATTGCCATATGTTGTTAATTTAGGCACAGAGACCACACTGTTATTCAGTTCTGAGTTTCCTTCACCATTAAACTATAGGGCCTGCGAGCATTCTTTCCATCTTGTACGAATGACATTTGGATCGGTTGTGCGTTTAGGACAAACTGCTCATTCATTTTATCGATTTTCTTTTTCTTTTAGGTAAAGAATAAGAAGTATATAAAGGGCAGGAGTATCTCAACCTTCCCCTTTCATCCTCTTTCCTATATCGAATGCAGAACTAGCAAGAAAACTCCGTCTCACAGTCACAATAAGTTCAGCGTTAGTTTTTGATTTTTTTTTTTTCTCAGAGGAAATTTTAACAGTCCACAGCCTACCTTCCCGATACAGGGCCCCAACTGAACAGTGCTAGAGTTTCCCTCCCCCTGAAAAAAATACAAAAAAAGGAAAAGAGCTCAATTCTGTGGGGCCCCAGCCAGATGTGGCATTTCTGTAAAAGCTGGTAACAGCGCAGTTATGAAGATCCATCCAAATAATACCCATGAAATTTAATGGAAAAAAAAATATATATATTTTAACGTAGTACCAGTGTTTTTATCTGGATATTTTGTTTGGTCTCTGTGGATCGTTCCTTGTTATCCAGAGTTGCATGTGTGAAGTTCAGTATCCCGTTTAGTTTTAAGGTTTAGAGACAGAACAATCAGTAGATACAAAGATTTAAAAATCTATCTATCTATCTATCTATCTATCTATCTATCTATCTATCTATCTATCTATCTATCTATCTATCTATCTATCTATCTATCTATCTATCTATCTATCTATCTATCTATCTATCTATCTATCTATCTATCTATCTATCTATCTATCTATCTGTATGTGTATGTATGTATGTATGTGTGTATATATATTTCTTTCTCAGTATATGCATGCATTTTCATGTATCAGTTCTGCGTGAACATATTGAAAACCTTTGGCCGGAAAAAGAAAATGGAGGCCAGCTGAAACATTTGCGGCTCTTTAAAAATGTTAGTTGGTATTCAGACTTCTTTTCCTGTGCTTTCAGGTGTTTACTGTCAGTTGCAAGTCTGGCAATTAAATGTGTGAAGATCAGCCTTTGCACAAAAACGCGGAAACCAGAGGGCGTTCAGCTGGGATGTGTGGAAGGACACCACAATGGGAAAGAAGGATCAGAACACCAGGAATTACAGCATGAGGGATGAAACGCGTACTAAGTGGATCATGAATAAAACATGAAGGGGATTTTTTTTTTTAAGTAAAAAATATGGAAACGAAGCAGCAACTTGGAAAAGTGAAAATGGATTGATGGGGGACCAAAGAGTGACTGTTTTATTTTTTTATTTTTTATTTTAATTTTTTCACATTGGAAGAGAGTCCGCTAAAGCAAATTAAAATGGCACGAAGAACTGAAGTAGATTCTTCTTTAAGCAACAGCTGAGAATGTCAAATTTTGCTGAGTGTTGTGTCAGCAGAACCAAGCAAAGCATTTTATCAGGCTGAAAAATCTACCGTGCTGTATATCGTACAGTACTGCTGCTAAGTCATTACAAAGCTGTTCTTTAGATTTAGAATTTAAAAAATAACTGTGACATCTGATTGTCTAGTTTAAAAATTTGCAGTGCGAATTTGCAGTGACTAAATGATTAATGTCAGTTTTCCGTAAAAATCACAATCATCACATTATTGCAAAGTTTTGTTTGCATCTAAGTGTTATTATAGTCATTGCTAAGACCTTAATTTTACTCCTGTTTTCCTCAGTCTACCTTTGTTACAAGAATGATTTAATTTTTTCTCATTAGTGCCAAACTGCTACATTTGCTTTATCAAAATTACAGCACCTGCGTTTCATATTATTATGCGATTGTAACGTAAATCGGTGTAGCCACAAATGCAACTTCTACTTTTGTTTCACTTTGCAGATACAAAGTTAACATACTATTTTTTTTATTAGTGCACCAATTAAAAAGAAACTGCAGCAATGCAGCTTGCTTGGCTAGGTCTCCAGTGACCAATGTGCTACAGCTAGAACGAATTCTTACAAGTATTGCTGCTATGACTGCCAAATTGCACCGGCTTCAGCTGCATTTATGACAATGTCGGACTTCTTCTGCTTGTGACTGCTATTTTGCCTGTGATTACAATTGAACATTTTTGTACTGTTACAGCTACGGAAAGAGCTGCAGTGTTCTCACCACAGTGTTGTGTCTTACAGTTTTAAAATTTTGGCAACGGACACGGGAAACAGTAGAGTTGCTTATAATTTATTCAACAAAGGGGGGTTTGGAAATGCAAAGTTTCCGTGAGAGTACTGTTCCCCCTACACCCCATCTGGGGTTCACCAGTGCGATTGATGGAGGCAGGGGGACCTCTTCCTACCTAGCCCAGCCATTAGGTCCTCAAAACTCCCCAAGAATGCCAGAGGAGTATGTGGGAGTCCAACAGCAACAACACAATCCTCACTCTATGATGTCCCTCCAGACCAGCCATGCAGCCCTTATGCAGGGTTATGCTTCTCGAGGCAGAGGAGGTGGCGGTGGAGAAGCCTTGCCATGTGATGCAAAACATGGTGGTGGAAACAGCACCAACAGCCCTTATCGGAAAGACATGGTGGATTATTATTATTCATCGACAAACAAGGAAGGACACCGAAGAGGGGGCCAAGGATTAGGTTATGGGACAGGTTTGGGTTTTTCAAATATGGATGGACAAGTGCCTCACCAGTACCGGCCTGTGAGAACCTCAGGTTCTGCTTCTGGGATGTCTCGCTATCAGATGGACTATAGAGCAGTCGCTGGATCTGGTGGTAGTAGCAACAACAGTAATGGTAGTAGTGGTGTTGGAGCCTTTTCTCCCTCCCACCAATATAGTCTGGGTCAGAACCCCGCTGTCCAGACTGCAGCAGGATCTCAGATACACTTGCGTCATCAAGCCCCAAATTATCCTTCTCATCAGACTTTACATCATGGGCAACTTCAAAGGGCTTATGCTCTCCCAGGACACCGATTCCCACCTCCTTTCTCCTACCCCACAAATGCACCCACAGGTCCAGTCGGAGTCTATAACTCTCTGCCACAAAGATACCAGAGTGGAAGAAGTGGTGGCAGTTTTGAGAGTAAAAGTAACAGTTCTTCTAGTGCTACTTCAAGTCACAACCTTGGTTTAGCTAATCAGAATAATGCAGGGCAGTTTGACAGTGTTGGACAGAGTTACCCAGTTTCTGATTATTCATATAACTCTCAGTCATCTCATTCTCATCCCGCTCACCCGGTTCATCCTCATCGACACCCTCAGCAAAGTTTAGGCCCAGGTTATGACACTCCCAAAACACACCCACCTAATTTATTGAACCAGCCGGGGCTTCCTTACCCTAAACACCCTTCATCTTCAAAGTCTTCCTCTTCCTCTATGAATCTTTCTGTGCCTCAGTTCCCATCACATGACCTTTCCAAATCTCCAATGCATTCCCAAACTCAGCAGCCTCAAATCCATCAAAACTTTAGCCCAATCTCCAATCCATCTCCAGTTGCTTCTGTTGTGCAGTCACCCAGCTGTAGTTCATCACCTTCACCATTGATGGGTATTTTAGAAGGAGCAGGCAGCTCTGTTGTACCCCCTACACACCCCCAGTCACATCCCCCTATACAAAAATCTCGAAACAGCCACAATCGTCTATTGCAGATGATGCCTCAGCTGAGCCCTACACCCAGCTCTAACAGCAACAGCAGTAGTTGTGGCAGCAGTGGTAATGTTAGTACTGCTGGTCTGAATGCAAATACAGGTAGCAGTCATTCTCAAACACGAGTCGGAGTAGGAACCAAAGGAGGGGTCAGTGATGAACGTTCATCTTCTTCCTTCTACTCCTCTTCCTCACATGATAAGCTAACATTGGACCCTGGGACCAACAGTTTAAATGCTCTGTCTTCACAAGTGGCTAATTTACCGGATACTGTGCAACACGTGATGCTTTCTGATTCTGTGCTATCAGACAAGAGAAACAAAGATACTGGGCACCAAGTTCAAAAACCAATGCATGCTACGCCTGCAGATCAGCAGAGAAACAGTGATGTTAGTGCTCCTTGTGGTGCACCGATAAGGACCGAACCCAGTAAAAGACCAAATAGTGGGGGTGCCAGTTCTGAATGTGGAATAGATGAAGACTCTCAGCCATTGGAGAACCCAAGAGATGATGGTGGTGATGGCGAGGAGCTTTCAGAAACCCCAACTGAGAAGATGGCAACGTTGAGTGAAACTAAGTCAACTGGTAGCTGTCCCCCACTGCAGAATCCAATGAACCGAGCGGAAGTCAAGTCCCAAAATGAAGGTGGTAGTCAGGTTTCACCTCTTCCTGATTCTTCTGCTCCTTCATCTTCCTCATTTTCCTCTCACCTTAGTCCATCTGTAGAGCACAGTGCGTTCCTTTCTCCAACGCACCCTCCTTCAGCTTCCCTCTCAGCTTCTTCAACTCCCTCTCCCACCATCACTTCATCAGCCAAGTCCGGTGCTTGTTGCGTTCGACCTAAAGTGATGGATTGTGAACAGTTAAGCAATAAAAATGAGCAAGGAGTAAACAAGGGCAGTACAATGGCTGAGAGAAAACAGAATAGTGATATTTGTCAAGGAAGAGAAAAATATGGCAAAGAGAAGGGGAAAACCAAACAAAATGAAGAAGAAAGTCACACTGAGGAATGCACCAAAGAAAAGGAGGGTGAAATAGAAAAACTGAAAGATTTTGAACATTCTAATGAACCAGGCATTAAACAGAATTCAGAAACACATACTGCAGGAGGTGTAGGGGTGATTGTCTCAACTCGGTCAGAAATTACGCAACAGGAAGAACAGTCAAATGCTGTCATGTCCGAACCAATTTATAAGCCTGATTGTCCTAACAACCCAGGAGGTTATAGCTCTTACGCTAAACAACAGACTCCTTCTCAGTTTTCCTTCATAGATTCCAGTAACCACAATGGAGAAAGTAGGTGTAATCTGAGTACTAACCCTTCACCTCACGGAGCAAAAGTTTCCCCTAAATCCTCCGTTGAGCACTGGTTAGCTTCTCATGCCCATTCGGACACTCAGAAGGCACTGCTTAGTTATTCTAAATCACCACAAAATAGTGGGATGAAGAACAGTGGGCGACCCGTGTTGAGTGAAGTAGCAATGGGACCGAATTTTCAGTTTCAAGAATACTGCCAACCACAGCGTCAATACAGCCCTGAAGTAAGAAAAACGTTGGATATTGACGGCCATGGAAGGAAAGACTTGGGATCAGTGACTGAAAGGGGAAGAGATGGCAATGCTCAATTACAGCATCCATTTCCAAGTCTCTTGCAAGAAGTTCTCCAAGGTTACCACACAGACAAAAATTATGCACGTAGCGAAAGAATTGCTCAGCAGTTCCAAGCACCTGTTTCTCATAACTACTCCCATTACAGACATTCTCAAACTACGATGGAACATACAAGGCCTCATGTCATGACCAGTCCAGCTAGGATGGCTATGAACCATCATATCCAAACTCAAACATCAGCCTATGAAAAACTGTACCCTCTTAAGGAGAGACATGAAAGTGAGGTTTGCATAGGGCAGGACCCCCTTGTCAGTTCATGGGGTTCTGTAGGAGCTGGAACAAAAAGAGCCCAATGGAATACTTTAGATAAGTGCAAAGTGGAACCTCCAAGTCACTCTACCTCAACCATGCCACTGTCCGCTGACCTTTCAATACTGCCTCATTCCAGACACATCAATTTGGCCGACTACTCCCTACCTTCCAGGAAACTTTCTTCAAACCATTCAAGCCCCTCTTCTGCAGTACAGCAGCTGCTACTGCAGGAGACTGACCAAATAGGCCACAGCGGAATAACAGCGGCACAGCCTCAGAACACGTCATTGTCTGAACGCCGTTCAGTTATCTGTGACATTGCACCATCTTGTCTCGCTACTCCTGATAGAGAACTTGACGGAGTGAAAGGAGAGAGAAGTAATTGTGAGTCACAAAGTGAGTGCAAAGGAACTTCTGTCATTCAGCAATCAGTCACGTTCTCTGCAACAGTAGATAAAGGGAGCACCAGTAACGAACAAGGCGTAAAAAGGGAAATGGAGCCAGAGGAAAAACAGCAGGATATTAAAAAAGCCCATCATCTTGAAACATCAGTTAAAAATGATTTTCCCGCTAATGAAAATGTCTCTGAACATGACAATGCACCCCATCAACCACAGGACAAAAAGCCATCTAAGGATGGAAGAGTTAATCTGGAAAAATTAACCCCTTATCAGCCCCACCATCCTCGACATTCACACGCGAACACTCATTCATCAGTAGCCTCTTCAAGGTTCCATGCCTACTTTGAAGGATCAGAGGAAACCAGCCCTTCTGCTGTGACTGGTGGATTTGGGTTTAAAGACGGAAGAAAGGAGACTAACAAAACTCTTCAACATCCACACCACCTTTCCCCGCATCATAACTTTTCTTCTCTTTCTCTAGCACAAAACCCACAGTCTACTGACAAATTACAGACGTATCTTCAGTCCAATTCCAGTTCTCTCCGATCTTCTCACAGTTCAGATGGCTGGACAGCTCCAAACAATATTCAGCCTTCTTATAAAGACATAAAGTTTCCAGGTTCTGGCCAACAGCAAAACCAATTAGCTGCCACTCAGCAGCAATCACCAAAGATATCTCCGCATGGAAGCTTCTGTGAGAAAATGTGGGACCAAACATCCGAAAAAGAGAAAGAAGGAAAAAGGGAAGAAGAAAATATTCAAAGACGACAGCAGCCTCCTTTGTCAGTTCTACCTCTGGCCCCACCAACAGAGACAAAGCAATTCGAATCAAATCCCTCCAGAGTAGAATCACAGAATATTTTAAAATCACTTCATGGAGTGTCTGATAAAGGAGACAGTAGCGGTAAAAGCATTAATATAATGACTCATGGTAAAACCAGAACAGGGAGCTCTGGAGATACAAATCCATTAATGATGAGAAGAAGGGTTCGTTCTTTTATTTCCCCAATTCCTGCAAAACGCCAGCACCAGGATGTGTGTCAGCAGCGAGGGACCCCTAGTCAGCACTCCAATATTGTACTCAGTTCTGCAACCAGACATGTTACTTCTGGTCTCTCCAGTTCAAATGCAACTCACTATAATCTGACCAATCAGAAAACACATCCCACCACACCTCCTCGAAGTGACTCTCCGAAATCCCCATGTTCTCTTGCTAAAACAAAAATTCTTCCACCCAGGAAAAGCAGGGGTCTGAAACTAGAGGCAATAGTGCAGAAAATTACACCCACTCTTAAAAAAACTGCTAATACTAATAGTAATGTTAATATGGATTCCGTATCAAATCATTTGTCTCTGACAGACGTTGCTTCTTATGGCCCTGATACCCCTGACCATGACTCTACAGATGGAGGAGTTTTCATAAGAGCTGGAGCTGAGTCTGAGAATTGCCTACCCTACCTGAGTGAAGGTCTCTCTTTAGACGACATTATATCATACAGAGGTGTTGAACAGACAGGCCCTCCACCTCCCACTGCCTACCCTTGTGACCCTCACCAGGATCCACGCATTCTTAAATGTGATATGATGGGGAACATAGCCATGGGTGTTGTCAGAGACCTGGAGCCAGAGTTAGACTTTGGAGTTGGGGCGTCAGGACATCCTAAAGTAGATAATGACTGTGCTGGAGAGAAGGACAAGGATGATTTACAGGTGCCTCCTGATTTCCCTCTCTTAGGACCGTTACCTCCAGCTCCACCTTTACCATGTCCTGTACAGGGTTCACCACCTCCTTTATCTTCTGGATTATCTGACATCCAAAACTTTACAGCTACTTATCAGCAACTGGAAACCCGACGAGGTGAACACACGGCAGCCATGCTTTTGAGACAAAAACTTCAGGAAGGTGAGATGGGAATGGGTACGGATACTTATGCCGGAAGGGACTTCCTTGGTACCAAGTCATCACATCACAATGAAAGTCTAGGGCACTGCCTCCTGGCTAATCCGCCACATATCCAAATGCCGCACCATCATCAGCTGTCTTCTCCGAGGAACATTATGACGGGCTCACAATTTATAGAACCTAAGCTTGAGAATGCAGTGCCTAAAGGCTATTTTCCATCCGGGAAAAAAAGGGGACGACCTGTTGGTAGCGTGAATAAGCAGAAGCGAATTCAATCCCAGCCTCAGAGTTTACCCGTTGCCATTCTCCCCAGTTCACAGACATCTACGTCTGTTCCTGCTGCCACAGCTCCTGCAGAGGCGCAGAATTGTAACACCATAAATGTAATTCCTGCAGACTCTCCGCAAACTGAGAAAGTGCCTACTACCCCCGTTTCTCCTAGTAATACATCCCAGATGGGAAATGAAGTTGTTGAGGCTGAAGAGACAAAAGTTGAGTTTAGTGTGAAGCCCTGCAAGCAGAGACAGGCAAAGAGGGAGGAAAGCCATGGAGGGCTCAGTCAAAAGCAGAGAAGGCAAGAGGTAGACAGCATACCGGACAAGGAGGATATTAATGCTGGAATTGGAGAAATTAGCAGTGCGGGCATTTTCCATGCTTACAGTAAGTCAGCTTTTGCTCCCTACATTCATGTAGAGAGTAAACTGGAGATGGGGAATGTGTGCACTATAGTAAACTGGGAAGATGAAAAGAAAAAGTTAGACAGTACTGCAGATGATGGAGGAGGGAGATGCACAGCAAAGGAAGGAGTATATGGCGCTGCTCCTCCCAGTTCAACCCTTTCTTTACTAGTCAAGAGAGATGGGGAGAAGAGTAAAGTTAAAGAGAAGAAAATGTTAGAAAATGTAGAGACAGTTCTTATTCAGTCTAGCCCGACTGGTAAGGCACTTCCTTCATCTGGGCATGTTCTCCCAGGACCTGCGATGAGTGAGTCAAGCACACGTGGCCATCTCCTTTGCTGCTTGTGCAAAAAGTGGGCTAACTACAAAGATCTGGGTGACCTCTATGGACCCTACTACCCTCCTGATTATTTAACAAAACTTTCTAAGAATCCTCCGGTCACAAGGCAAAGTCAAGGAACAGTCAGGCTAAGCAGTCCAGAGGTAAATTTAGGATCCATCACAGCTGAATCAGCCAAACAAGAGAGCTCTGAGGTGGCAATCAAAACCCATACATCCCAAATAAGTAGCAATTCAGCAGCGGATCAAGCTACTGACCTTGACCTCGCCACCACTGTAACAGACACAACATCTGTAAGAGATGAACTGGATGCACAGTGCGACATGGGCGATATTGGGAACAATGACAATTTACCGAATATCCAGGACTTGGTGTCTGAAAAGAACACTACGGCTGTAGAGTTAAAACCATTGGAGGAACGAAATAATCTTGATCAACAGTTAACGAGTCAACAGTCACAAACAGAGGATGCCCAGAAAAGGCCACAACACAGGAAACTAACCTCTCACCCACGTTTCAAAAGGCGACATAAGTCAAACGAGGACTTGCGCAAAACTGCACCGACCAACAATAAAGCCTTATTGCCCTTCCAGCCCCCTCCACCTCTGCAACTTCTTAAGCAGGGTGACTCTGATCTTTCAGCAGCATTGGCCATGCTCCCTCAGGTGCCCTTAGATCCTGAAGAGTTGTGGGTACATGAGGGCTGCATAGTCTGGGCCAGTGGGGTATTTTTGGTCAATGGAAGGCTGTACGGGCTACAGGAGGCACTAGATGGTGCAAGAGACATGGTGAGTTTCTGCTCCACTATTATTCTTATCTTTCGTCTAACTTTATGTCTGGTTTATCCATACTTACCTTTTTATTTATCACTATGTATTATTTGTTTTATTTTAGGGCATCATTTATTTAACTATAGTAATCATAGGTTTGATGCTAAGTTGTGTATAAATCAAAATCACTCTGTTAGTCAGCCTCTGTTAACATTGAAATTGCTGAACGTATGACAGCATTGACATGACATCATGGGTGTAAATTTTGTTATATCGTTGTTTAGCAAATGATTTTAACTTTCAACCTCGAGAATAATGACTTATTGAGGGTAGGGTAATTGGAATCAGATGTTCCAAACTATTTTGTGGTGGGTTAGACCGCAAAGCATTCTGTTCTAGTGTAACATGACCCAGGTGAATCCATATTAATATCAACCAAGTTTGCTAAAGACAACATGAATGTTCTGCAACACTACTGGAATGATGTTCTATGTAAAAATTTGATTAAACTGAACCAGTATATGTACACATTCTTGGAGGAAACAAAACATTGCAAAACCAACCTTGTCCCAACTGTGACGTATGGCGGAGGAAGTATAATGATTGGCCTATTTTGAGGCCTTGGAGATCTTGCAATCAATGAAGAAAGTTGAATCAGACAATACTGCAGCAGAGTGTCAGGGTATCTGTCTGTGATTTGCAAAAGAAAGAAGATTGGCCGTTCAGCCGGACTATGACCCAAAACAGGGTTAATCGGGAAACATTTTACATGAATTGATGGAGTTTTTATAGAGGAACTGACCAAAGTGCTTCTTAACCACTGCACATTCTTTCCATCTGTGACCCTCACTGTTTAAGCAATTTGGTCAACAACAATGTGGAAATATAAAATATTGTATGCCGTGTTTATTAAGTAAGACTTTATTATTATGACAGATGAAGATCGGGTTACATTTTAAGAGGCAGTCATGCAGAAATCTAGCTAATTCCAAAGGGTTCATAAGCTATTTCTCACAACTGTGAACGTCTGGTAAACACGTGCAATACTGAGGTCAAGCTAATTGAAATTGCTGCTGCAATTCTGCGAAATTTTATTCTTAACGTGACACAACATAAGGGTAATATAAGGAATGTATTACCAGCTGTGTGAAGGAAATCACATAAATTTTATATTTAACTCTGGTCACGCAATTTGGACCCTGGTAATGCAATAGAGAGAAGTGCAATGCACAGGACTTCCTCCTATGTTTAAAGCGTTTGCTGTCATTTAGTTTAGCTTAACAGTGGTAGTGTGTGTTGTAACGCAGACCTTCCCCTTTTCTCTGGTAGTGCTGCTCTTACTGCGAGATGGTGGGTTCAACCCTTGGCTGCTACAGCAAAGGCTGCACTCTGAGATATCACTACCTGTGTGCCATAGAGGCAGGTCAGAGCTCACAATTGGAACCTTTCTGCATTTTGTACATTGCTGGCTGCGTGTAAGATCAGGATGTTGTCAAGTGTCCATGTTTGGATACCAACAAATGTGCCAAATGCACTACAGGCCTACATGAGCCCATTAATGCATGCTTTTGTTTCCAGTTAATACACATGGTTGTACCCATTAGTCCAAGTTTTGCATGTTCTCCTGAGATCAAGGGGAAAAGGTTTTTCCCATTTAGATTTTTTTCAGCATCAATTAAGCGTTGAGGTAGGAAAAATTAACACACCCCAAACATGTGATGACATCTTAAACAATGGGATTTAGTAGAGTGGTATGCATAGTGTAAGAGATAAGAGCTAAACCATAATGTCCCTTACAGAGGACAAAAAATAATTACTGGGGTATTTATTTGTAGGCAAAATATGTCCTTGCATAAACTTATCTGTTTACTGCATATGTTTGTGTAAGTACTATAGCCTCACAGTATATGAGACTTATGTGTATTAATAACCATAAATTCATATATTAATATGCACATTCCTTCAATCTTTCTTTATACCCAAAGACTGCTCTCTGAATGAAGACAACTTCTCACTACGGTGTCCAAAGCACAAGGTGAGAATACAAAAGACTTCTTGGCATAAACTGTGTAAGAAAAATGTGCATAATATATATAATTTCTGGAGTTGGCAGCTATTTGCTGCGGGTATACATATCATGCATTAAAATGCATTAAATCAGTAGCTAAATCTGTAGCCCATTGCTGGACCCACACAAAAGGCCAAACCGTCAATCAGGGTTTGATTTTAATACTAACTGCAATCTGCTTCAAAGATGTACCAGCAACACTAATCACGAGTGGTGAGAGACTGAACACCTCACTACTCCGAGTGTTTACATCAGTCTGCAGACCACAAATTATCACCAGATTTATATTAAGACGTCCAGGAGGCTTTCCCTGCTCCCCCCCCACCCCCACACACACACTTCCCTCACCTTTTCTTTCAGAACAGTAATGCACACCTCCACCTCACACCTTCCGTCGCCCTGGTCTGTTTCCATTTTACACTCAGCTGCAATCTCGCAGGGCGCCTTGCTAAAGTGTTAGCACTCATTTGGAGAGTGGTGCCTTAGTCACTGCAGGCAGCTGGCAGTGCAGAGCTGCCTGTTTCCTTGCTCAGGGCTGTAAATGTGGCCACCAGTGATGCCCTTCCATACATCACAGGTCCCTCGATAGCCGTTATTACTTTTGGGACGGATTTCCTTCAGTTTGGTTAAACGAAGGCCTGGCTGCATGACTTGTGTTTATGCTCTATCCCTGTCGTGTTGACAAAATAGCGAAATCGAATTGTCTTCACATGCGACGTGCCCTGGAATCGGAGCTGTTTTTAACCAATTCCCCAGATTGACACTGCACTCAGGCAGTGGCATCAATGCTGTCTTCCATCTGTTGTCCTGCAGTTCCCTCAGAACAGTAAACCAGCTAAGGTTGTGGATCCAGATCAGTCGGGGAGAGGCTGAGGGCACCAATGATGGGGAAATGTAAGACCATCTAGGATCGGTGAGTCGTGATTAAACTGAAACTGAGACTGAGACTGCAGCAGTGCAATAAGCAGCTTAACGTGGCAGATCGTCCCTGGTGCTGTGTGACATCGTGTCGGTGCTGTGTGACATCATGTCGGTGCTGTGTGACATCATGTCGGTGCTGTGTGACATCGTGTCGGTGCTGTGTGACATCGTGTCGGTGTTGCTGCTCCAATAGCTGCATGTCGAAACTGACCGCTTGACTGCAAGACCTCTAAGCAGACTGCTCTGTTTTAGGTCAACTGGAAAAAGATGAAGGGATGAAGCGGAGACAAGGATGGGGGAAAAGGAAGAAAATGGGATTTTATTTTAGTTCTGCCGAACAAGAAAATACATTTTTATAAAGGGAAAACAAAAAAAAATAAACTTTTTAAAATGATTTTTCTGTCTTCAGTTTGGACAAGAAATAAAAAGGTGGATTAATCAAAGAAGATAGTGAGGGAGCGCAAAGGGACCGGACGGAAAAAAAAATGAACCAAACCCTCGGACTGAGACTATTAAGATGGAAAGACATTGCATTGAATATGCCGAAAAAAAAAGAAAGTGAGGTGTTTCACCTTTCATTCTAATCATTATGGTTTTTTAATCTTTCCTTTTTAAATCCTAAATGCATAGGAATTCATACCGAAGGCTGGAGACAAGGACGTTGTGAGCGAAGCACGTGAAAACAGCAAGGGGGCAACTTTCTGAAGGAAATGGGCCAGTGTATTAATGGACTATTATTATCATTATTAAGTTTTGCTATTGTCATTGTAATTTTCTTTGTTATCGCCGTGAAAGCGCTTTTGATTTGAATCTTATCTCAGTTTGAAATTTCATAGGGTACAAAAGAAATATCATTTAGGTCTCGTTCACCAGACGTGTGTCACGTTGCCTCAGGCTTCAGAAAACGGAGATTTCGCAAAGAGGTGTTTTTCCTTGGACGTGTGTAATGCAGGAATTCCTGTTTGGTTATTTTTTTTTGCTTGTGGACAAGTGCCTGGTCATCTTCTGCGGTCTCATTTCACCGCTTTCCGCAGAGCACAGGAGCGTCCTACATACGTGCTTAAACTTTTATAGTTTATTATCTACCTGATGGGGAAAAAAAAAGATATTTCCGAGCAAAACAAGTGGCAACATTGAGGCAGAGTCAAATGGACAAAGACGGACTGAGCATTTACCCATTTTACAAAGGCATTGTTATAAAGCTGACTTGTAAACTGAGCTGTGTTACTGTCCTCATCATTTTTATTGTTTTTTTATTTTATTTTATTTTATTCTGGTGAAAACAAAGGTGTGACAATGCAAAAGATGAGTTTTGGAGCCTCCTGTAAATAAAAACATGAATTATAAATGTATTGACTAAAATAGAAAGGCACATGTGATGGTCTTTGCTTTTAAACGGTGTCTCTAGCTGACTGAGATGATTTTCTCTTTAACTGCCCTTCACTGATAATTCTGTAGTGTCACAACTTCAGAGGCGAGAATCTGTTTGAGCGCACGTCTGACTCCATATGTGTCATCCTGCAAGCCAAAAATATGTAGCTGGTGTAATTGATGTCTTGGAATTGCACGCAGTGTATGAGTGTGCGTGCTGCAGTGGATCATGGTGCCATCACTGGTGTTGCTCTGTCACCGTGACCCTCTGCTGGATCAGTGGTTATGGGAGGTGGTTGGTTAATCTTCCTGTTCTCTGAGTGAGACCCTATAGGCACCATGTATCTTCCACTTCCTTGTACATTCTATAATTTGAGGAAGTGTTTTCGAAACCACACTGATAAACCCGATGCTAAATGTGTCCAGAGCAAAGCAAGGTTTATTTCAGCCGGCAGGCATTTCAATGAAGACACATTTCGTTAGCATTATGTGACAGAGTCGGATTTGCTCATCCTATAGAGTGGGATCTTTGATGGCCAGATAATCGACATGTTGTTGTAAGCTCGCTTCGTCAGCATGGACCAAAGACTCGCTGTGTTGGTGTGTGGACTGATGTGCTTTGGAATAGAGGCTCAAGGTAAGATTTACACACCAGCTGCGGGGCAATTGATGTTGAGGTTAATGCTACTGTAGCGTTTTGTGGCTAACTGTGGTTCGGACTTAACATAAGGCGGGCAGCCGCAAAGAGACCCGAAAATTAGGCGCCCCATGGAGATAGAATTTTCAGAATTGACATTTGTTCATGTATGATAACACGATCATTTTAATTATAGCGACATGTCTGATTTGCATGCATCGTGACAGTTTTCGGGATAAACAAAGTTGCCCCCCCCATTCCAGCTGTAATGGACTATTCCTACTTTGAGACTTCGAGCTGCCCAGCTTGCTGTTCACCCTGGAGTCTAGTGATACTGGTGGTATCACTGCCAAGACATTTTGTGCAAAGTAACCTAACAGAAGAAGGGCTCAAACATACAAGACTAGCATTACATCTTCCATGTTCTTGGCACTGTCCCTCTAGAGTGGTAGGGAAACTGTGAACAGATGTGGAGAGGACGCAATTAAAGGAACATATGTGAAAATTCAGGGGTGTAGCATGGTATAGGCTGACTAGGCTGTAGCCTATGGCCACGGCAAAATACGTAAGGGTTAAACTATTTAAACGTAGCTGACTGATCCACCACCGCGATACCCCGTCCTCCCGATTGGCTAATTTTATCGACAGCACTCCCTCCCCTACCCTGATCAGTAAGTTTTACGGCCGGCACCCCACACTCTCGTTATTATATTTTTGATGTTCCATCCTTTCTCACTCCCTCTTTCTGCTCCAAAAAATATCTCCAATGGTCCACTTAAGGGGGCCCCTACCCATGTAAGTCTAAGGTCCCCAGAGAAGTTAGTCTCCCCCCTTGGTTTGTATCAATATAGCTTATGTGTCTGGTGGTACTTACAGCATTAATCTGGCATTGAACACAATTTTTACATCGAGCAGCGAAATGTCGGTCCCATCGTTTTCCCCGCGCAGCAAAAGAATTGCATCGTCCATTTCTTCAGGTCGGCGTACATGTGACGTGTCCTGGTGTCTGCTATTTTTATTGTTTACTGAGATGGTAACTTTTTGCTCTTTTTGTCACAGATGTGCCAACAATTGTGCCTCATTTTGCCCCAATTACAGTGGCTTTACGGGGGAACATCTTGAGGTTTAATTTCACCGTATTTCTCCCGAAGAACCAAAGTCTGGAATGCATTCGATGCAATCACACTAAGAGCGCTAAGAAGATAGATGTGAAGAAACTCCTCATCAATGCAGACAATTTCATTGACACTGTGCTCTTAAACGTCACCAGCAGTTCCGATTCGGGAGAATACTTCTGCTTTTACAAATCCACAAAAGTGTATTGGGTCGTTCTGGTGAGAGGTGAGCGTTCCGGAAGGGGAGAAAGGTGCCAGGCGAGCAAGCTGTGGATTGACAAAATGCTGTAAAACAGATATAAGGACAAGTTTTGATCTCCAGTGGTGTGGTTTAAAAAGACAAACTGTTCAGTATTGCAAAACAATGTGCAAACCTCTTCACTTCCTGATTAACACGATGGGTGTAGCAGGGTAGTGTAATGCATGCATTTGGGTTAAACGTTGCGCCGCTCACTTACGGCGCAATGCTGCAGATAAGTGTCACAGGAATTCATCTCTCCCATAGTTACGTCATCCTCATTGTTGCAGCCTCTCTGTCCCTCTTTCTCAGATGAAGGGTATCTGGAACCAGCTCCAGATAATTCCGTGTTCTTTTGCGTTGGAAGTCTCACTGCAGGACTTTTTATCTTCAGCGTCATTGGTTCGACAGTCCTCTGTAAGAATTACAGGGTGAGGTATTTCCTATAACTCAGACTGGCCAATGGGATTGCTTCAGAGCGCAATGTAACACCAGGATCTTTAAAATAAAGACATAATGCTCTGAAAAGAGGATTGAATTGGTGACTGATCTCCAGTATCCCTTTATTGACTTAAGGCTGCATTTAATAATTAAAAATCTTCTTGGGGGGATACACTGAAATAACTTAATGACTTTCCTTTTGGGTACACTTGTGTGTATGTGTGTTATATTCTATGTTATATGTTATTAGTGTTGTCCAAAGGATTCTGGGAATAGTGAAGAGGGAGTGCAAGGAAACAGAAAAGTAAAGGATGAACGTATTGAGGACTCTGCAAATGATGGATCCGTATATATGGTAAGTACATTTCCCTATGCGTCATGTGACTGCCACTAATTCCTTGTTCATTTCCCTGTGGATCATTTGACTGCTAATGATTCTCTGATCATATCCCCTCTTGCATCCATGATCCACTGAGAAATACATTTCTCCTGTCCCTCCACTGACGAATATTGCTGAAATCCTTACTCCAAAGGCATCAAAAATCCTGGAAGCCTCACAACCCCTACTTAATTACTCTATTAACCCTAACCCCTTTAATGAGGGAGATCAGTGAAGGCCTTTGGTCATGGATATGCACATGAGGAAAGGTACAGCACGCATGAAGTTCTGCTTCAGGTTACATTTGTTGTGCCGTAACTTCCCTCGGCAAGGATTTTTACCGTACTCCATAGACATTCTGGGCCTAACTTGACTGGAGGAAATTAAAAGGCATTTATTTTGCTTAATTGTATGAAAATGTGCTATACAAATTGAATTGAATTGAATTGAATTGAATTTAATTGAATGGAATTGAATTGAATTGAATTGAATTGAATTGAATGTCAGTCCTGGCATGAAATAATGCTGTTACAGAGAGTCCATGGGTTAGGGTTAGGGTTAGGGTTAGGGTTAAGAAAGTCTGACATATGGGCAACTTCTCACAGAACACTATAAAGGCCATTATATAAAAAAATTCAGTTGAAGGCAATGGATCGTAATCATGAATGCATGCACTACTCTGTATGAATGCTCATGAAAACATTGCATGGCATCCGTGATTCATCTACTTGAGGTACAGTACAGTAATGTATATAGTTACTTTTCTTATTACTGTATTATTAATATGCGCTGTGTTGTTATGTTTGAGATGTTCTAGTGCATTTTGACATTTTTCTTACGTGTTTTATATGCATAGAAAGGTTAAAAAATACACTATATGCTAGGACAAACATTTGATTGACACTAAATAACAACCGTATGTACCTGGTCCGAGTCGCACAAAGTCGACTTAAAAATAGACTTAGAATCTCATTCATAGCCTGGGGATTGTCTGTATAACAGCCTCAACCTGAATTTAGTAAAAGGATGATGTGCAATATTATATCTGGTTTGTTTGAATGTATCTGCCAATAGTTGACAGTTTTATCCAAACTACAAAATTTATAATTTTATACTTTAACCCCTGTATACAGCTATATGGAATATTTTCAGCAATCTTCCAAACTCCTGCCTTGGTTGGGGGGGGGGGGGGGGTCAACTGGAGCTTATCTCAAGCAGCAGAGGGCACATGCCTGGGGTCCATCCTGCGCAGGATGCCTGTCCGTCACGGGGCACATGCCTGGGGTCCATCCTGCGCAGGATGCCTGTCCGTCACGGGGCACATGCCTGGGGTCCATCCTGCGCAGGATGCCTGTCCGTCACGGGGCACATGCCTGGGGTCCATCCTGCGCAGGATGCCTGTCCGTCACGGGGCACATGCCTGGGGTCCATCCTGCGCAGGATGCCTGTCCGTCACGGGGCACATGCCTGGGGTCCATCCTGCGCAGGATGCCTGTCCGTCACGGGGCACATGCCTGGGGTCCATCCTGCGCAGGATGCCTGTCCGTCACGGGGCACATGCCTGGGGTCCATCCTGCGCAGGATGCCTGTCCGTCACGGGGCACATGCACACTCTTTGGTTAATAAGCTCATCTTTGCTCTGTGACGCTGAAACTGAGCACCAGTGCCACCCAGGGAGAACCGATAAACTCCACACACCCTGAACACAGACGGGATTCCAGCTGCCACCTGTGAAGGTGTGTGAGGTGACAGTGCTACCTGCTGAGCCACCAGGTCACCTGCTGTATTTCGCTTTGGTGATTTATTTTAGGTGTAAATAATACAGATCATTATCCGTCGGCTGGACTGAATGAATCAGGAGGATATAGCAGCATGGCCTCGTCGTGTGTCAGTGTTGATGCTTGCACTGGGCTGTCCCGGTGGACCCCCGAGGGCGGCCGACAAATCTGCCTTATTTGCGTGTTCTTTCGCCAAAGTGAAAATAAAGGTCTTGTCTTTATAAAATGTTCCATGATGATATTATTAATTTACACTCCACAGTAAAATAAAGGCAATGCATTTTACCATGCTAGATGAGGGGGAGTTCGCTAGAATTGCCTCTAGGTCAACTGGTGTTTCTCAAAAGTACCATTAGTGTCTTTGTGTGTGTTTTTGGGGGAAGCATCCAGTCCAAGGTACACCTGAGGACAGGATTACTGACTGCAGGCGCCTGGTAATTGATAATGGGGAAAATATGCAAAATGCATCATGCAAGTCTGACGCGGAGCTCATAGCCTGCTGATCACATGTATCTGATTGGAAGCCCTGTTCCCACATCCTCCTTTCATCATAAATCCCAACTGAATGACTGTACAAAACTGAAAGGCCGTACAAAAGCACTGGGAATAGGAATCTTCTTTTCTGTCCTGTGCTTTTCTTCAGGGTCTCCAACACGGCGCATCCTCAATTTACGACGTCCTGGATTCAGCCTCCCTGGCTAAGGAGACGAAAAAGAAGAAGGTGGAGCAGAGGGCAACCAAAGAGACATGCAAGGTGAACTGAGAATGGCATTGCAATTCAAAGGCCACACATTAGTACAACTGTCCTGTGAATGAATGAATCCTTAACAGCTCCACATAACCATAAATAAAGAGAATCCATTAATAATATGGCTAATAATAATTAGCGTATGGAAGATAAAACATTTCAGTTCTCCCATTGATGTAAACCCGCAAAATTATATTATGCATTTTCTGTCTTCCCTTTTAGATGCAGAAAACACAAAAGGAGGAAGATATCATTGAATCTGTCTATGAAAATTATTAAGTCTGTGTTTCCTTTTGCTGTTCCCTCTCTGCTCTGCTCCCTTCCGTGTGATTGGTATTCCTAAATCTCCGCTGCTCATTCGCTCTTTTCGCCTCAATAAATATTTTAAATAACTCCTTCTTAAGGTAATTGGATTTCACTGCTAAATGTTTTGCACTTTGGAGTACTGATTTTGAAATAACTGGCATATTAATTACAGCTAATGGATTTTATGCCACGACTGTAACCATTACTAGAATGGAGGTGGGCTGTGTAGCCTAATCGCAGGCACAACCGATTTGTGCAGAAATCACCGGTTCCAGTAGAAAATGTGTTTCTTCAGATGCCATTGTGTGTTACAGTCACTTCAAACCAACTCTAATAAGGTTTCCTGTATGGTTTTTGGTTAACCAAAAGACGCAAAGCCAACACATCATATCGGAGTCTTTAGGAATGTTCACAGAATACAAAATGCCGTCTGAACCCCCCTCTCTCCTTATATTGATCACGTGATAGTTCAGGATGCTACAAGCTACAGGATGTTCAGAATTGTTCATTAGAAGGGCTACTTGTATTGGCAAGGATTCATTTGGGTGAAAGAGAAAGTGAAAGCAGGGGTTAACATATCGTTTCAACAATGTATATAGTGACAGTAGTTTTCAGGTTTAACTGTTATTGCAGTGCAATAGACGTTAGTGGGCAGATTTTTGACAAACGTAAAATAAATTTAAATTCCAACATTAGGGGGCAAAACAAGGCGGTGAGTAAGGGGAAGGACAAGGGTAGACAGGAAAAACAACGTCAATGACTGGAGTGTACATGACGCGACAAATAGGTACTTAAATATTTAAAGACTAACAAGGGGCAAGAAATAACAGGCGTGGCTCATCAAGGTCACATGAGTGAGGAGACAGGATGGTCAGGCGCACAGGACAGGGAGGACAAAGCAATCACCAAACACGACAAAAACGAAGAGGACTGAATACTTTATGAATCCACCGTACAACATGAAAGTTGTTTTCCAGACAATGCAGAGGTAATCACGTTATTTGCTCCAACTCTTTTTTTTCCACATCCCCGGAGATCTCTCATTGGTCTTATTGCCACTTACCATCTCTTCCACTCACTTCCACACAACATGGGATATGTTTGGGGATTTAAAGTTCTACAATAATGCAGATTTCTTTTGTGACTCATCGTAAATGGAGTAAATTATGCTTCTAACTCCGGCAAAATTATAGCATTGACAGACGTCTGAATGAGGTGTTTTTAGGTAAAATATATTGTAGAAAGATGGATTATATCTTATATTATCTTATATTTATTTGGGGCATGTGCACCAGCCAAATGCATGATTATTATTTATACTGGTTGTCTTGGAAACACTGGTGTCCTCGGGTGAAACTGCACATTTTCACTTTAGTCACAGTCACACTGGCCAACACAGAGCTGGTTACAGATAGTCAGCAGATCCTTGCCTCGTAATTGGTCCCTGTTTGCAGTAAGGGGGAAACTGGGGAATTTCCAGTGACGTGTAAACAGCACTGTAAAACCGATATGGCTGCTTCCTGAAATGGGTGGAAATAAAGAAACGTAATGATAGAGTGCATGGCCCAACCACGTAGACTGGCAAGAAAATGGTAAATGGACTGCATTTATAGAGCGCTTTTCTACTCCTACGAATACTCAAAGCACTTTACATTTCATGCCTCACATTCACCCATCCACACACTCATTCACACACCGGTGGCAGAGGCTGCCATGCAAGGTGCCAACCTGCTCACCGGGAGCAATTTGGGGTTCAGTGTCTTGCTCAAGGACACTTTGATGGGGTCAGGAGGAACCAGGGCTCGAACCTGCAACCCTCCAGTTGCCGAACGAGAGCACTACCTCCTGTGCCACCATCTTCCCGCTTACCGCCTTCACTCTAACTTCACAAACCTTATTATACCCTTTAGACCTATGAATGTCCACATGTGTACCTGCCTCTTACTTGTGCTCACAGTCAGTTCAGTAGATAGATTGTTACTTTGTGTTAAAGTCACGAATGTCTGCAAAAAAAAGTGTGATGTAGACTTTCTCAGCTAATACAACTGATAATAAGACCAAGATAATGATACTGAAGCAAATAAATGATCAGAGGTGGAGATTCCAGGTCCAGAGAGTACAAATCCAGACCAAGATTTTGTTTCAACCAATCAGTTCAGTACTTGGTGACTGCGACTCTTTACGCTCAACTGGTCGGTTGAAACAAAATCTTGGTCTGGATTTGTACTCTCTGGACCTGGAATCTCCACCTCTGTAAATGATACATGTTCTCCTTGTTGCATGCACTAGCTAGTTTTCAGTCTCTGAATATGCTAGTCATGTGCTTACAGCAGCACATCTCCAGCAGGAACTGCTCACCTGGCCCAGACGACAAGCTTCTGTGTGCTGTCAAATGCAAAATGATTACGAAAGTATTTTCTTAATATCACTAGTAGAAGTGAGAAGCTGTTCGCGTCAATACTGCTAGCAGAATTTGTCTTAGCATATGCCCTTTGCATGCTATCCAAGGTCTTGCCTGCCCTGTTTTGCACAAAAAAAACATGTCTTAGGACCATGGGAGGAAGCCCAGGATCAATGTGAGTAGGTCTAAGACTCAGGATCTGAGTTTGACAGCAATCCACAGCAATGCTACCTGCTGGATCAACTTACTGTGACAAAGGTGGAGGGAGACGTAGCTGTCAGGGAAAAGTCATGTGACCGAAGTGTCTATGCTGATTAGCTCCACCTCCCTCTCATTCATAGAACAGGAATACACTAGTGTATTATGTTTTGTTTCAGCTCCAGCAATCCGTTCAGTTTGCATGCCGGGTCCTAATGTTGTGCTATTTTACTGCCTGACTCCTTTGCCTGAGTTTTTCCTGCTTTTCATTTGTTTTTTTTTTATTATTGTCCCCTGAAATTGCTTCTTTGTTTTCAGGTTATGTGGGGGTTACCCCAACCCTGCTCCTCCCCATAACTCCATAAAAGGAAATATCTGTACTCTAATATACTGTAATCCTCTTTCCAGGCCTCCTTTGCTTGGATACGTTTACCATCACGACGGAAGGAATTCACACGCCTCTGCTCGCTTGACATGCAGAGAAAATGCACATAAAAGTCCCAGACGTCTATCTGTCTTCCAACCACTTATCCTGGTCAGGAGAGTTCGGAAGAGGGTTAGATTTGAAAATGAATGCTTCCTTTACGCAAAGTACTGTATGCGGCAAAAGCTTTCCTTAGAGTCTGGTCCATGACATTCTTGCACTTGTAGTCCTCCTGTTGACGTTACCTAGCTATGCCCCTGTGACTGCTCTCATTAACAAGGTATTTTTGCCATCAGAACTGCCGCTGGCTGTTTCTGAGATGCCGGAAGAACCACATCTGTCACCAACGATCATAACACATTCAAAACCGCTTAGATCACACATTTCGCCTGTAAAGCTGTCGAACAGTAACTGAACTCCTCGTCTGTGTGCTGTGTACTGAGTCACAGCCACATGATTTTCTCTGCAAGGTCTGCTGGGAAAAAAAAAAACAGTATAGACAAGCATGATTTCTATGCTGGTGTACCTGCACAGGAAGCTGGACCATCAGCAATATTTCATTAATGATGCTGGTCCACCAGCACCAAAACACGACACATGCTGGTATAACCAGTATGCATTACGCTAAACAGCTAAGCTGGTCTTTGTTGTTTTTTCAGCAGGGAGACCAGGCTGTTGGCATAAGTGAGGAGCTGTAGCTAGTCAAGTGGTATCTGAATATAACAGGTGATTGAGCCAAAAGTATTAATTATATGCAGTCTCATGTCCTGACTGATTAATGGTCCACGTATGAAAACGGCCAAACAGCTTAGTTAATCAGCGAGTAGCTTGCGCAGCACTGACCGGTGCAGAACTTGCCGTTCTGTACTGATGACGTGAGCAACGCCGAACACCCGCGCGGCTCTGAGCACCGGGCACGCGCCTACGCGCGCGACCCCAGCACCGTGCAGCAAACATGGCGGCGGAGGGTGACTTCCTGATGCGCTATCGGGCTGTGTCAAATAAGCTGAAAAAGTAAGACGCGAAATAAACGTTTCACAGAGTATAGCTCGGTTTTTATCCCATTTCCCAGCCGCGTTTTATTGCATGTCTTCGCTGTTACAGGCTTGCTAGCAGGCTGTCTAGCTGGATGTGGGGCGGTCCCCCGGCTGTCAGTGGTAGCTAGCTGTTCAGTAAACGCTCCGTAATTTGCCTTGCACTTTGTTTAGCTAGACGGATAACCAGCTGATTAATTAATAACCAGGTAGTTGTGTATTAGCTAACCAGTTGGGTGTCGTAAAATTTATTACTAAACGTAGTGATTATAATTTCTTTAGCTTACATCACAGGCAGTTAGCGAGTTTAATAACGTGTCTGTTTGTAATCTTAATTATTTACTTTGCTGGCTCATAATGCAGTTTGGCAAAAATACAATGGATGCAGTTGTCCCAGTGTGTAATTATCAGCTATTATGGGTTAAGACAATGATTATTGTTGTGTTTTGCTTTTTTCTGTCAGGCGATTTCTGCGCAAGCCTAATGTTGCTGAAGCAAGTGAGCAATTCGGTGAGTTCTTTGAATTTCTCAGTAGGTAACTAATTGGCGGTAGTGACTTGCCACTGTGATTTAATGATTTATAGGTGGACACTGTTCTGCTTTCTCTCCGAAGTGAATCAGAGTAACCTTTCTTGCCTTGATCCCGTTCCATTTGTTTGTATCTGCATGTAACCTGTTTTCCTCCTGACCATCTCTCCTGGCAGGTCAGTTGGCCAAAGAGCTGAAACAACAGGACTGCCTGCAGTATGCAGCCTTTTGCAATCTGGCCATGGCGAGGTGAGGACCACAGACCCGCTTGCCTCCCTGCCTCCATTTAAGGACCAGAATCCTCTCGTTTACAGATGGATTTTCATTCCATGCGTAAGAGCGGTGTTGGTTTGTCAGACTGTCAGATCTGAGGAATAATGGATTGTGGGAGTCCGCTGGTACCTCATGTGGCGTAAATGGCTCTTTGTGTTGGTTTTCTATCCCACCTTCCTTGACCCCTAGTAGATGCATCCCTTGCTGGTTCTGTCCCTGATGATGGAGACATTTTGGATATTATGGAACTATGTGCACCTGCCACAGAATAGGCCTGGTGATTGTTTTTCCATATGACTTAGGATTCTCTGTACTTCCCACTAAAAAGAACCTTCAGTTCTTATATTCCCACAAGAACAATAAAAAGGTTCTCCGTATTATTTATATAATACATGTGTCTTTTTCAGACTGAAGCATAGGTATGCAAAATTTCCTGTAGACTTTTATTTCAGTTGTAATTCATTTTTTGTTGCATATATATTTAAACTGTATGAATTATGAATCCTGAAGTGATGTAAATCTAAGATTTTTTTTGTCTTCCTCCTCTTTGTGTTACTACTCTTGTGACCCCTGTTTCGCTAAGCCTGTGTTTACACTCGCACTGTGTGAACGTCACACCCTCAGGTGTGAGCAGACTTTATTCAATGCGCCAGGCGAGGCCCTCGCACTGACTGAGGCTGCCAGGCTCTTTCTGCTCTCCGAGCGGGAGAATCACTCACTGCAAGCCCCCGGCTTTGACGAGCACCTCCAGGCCGCACTCAACTGCTACAGTTTCGCCATCAAGGTGAATGCCGTCTGTTTGTGTCTTTAGCTTTGTCATGCACGCGGTGGCAAGTTGGTATTTCTGGCTCGTTTGCGTGGCATAGGTGCACACTTTGCTCTTTTTTTTTACGCTGATGCTTCTCCTTAATTCTGGTTTGGGTCATATTCCTGAGTCAAGCTGAATGATAAATAGTTAGACCTACCCAGTAGGTGTGTGTTGGGATGGCATATTTTTTTGTATTTGTGTGCCTGGGTTTTGGGTCAGAATTGCACTGACGTTGTCCTTGTTTTTCAGGTATACATAGAGATGAACCAGCCAGTGATGGCTGCCAGTCTGTCACTGGAACTGGGCAATGCTCTCAAGGTATCTGGCTTATTCTCACTCTACTTAGGCCTGCATATTCATTATTTACATATTGTCATGCTATATCTGCCTCGCTTGCGTATTACTTTTGATTAACACCATGTGCTAGATGAATAAATGTAAATACATTTGTGTATGCCTGCTCTCCCCACAGTGCCTGGTACTCAGTACATAAATGGATATGGTGAAAATGCATGGTTTCATTACGGCAGCCACTTCCCGCTCTGTTTGCACTGTTAAAATAGGGGTGGCTTCTTGTTGTGTCCCGGGAATGTCACGCAATCAGAATCGTCGTGTCAATTCCATATCCAGGAGATGAACCGGCCCGGGGAAGCCGTCGTCCATTACCAGCGAGCCGCGGAGCTGCAGGTCCAGACGCCAATCGAGTCGCTGCTGTCCATGGGGGAGATCGCCTCTTGCAAAATCCTGACACGTGAGTGGGGGCCTAGATTGAGCGACATCGAAGGGCGTTTTTGACTGATGCCGGTTGACATGTCCACTGGCATGACTGTCTGCATGGAAAATGCTGACCTGAGGATCAGATTTAAACGCGAAGCCTGGAGCATGTGTGTGTCTTTTTGTCTTTTTCTTTCCACTGGGTGGGGAGCTTGCGTAGTCACCAGGTTTGAGACATGTGCCTTCGCAGGTGATTACTACGGTGCGCTGGCAGTGCTGACGGAGATGCAGTTTGTGTGTCAGGAGCGCGGCCTGCAGGTTCCCGGCACGAACACGCCCGTAGGTGAGGCACTCCGCCATTACTCTGCAGTGATGTCACTTCCTGCTGATGTCATGTCTTGGGGGGTGTATTAGCAGTAACAGAAATCATATCCGTAAAAAGGACAAAGCAACAGCACCAGACAGACAACAGGCAAGCAGGGGAAGTAGAATTTGATGAGGCAGCAAGACGCTGTGAGCGAGCAAACAGCAACACCCTGTGGCTCCTTGCTGCAGACTTAGAGGATTTTTCATCCTGTCATCCCCACACCTGCTGTCTTAAGCTACCATTGCATTATATAGAATTAGGCGTAAAGTCGTCTTAATCTTCTTGTGATAAAATGTGGAAGCATTTTTTATTTATTTTTTTGCAGTGGGTAATTTTGTTAAAAAGATACTGTACTGGAAGGTATGTGGACGCTTCTCGGTTTATGATGGTTTGCCTTAAGACGCTTCGACCTTACAGTGGTGTGATAGGGATGGGCGTTCAGTAGTCCTCTTTGAACTTGGGTCTGTTCCCAGGCCAGCGATATACCGTGCGATATTTTCTATTCGTGCTGGGCGATGGCAGCATCCATCCAGCCACACTTAGTCTCCAGTGTTTCCCCTATCATTATATTAGGGGGGTTGTCCCGCCCCCCCACCCTTGACGGTCAAGTTAATTTTATTTAATTTTATTTTCTATATAGCGCCAGATCACAACAGAGGTCATTTAAGGTTCCCTTTCCTATAGAACAGGTCTATACATTGTCCTTTTATTAAACAAATAACATAAGACTATTTAGTTTATCTTATTTACACAACAGCTTGTCATTTTTGTCTCCACGCGGTCGCACGTTTACAATTCTCCTCTGTTCCACGCCGGTGCGCGTGCACAGACACATGCGCGCACACACACAGGTGAGCACACTCACACCAGCGGACAGAGAGCGCGCGTCGGAGAATATGTCGCGTCAACCACCAGAAAAACAAACGGAAATATCTGCGTCCCAGGATGGTTAAGATGGCAACAAAAGCTGCACACTTTGTGGATAATTGTCAATAAAAGAAATGTTCTGATGTTTAGTTCAGTTGTTATACTGACTGCTGTCATTAAAAGAAACACATGAACACCATGAATCCTGTCGGTGTCCGGCAGCCCCCCCCCCCACCCCAAGCTGTAAACATAGGAGAAACACTGGTCTCTGTAGCTATCGCGACTGTAAACATCTCATACAGCGTTTAGCAGTGTATCCTGTTTAAATTGTTATAGTAATTATTTGTTCACTTATTCCATAACATTAGTTATTTACTTATCATATTCATATTCAATGATATCATGATATAATAGCTTATGATGGGTTTAAAATGGGATTCTTTTAATTTCCGTTCATTTCTATCAATATTTGCCAACATTCTTTCTAAAAACATTCCGTTAAACCAATTAATTTTGTTTAAGAGATGGAAGGCGATGTAATAATTTAAATGGCTTCCAAAACCCCTTGATTGTGTTATTTATATGCTTAAATATTTAACTACAAAAAAAATGGGAGCCTTTAATTCCACAGCTTTTATCCGTAATGCCTCCTGGTTTTTTTTTTTGGATTAAGTGCAGAGCAAATGTTCATTTTTCCTTTTTAAAAGGGAAATATTATTACACTGTCACTGCAACCGCTTGCCGGTGTCAGACCGATGAAGCTCAGTAAAGGGCAGAATGATAAAAAATCCCGCATTTTTAAGAATTTCATGTAAACCTTCCCCACATCCTTTTACTGCATTAGTGCTTTCAAAGTGGCTGGATGCTGCATTAACCTTAAGCAGCACTGATACTTTGGGGAAACTTCTGGAACCGGCATTTAAATGTTTTCTGGTTCCTCAGAAATTCAGAGAACACAAAACGCATGTGAAATCCGCGCATAGCTGTACAACTCATTTGTTCTCCAGCTGAGAGATTCGGTGCCGTGAAGCCGGTTGTGTTGGGCAAGCAACTGCACGTACATGGCCAACAGTCGGAGCTTTCCATGACAGCAGAGCACTATCAAAACATAATTAAAAACGTATTAAAAACCCATTTTGCATGGATAATCATGCGTCAAGCATAGCAAGGTTAAAAAGAAAAGCACTGCCCTGAAAGAGACTTCAGTAGTGGTTGGTGGGGGTGGGGGGGGGGGGGGTTGCATTTATAGACCAGCTAGTGCTGTTACATTGTGTTGAAAAGGTGACCCTCATGTGCAGAAGAATGCTATTAAAATGTCATTCTATCCTGGCTTTTTGTGTGACTATGAAGGCTGTCAAAGAAGGCAGATTTTTATTTGTTTGTTTGTATGTTTTTCTTTGGGGGGAGGGGGGGGGGCACAATTTCAATAACACGCAGCGAAATGGCGCCGTGTTAAATGTCAGGACGTTGCACGCCGTAAACCGATTCCTCGCTGCTTTCTCGCATCCTCGATTCCGTGTGCGGAGGCGTACGCAGAGGCTTACGTGATCACCTCTCTCGTCACTTCGTCATCGGACACAGTTTCTCTGCTCTTCTTCCTCTCAGGAGCCTTTCTGGACATCGTGGCCAGATGCGAGGTGACCAGAGTTCTCCTCCTCATGCTGCTTGAGGTGCATGAAGATTTGAACCACAATATATATATATATTTTCTTTTTTTCTGGACAAACGAAAAGGGTGCCATGTCTAAATGATGTCTTCCCCCCCCCCCGCCTCCTCCTTCCCAGCCCCCCCCTCAGAAGCTGCTTCCGGAGCATGCTCAGACCCTGGAGCGTTACGCCTGGGAGTCTTTTGACTCTCATAGCCAAGGTAGTAGTTTCTCTCATTGACTGACTATCTCTTGCTTCTGTCCTGTGGACAGCAGGATCTGCCATGGAAGGAGAGGCAAATTGAAGAAACTAACCACTGCTTGCACATGTAAACACTCAGTATAGTGGGGACAGTGTGGGAGAACTGGTTTTGAGTAGTACAATAGGCTTGGAATAAATAACAAAGGAAACGTAATGCAGCTTAAAAAATAGCCCTGCGGTGTGATTTTTTAAACCAGTTTCAATTTCACTTCCATTTGCAGTGACTTTAGATTGAATCCTCCCCTGAGCTCTTATGCATTGCATGTCAAGAGGTTGCCTCTCTCACTCTCTCTCACTCTCTCTCACTCTCTCCCTCTTTCCTTCAATATTCTTCTCTCCTTCAGTGACGTTTCTTCCGGAGAACGTGTTCCTGCTTCTGCAGTCTGTGGTGGTAAGTGCTCGGTTGCCGTGCCGTGACAGAGACGAATCACTGCATCAGTGCCGCTTTCATCCAGCTGGGTTCATATTTATAGGCGTTAAGCATCTTGCTGGCGAGTCGCTCACATGCCGCACCTCGTCGCTTCTGCTGTTTGGCTTTCCGGCCGCGCGTCGGTGCACAGGACGGATGGCTGTGCTCTGCTGTCGCCGAACAGCTGGTCAGCGTGTGGCGGGTTGTAAACATGCCCACGCCTCACCCACCAGATGTTGTCTGATTCTTCGACTGTGAAACGAGAGAGTTATTTCTCATTTTTTTTTAGGCAGTTAGCAATATTGTTTTTAACATCATAGTATGTCCACAGGCAATGTCGCAGCTAATGACCCATCCTTACGACAGCAAGGCTACACTTGTGAATATTTTTCTGGCCTGTTCATTCAGTTATACTTGTATAGCGCATTTTTACAGCATTATATTGTAAAGCACTTTACATTATCCCTTCCCAAAGCCCCCAGTGATCCAAGCAGAGGAACCAGCCTCAAAGGGGGAGCCCACCCCCCCAGGGGACCAGCAGGCGAAGTCAAATGCCAATGACAAAATCCTAATTAACACAGTCTAAATTTTAAACAGTTGAATACAGCAGTCTGCTTTTGCATTATGGCCATTTCATTGCTTTTAGCATCACAATAAGTCAAGTGGCAGTGTAGTAGCTGAAGAGACGTCTTTTGACGTCATGGCTATTGTTGCGTATATAACAGACTGGGAATAGCTGACGCGAGCTGACGTGGAATGTGGTTGGTTAGTATAACAGCTGTTCTTCTCTGATTGGTTCTGACAGCAGCACAGTGGAGAGCTGGGTACAGGGGAGTAACGTGTCTGGGTGTGAGATGTTCCCCATGGTGCCTGTTGCATAGTACTGAGGTCATGTTGCTGCCCTGAGATCAAATATACCTCCATTTATAAATATTAACTGAGCGGCGTATAATTAGGTGTAAGACTGCCCTCAGGGACTGGGTGGGGGCCTGCAAAATGCAGTGTCCTCAGATAAATGTGGGCAAAGGGTGACGTTCGCCCGCTGAGATTAATGGCGAAGTGGGATATCTGCGGAGGAATGAAAATGGGCTCCTATCGTCTCCCTCCAATCAGATAAAGGAATTCATTTCTGATTAGCAGTACGGGGAGATTACGGAGTGAGGTCGTGCTCTATCTCTGAGAGCCACTCGCATTCCTAATTGGCTGATTAGGTTCTGCCTCACTCTTCCCCCCCCCCCCCCGTCCCTTTTTTTCTCTCGGCACGCTCCTGAGAGCTGGCTGCGTGAGCCCTGCCTATAGATTGCTGATGTAACAGATTATTACGGCCCAATCGGTGCTGCTTTTCTTTCTCTCTTTTTTTTTTTTTTTTTTTTGGAGTGTGCTGGCCATGTGTGATGTGTTTTTAGGGGTGTGATGATGTAGGGCGCTGACATCTGTGCCCCGCAGATGGCCTGTCAAGAAAAAGATACGGAATCTTTGAAATCCCTGCAGACCGAGTTGTGGTGAGTGCCTTCTGAATGCTCGCTTATGTAAGCATTATGTATTATTTATCGTGAATCCTACCAGTATGGAATATCAATTGCCTCTGTCCTTTGTCTCCATCCCTCCCTTTCCATTCATTTCTCCAGGCCCCTGCTTTCTGCAGAACAGAATCATCTCCTCCATTTGGTGGTACAAGAACGCATCACCCCCTCTGGACAAGGCATTTAATGGAACATTCCCATTGTATTCTAGCAGACAGGTTATCGGCTAGGCCAAGGCCCATGCAGCACGAGTACAATGAAGGTCTAGATCTGTATCATTCTCCTAGAACAGCCTGCGCCATTCATACAGGGGTGGAGTTTGACTTGTGTCCTTTGTTTATATGTAAATCTTGAGTTGTATAAAGTCTTTAAATATGTAACTTAATAAATGACTTGAAACGGTACATTTTGTTCGAATGGGTCTGTGTATTAGACAGTATGATGGTAGCTCTGTTGCATTCGAGTCCCATCTCCGCTGTGTGTGTCGAGTTCCCCCAGAGTCGTGGGTTTCCTCTGCATTTATTCGCTCAGGATTCCTCTCACAGTCTAAAGACATGCAGTTAGGCCAGTTGGTGTCTCTGAATCTCCCATAGGGTATGATTTTGTGTGTGTGTGTGTCTGACCAGGGTAAGTGGTTAGAAAATGGCAGGATGATATGTTGTAAATACATTATCCTATAGTCCAGATTAGATCAACATTTTTGACCTAAAATCGCCTTTTTTTGTATATTCCTGTCTGATGGTCACTTGCACTTTGCTAGACTGAATAATCAGGAGCGTTTATGCGATGTTCCTGCTCCCGTACTCTAACATGTGCACTGGTGGACTCCCTCGACAGACACATCGTCCCCCGCAGACAAAACAACACGAGGCATCCACGGGCGAACGGGAGGCCCTGATGCGGTGCGGTTTGTGTGCGCATACTGTGTCTTTAAAGTGGGGAGGGGAATATTAATATACTCCATAGGGCTGGGGAGTTCTGCTTCCCGGAAGAAATCCTATACCATGGGGCGACTGCACTGCGTGTGTCTTCGCGTGCATATGGGCTGCTTCACAGGGGGTGTGCACTTTTCATTAGAAACCTGTGAAAATATTTCCCAGTCTCAGGTTCCGTTTTTTTATTTTTTTTTTAGAGCTTTTGTTTTTCTTACCTTCCCTCCTTTCGCTCGAGGCCCTCGTCCTCCACCATTTTGTCGTCATTAAAAACGTGCAGTTTCTCCTCTCGTTTCCTGATTTCATTCACGCCGTGTGACTGGTTGTCTGTCGTCAGCTCTCCTCCCTCCTCTCTGAGGGGTGTCCCTCAGTCACAAACCCTGACTGTTTATCTGCCCATCCTGCCAGGTTCTTTGGTCTAGGTCATGATGAGCGACGGCCCAGAACCACAAAGCCGCACGCTGCTGCTTTTTCGCTTGTGAGCAGTAGACACGTTGCAGTTTGACCGAGGTGCTGCTCCGTTTTTGTGGATTCTCTCCAGAAGGAACTACTTGCCTGAATCCCCTGAATGCCTGATCACTTCCCTATTGGCCGCTTCCCACTGCCACCAAGAACCGAGCCAAACCATGAAAAGATGCTTTTCCATTGTATATTATGCAAGCCGTACCTGCTCTGACATGTACCTGCGCTGACATGTACCTGCTTACTAGCAGGGCTAAAGTGTGACCAAACCGAGCTGGTTGTGTCACCACCATCTGATTGGTTGAAATGACACAAGTAAGAACCAGTCATCTACGTCAATATGAATTTATTATCTAAAGGAAAAAGGGCATATTGTATATATTATTCCGTAGTATTAGTATTGCCCTTCGCCATGTATTAATCCATTCCCGATAACAGAATTTGAAAATTTCTAGCTACTTGTAAAAGTACTATAGAATGGTTGAAAAGAATGGATCCGTAATGGAAATTGACACAAGCTCATGCTAATTCCGTCAGTGTTTGATGCAAACATAACATGGCAAATCTCACAGACGTGCTAGCGGAAATTAGCACACAGTAAGTCATGATGTGCAACGTGTGAACAGTAAACATGCGTATTCGGTTATACGTCACTGTCGCTCTACAAACCCAGCAACGCTTCTACTGAACCAACCCTTCTGCAGTGGAAAACCGAAGCGAGCTGGAACCGTGCTGTAATTAATGTTGGCCTGGTTCCTGTATGCCAGTGGAAAAGCACCATATAGCCCTTGAGATCTCCCTTTGGACACAGAATAATGAATAGGAACACAAAAAATACAAATGATGGGCAAAACGACTTTTTCTCCAAAAAAACTTCATAAAACATGATGCAAATTTACACTGATTAAAATTCCAGTAAAAATGTTAGAAAAACAAATTTTATATACATGTACAACGTGCTTAAACATAGAAGTTGTCCTGTTTTACCTGAATTATTTCTTATCCAGTACAGTTTTTTGGCCTGACTGATCAAAGATGGATATTCAATAAATCTAATATCTATATATATGTAAAGTAATATATGGCTCATAAAATACAGTCATTGAAATTACATTTCAGCATTATGTATATATCAAAGTCCTATCAATAATGTACCATGCTACCTACCAGTGACTTATTACACAATAATGCAGTTTAGACTGTCACAGCTTAGAGGTGCTCTGGCATGCTTCCATCGCAAATGGAAAACTTGGAACTGTTCTGTTTGAGCAGGGTTGCGTGGAACGTTATGACAAACACTTATCACCCCTGTCAGTCACACAAGCACCAACGCTGACCAGTTTCATTTTCGGCGAGAGCAATTTAATTCCCGAAAGCTCGCCATAGTCTGTTGTGCCTGCCACCATTTAGACCTTGTGGAGTTTCTAAAAACAAGGGAGAGAGTGAAACCAAATGTTGCTTCCCTCCAACGGACCACTTATTATTCACGGCACGATGGTTAATGACGACTGGGGTTTGTTTGCCCGTGCCATTCATGGAAGCCGTTGTTTTGTACTCCGATAATGCCCCCGGTGTCACATTTAAGCAAACCTTGTAAACTTGACAAAAATCACATGCATAATTCAACTTTCATCTTCTACCAAATGAATGAACACCATCATACAGAAATGGGTTCAAAGGAAGATCAGTCCTTGGGTACCACACACTCACTAAGTAACGTTTGTTATATACAATGTGTTTTAGTTAATTCTTTGTACCATCTCCCTGTTTATAACCCTTATGTAATCTGCCACCTCCTTCATCATTACAGTCTCTCAATTTCTACAATTATTCTAAAATGGATAGAAGTTGATTCTTCCACCAGTAAAAACATATTGGTACGATACAATATGATACGCTGTATATTTTCATCTCCTCTTTCAGATCCTTATCCTTTGTGACTCAACTAACCAGTGAGTTACTAAGAGACTGCGGAATATCTACTCTTGGCTTCTTTATGAAAGTATTCTTTGCCTTCCTTTTGCCCCCCCGGCCTTTTCATAACTCGGTGGTCGTCTTGAGCAGGAAGAAGTAGCAGATGCTGGAGATGAGGGTGAAGACAAAGGAAATCCACGCCAGGACGTAGGAAGGGCCGTACCAGCCTTCCTCGTCCGTGTGGAAGGTGGCCGTGTAGACAGACGCAGCGATCATTATACAGAGACCTGGAAGTTTGAGAAACACAGTCAGAACAATGCAGCTCAGACAGGAGCAGGAAGAAGGCTTACAAGGGAGCGCTCTGGCCTATTGAGACGATAAATAGAGGCTAAATCAGGAATCGTGAGAGAAGGGACTATATAATAGAAGGGAAAGATAGATATTACTGGAATGGCACTGGTGCTTTAAGTTCCACTTTAATTGACATTAATGTCACATGCTTGTGTATGTATGTGCGTATTTTAGTGAGATTTTTTATACTGTCAGTAGATTGTTTATAGATTCTTAGCACATACTGCGTCGATGAAATTATTCTCAGACCTGCAATCAGGGACGGATTATGGGTTGTGTGGGCCCCACCACCAGCACCACCACCACCACCACAACCACCACAATTCAAGGGCCCTTGGCAGCCAAACGCCCTCCCTATAGGGTCAGGGACCCTTGTAGGCAGAGGATCAAAGAATGTAGGCCCTCTAAAATAGACAAACGAAAATACATTGTTGATAAGCATTGCAAATTGTTTTGGGCTAGGGGCCCCATGGGCCCCCTGCACCCCAAGGGCCCCTGGGCAGCGGCCCCGCTGGCCCGGTCCGTAATCCGTCCCTGCCTGTAATCATATCTTTGTGGGGGCTCCTCACTCATTTCTATGGGAAAAATGCTAATGCATTTTATTGCTTACCTGCTTGTCTTGAATTGCCCCTCTGGGGACAAATTAAGTATTTTGAATTGAATTGAATTGAATTGAATTGAACCGAACTGAATTGAATCTAAATTAATTGAAACTGGAAGAAACAACTGGCAGAGTGAGCTGCACTCTCAAAAAAAGGTAAAAATTAGTACCTTCGTTGTCACTGGGGCTGTACCCTTGTATTTGTACATTTAAAAGTACAGGCATGCACTCTAAAGAACATTCCAAAGGTACAAATAAATGGTACAGAAATGAGAGTCCATTTCTGTACCTTAAAAAGTACAGTTACCTACAGCAAAGGGTACAACTGACAGACCCTTGAGTGTACAGCCCCAGTGACGAGCAAAGGTACGACTTCTTATTTTTTTCTGAGAGTGTGGTGAGGCTGCTGCAGTGGGCACCTGCCGGGGGGGTGTGAGTGTGTGTGGGCCATCAGAGCGTGTCGGGACGGCCTACTCACAGGAGATGAGCTGGAAAACGCAGGAGAGTATGAACTTCTGCCCCTTTTTGAGCAGGAAGAGCTGCGCCACATACACACAAAGGCCCAGGATGGAGAACAAACAGGCCAGGACTGTGGTGGCCTGCACAACCTGGAGTGGCTCTGGGGAGGGAAACGATGGGGGTGGGCGGGGGGGGGGGGCGGTGATATTCAGAAGCAAATGAATGATGTGTTCGCAGAAACGTATAAATATTGTGACTATCAATCATTATCAAAACAAATGAGATATGGGATTAATATTACTTAACAATGACTAAGGGAATGGTACTCTATTAGCATAATAATAGGGTGAACAGTGTTCTTCTGTTTTGTGTGTAGAGTAATGTGGGACGTCTACCGTCAGGGTAACTGCCAGGCAGTTCACTGTATGTCCAGCCTCTGCCCACCATTCTCCACCTTCCCCACACGTCTGTCGCCATTGTGTCCGTATACCACCACGCCTAAGAGAGACGGCAGATTTCACTCAGTGAACATACAGACACCACAAAAAATGACGTGAATAGATCTCCAAATGACGGAAGTATAGCTAGATGAGGCATATATATCAAATACATCCATCTGACTTCTTCCGAGTATGAAAACAAATCTCAGGAATGTGACTAAAATGCTTCATCAGAACCTGAAAACTATTACGGCCGAAACACATCATAGAAACAGACATTTTATAGATCCCCTGAAGTCTGAATGTGAGGGTGTGTGTGAACAAAGCCGCGGATTGTCTAGTCTAACGCCAACTGCGAAGTGTTAACAGGTGGAGGCAGAAAAGTCAACAGCTGAGGACAGGAAGGGCAGTCCCGATGAGGGAGGGACTCGGAGTCACACTCACATTTTTGATGGTGGCGATGAGGAGGAGGATCACAGTGGTGACGTGAAGGGTGAAGATGCTGGCCACGTGTATCCACATGGTCCCTGAAAGAGAAGCGCCGAAAATACGTCATGCAGTTGCTGGCTTCCATTTGCAGTAACTGGCCTCTGCAAGAGCAGAGACACACTGGCAGCTCTTCTGATGGTATAAGTTACTACAGAAAGTTCCCAGAAGTCTTCAGATGCATGTTAGATGCCTAAAACATGATAATGTGTTGCACAGTGTATGACTTCAAATAAGTTATTACCTTAAAGTAAATGCATATAGGCTATATAAAATATAGTACGTATGATTCTCTACTGCAGCAGAAATTTGTGACTGACAACAAGGCATCATCAAGCTACCAGCCTTGTGGTTTCCATACAACCCTCACCAAATGTCCCCATTGTAATGTAAACTAAAATATTAGCACTAAAAATTGCATATACAGCTACATATTTAAACATACTGACAGAGTACTTTAATCCTTAAGATCTTACCACACGAGTATGATACTCATAAGCAATATTAAAGCCAAAATATCCATTTAAGCAAAAGAGTGCAATCTAAATCCCATGTCTTTTTCGCGAAATGGGAAAGGCAGACTTCATTATCGATCTTCCAAAACATCTGGGAGTGTCCCATTAAATCAACAAAGTCTTTAAACCTCCAAATCTGTCTATATTTGGTTAATATATTTAAATCAGAAAATTAATTAGTCAGCAACTTTTCGCAACACGGTTCGGATATTTAACTGAAAGCCAAGTAGATTACCAATGATTTTACTAGTATTAGTAAACTACGAATACATAATTATCCTACCTGTTACGGTGCGTTTCCAGAAAATGAACTCGCGCTTCCAAGTATTGCCGTTTAGAAGTGAAAGCAACTCGAATTATGTAGTCAATGCAGATTTACCTTTTAAGTATATTTTACGTGTATATTTCACTTTCTTTACTTGTAATATATCTTTCGCTTAAACGTAAAACAGTTTCAGATTAACTCGATTAAATTAAACTATTTAACGACATATATGTTAAAAGTACTAAGTACTGGATCTTGCGTCCAATCTGAATGCACTGAATAGATTTTAAATGGGTGTGCAAGGCAGTCGATTTATTTATTGACGCCCTCTTCGTCGTTTCTAAATTTCAGATACAATATTTCGATCCCGTATGCTACACAAATTCCCATAAACACAGAGACCCCACCCCGCCTTCTGTCCTCCCCGCCTTCTTCATCCACCCCTCTGCTGTCTCTCATTTCCCAGTTGGCCATGCCCAACTACTTTCTCTTTTATGTCCCAGCTCTGCCTTATTTATGCTTGTCCACATTGAACAACATAATGAAGCGAAAATGCTTCTTTTTTTTTGATGACATATGTTTGAACTTAACTTGAAGATGCATTTCTGTGATTTATTTTTTTTATCGTATAATTGTTACTTTGTATGCTGGCTATAGATTCCGGAACAGGATTTTGCGCTGCATGTCATACTCGCATTGGGATTTTTAAGCTTGCCCTGCCCCCTGTATCACAGCAGTCTGGGCACAGAGTTCATGCACTTCATTTGGGTTTGCCCCCACCGCACTGGCACGCCTCCCCACGCAGGCACAAAGCAGACCTTTTTTGAATAGCACAACCCTGCGCTGCATAAGGCTGGGGCCCCACACCCTCAACTATGCTAGTCAACCAAGCTAAAAAAAAACACCCGCGCACACACAGCCATTCCTTTAAGCTGAGAAAAGCTTATTGAACCATGTGCAAGATGTTGCAATACATGAATCCAGTACATATAAAACTCACCTTCTTAAGGGAGAAAGCAAAAAAGAGTGTTCAAAGGAAATGTCCGTAGATCAGGCTCATATTTTATATTTCTTGTAAACAAGTGCAAGGGCTTTTCAAAAGGCACGTGCGTTCCACATTAGTTAGCACAGTGGCTAACCATGTACCGTCTGCTTTAATGGTTTCTTCACGAATAATTTAATTATATGCTCACTATAATATTGTTGAGGTTTCCAAAGTATATATGGCGTCATGTTCCGTATATTCTCAAAGTAAATGGTTAATGATACCATAATTTTTCAACGTGGGCAGTCTTTTTTCATATATTGTACTTATGTAAACATTTTTTTCCGCCGTTTTCACCGGTTTTAGTGTTAGCTGACACGTTTAGCCTTTAACTCTCCCTCACCGCCTCCTCGCCACGCTTGCTTTCGCACCGGCTCCCCTTCTCCTCTCAATGAAATCCAGACACTCATACCCTGTTCCAAAGATTCTGAGTGAAAACAATACCTCTACGTAACCAGGCAACCACTTTGCGTCACCAGTTGGCCCCGCCCCCTCTAACTGTTCTGGCCTTCCAGTACAATGGCTGTATGCAGCCCAGCCAGCCCGCTAGATGAGGACCTTAAGTCGTTTAACATTTGTTATTTTTCTTAGTCTTACATTCTTATGTTGAGACCTCAAATCCTCAAAACTTAAATTCCATTTAAAATTGTGCTTAAAAGCAACATGCGAGACTGAACAGTAATAAACCTAACACAATAAACTGGAAATTGCCTTTATTTGCTACTTTTGACCGTCTCTCGTAGCCATTTTTAAGGGCCGGGTGTTCCTGAACTGCATCTTTCACAAAATATGGTGAAAGGAGGGAGAGGGGGCTGGGTTAGTAACAAGAGACTTTTTCATCTCCCCCCCCCCCTCCCGAGCAAGGCCAGATGTTAAACAGATGTGGAGGATAAACTACCCCACTTATCAAGCTAACAAGGTTGTTTTTGTTAACAATTTTAGGCAACAAAACAATCATATTTCAGTATGACTTTTTTCTCCTATTATAACGGCTTTAGCCGAGTCTTTTTAACGATTTCTCTATTTGTTGTTAAGATACATGTATTTCTACCCAGCTGAAGAAAACAGAATGGTTGGACTACTTGGCAGCACATTCCAGAAACACTGAAACAAAGAACTGAATTGTTTTGTGTTTTATATTTATTATACAGCCCCGACGCGTATAGTTCATGAAATACAATTTCCAAATTCGGCAACCTTAAGTGGGCGTTAATTAACACAGGAACAGCCGGCCGATGAGTGCAATGAAACGAAATGAAAAGTTTTAATGAAGGCAGTTTTTGAAACATACTTGTAACTCTATTACCATGCAATCTATTGGTTAGCCATAACTAATCGGAAGTAGGCCTAATGGTTATTTTCAAGAATTTGTCAACGTTTAATTAAGGCAGCCACTAGAGTTCATTCTGTTTCCGTTAATAAATAATATGACGCTTTAGAGTGATTGTTGATTTTAACAATTTGATTACATTCACACCGTGGAGATGACAGACTGCAGGGAAAACTGCATTTTGAAGCTGAGTCACAAACGCAAAGCAGATTGGAGCGGCTCTAGGAACGCGTGAAAACGCGAAGCAGCGGCGGCTTGGATTGGCTGCCCTCCCCGGCGGGAGTCCGCTTTATGTCGGGAAGCATATAGGCGTCCCTTAGATATTTCGCGCCCACTGAATTTTGTTCCTTTGGCTCGGCGAAGCGTGATTGTCAATGATCGAGCGTCTGTGTAAACATTCTAACTTGTCATGTCTTGGGAGGACAAGCAGATCGTTGTATTAACATGTGCTTTAATTGTAATTGTCTGCATTGTAAATACGTGTCGCGGTTTAAATGCAAGCTTGGCGACGTCGAGTGCTTTCGCGCTACGTAGAGAATACCGTGTCAGCACCAGCATAAAGCGTAATCTTGGTGGTGGGAATACCGTAACAGATGCCACTTTTGGAAAGCTGGTGTTTTCACGCGATTTTAAATCGACGCATGGTGGACGCAGCCAGGGCGTCTTTCTGAAATGGATCCACAAAGAGTACGAGCACCAAGAGACCTCGCAGTCCAGTACATTTGTTAACCGCCCTGGTAGGATTTTCTTTGACTTTTCCCCCCTTATTCTTTAAGAACGCAATACCCATGTAAAGGATTTCTCAAAGACGCATACAAAAAACGAAAGATCAGTTGTATTCGTCTAACTGTATTGGACGTCATTTAAACCAAAATGACTATTGCACTACAGGATTTGCAGTCACAAGCGGAGTACTGTAGTTTCTAAATAACTGTTCTCTCGCGTTCCCTATGGCTCTCAAGTAGGCCTGAGCTTCGGCGACACGCGGAGTTGCCAGGTCCGCGGTTTTCCCGCCCAATTGGGCTCTTTTTACAGTTGTGGGTAATATTAGAAGGTTGCGGGATTTTTGGCTGCTTCATAATGTTCCAAGGCAGCAGACTGTAAGGAGGGGCAAAAATGAATGCAAGAGGCTCCTAATCAGTGATACTGAAAAGTCAGAGAGCGACGCACACCGAAAGCAGGGTCGCCATCTCTCACAAGTTTGCAGACTCACGCAAATCATACGGAAAAATGTATATTATTCCACTACAAACCTGAATTTTAGCTACATCAGAATCATTGTTACCGACATGTAAATGTGTGTGCATTTGTTTTCTCGTATTGAAAATCTAACTCGAGCTAATTGACAGAAGTTTGCGAAACTGGGAGAGTGCGTCCATCTGTGTGACGTCATTGTGCTTAATTGCCGTTTTAAAATGTTGAATATTTGAATGTGATCAGCATGCAAAATACTGGTTTATTTCATTGAGATGCAGTATACTGGAATTTACTTGGCAACATGTCAGAAACCCCCCTTATGATGATGATTATAAGACTAGCTCTGTAGTAAACTTAGGTGACGCTCTTATTTTTTTTTTATTCTGGGTCACCTCGAAAGGAATTATCCATTATTTGGTTATGATACACTTGGGGTAAGTTGGTGTACAGCCTTTATCAGTTGTTGCCTAATTTAACAGGGCTGCGGAACCGCAGGCAGGTTACAGGAAAGGTCTTTGGCCCGTACCATGGATCCGGTGATACAGCTGCCGGAAAATGGAGTCCAATGAGGCCCGTTGTACAGTGCAAAAGCAATTTGATGATGCTCACTGCACCGGGCCAAGCATACAAACATCTGCTAATAGATAGAGGTACCAGCACTGAAGAATGTATAAAGGAGTACAAGCGTAATAGAGATTTTCCATTCTCTGGTATCTTAATGAGTCCCCTTTGCATTGTTTCAGGAAATGCCCCCCCTCTGCCCTTCTCCCATCTGCCGTCTAGCTGTGGTTACTCTGTGAAGGTGACATGGAGGGATGTGATTTTGATTACACCGTATGACGGTTGCTATATCATTCATCAGGTACAGTTTCCCCAGATGGCTTCTAGTGCTGCTGCATATATTGTAATATTAGGTGCTTTCCCACTACAGGAACCTTTTTTTCAGGGACCAGAAACTTGTCATGTTCCTACTGCAGGAACTCAACCAGATTGTAGGTTTTGGAAAGTAGTTCCTGGGGAAATTATATATATATTTTTATTTATTTATTTTTTCTCCCTACTCGAGAATAGGTATTCTGAACTCGAAGAACTAGTGGATGTGGCTTATGGTGATAAACTTTGGTTGTACCCCGATTTTATAAACATGTCGTGCCGTATAAATAAACTGCTGTTGCGTTTTGAACCAATACAGAGTTTGAATATGAAGTTTAACCTATGAGGTTTTTGAGTCTCCCATGCTAACGTACCATAAAGGTCACAGTTCCTGTTATGCAGTGGGAAAGCTACACGCACATGTGACCAGGAACTACAAAAGTTTGCAGTCAAGTCGGCCCAGGAAATAGGAACCAGAGACTAGGTTCCTGAACTTTGGCGGGAAAGCACCTTCTAGCCAATGATATATTTGTCTTCATTTTTGTCTTGACCCTGGTTTACTTTGATGGGGATTGTGTGCTGACTGGAATACTGTTGTCTCCTGATCACTTTTGGTCTTTCAGAATGGCACTTATGTTCTGCCGTTGCTTTGGTGGGGGGCTCCTGTCAAGATGGTCTGCCCTGATGTCTTGCCCCCCCCACGTGTCCGTCTTTCTGTCCGTTGCTGGCTTTTTGGCATGTCCCTGCATATAAAAGCACAGAAACATGAAATTAGCAACCTCAGGATCAAATGTAAGTTCTAGTTGAGGTCAAGGGGGAAGAGGTTCATTCAAAGACCATCTAACCTATCGTCTCTTGTTCTGCACACTGAGAACTTCCTCCTTGGCTCCCTTGGTCCAGTGAAAGGTGGCTGGGTGCCGTCTGTGTCTGTGAAATGTGCGTTCCGTGCAGATGGTCAGTCTGGAGAGGCGGTCCTCTATCTCCCCTATGCGATCTGTGACATACCTCTTAAGGTAAGCAGAAGTTTAGGTAAGCGTAAAATCTTAAGATGTATGAATCTGGAGGTGAAACCCGGTAACTTAAGGCATGATAGGTTTAATTAATAAAGTATTGTGTGTGACATTTGCAGCTGTTTTAGCTGATTTAGTTCTATATAAATAAATAATAATAAAATTGCCTTAATCTAAGTGTTCCGAAATTTATGACACATCGCTATCTGACATCAGAATACTTTGTATGTGTAAACGTGGCTTCAGATCTGCAAAAAGCTGTTGACCAGGATGTGTGTTATACTGGATTGACTTAAGTGTGTAGTTGTATTCCTTAAATATTTAACATCTGTCTGCCTACAAACCCTTCCTTTTTTTCTCTCTCTCTCCTAAGGACGGGTCACACACCCTCTCTGTGTTTTCAGGAGGAGAACACACTTATTCTTGTGCAGCGCTGCCTTTGCCCCAAACCTTTCAGGTCCCTCACTTCAGGCCGGATTACCTGTCTTACTACAATCCTCTTCAGCCCCCACCTCCTGCTCCCAACCCCCCTACTGCTCCACCTGTCAGAGATCCTTCTTTTTACCCCATGATACCTGGCCTCTTTCCCCCTGCTAAGTCTCTGGTCCAGGCTCCTACTCCTCTTTCACTTGACATTCCCACTATGGTGACGTCTCGCTATAACTACTATCCCATAATTCCCTTCCTGAGCTCAGGTTCCTTTCCTGGTCCTCCCCTGCCCTCTATTGGCTATCCTCCCTACAATCGTATGGTGTCCCTGTTTATTCCATACCCTCCGCCCCCTACACCTACACCAGGTAGCCTCACGTACACAACCTCAGACTATAAGCCTCCTGTTTCTACCACTTTCATGCCTCCAATCTGGGCTCTTACTGACCCAGTCCGTCCTGTGGTCAGTACCCCTGAAGGTCCCATCTGGCCCCAGTTACCAGTTCCATACCCTGTAGAATGGCCTCCCTCCTCTTGGACCACTCCTCCTATATCAGTGACCACATGGGTCCCTGAGTCTCCTGCAAGTCCATCCCCTGGTCCTCTGATAGTCTCTGCAGGTGTCCCTACAATCCCCCCTCAGCTCCAGCCCGCTCTGATATGTAAGACCAACTCCATGACCATCTCGCTGCCCTCTGCCCGGCCCGAATCGGTCAAGGTCTTAGGTGAGCAGTCTTCCTGAGTAATGGACTCATCGGCCTGTTGTAGTAGCCTTATGTCATCATGGTAAAAGTCTGGCATGATTCACGATGGTGCTTTATGGTGTCACTTGAATGACAGATTCATTTTGTTTAAGCAGGAGTGTGAGGTTTTTTTTTTTTTTTTTTATAGAAAAAACTGGCTGATGGCACTGACTTGGGTTGAGGGAAGTCAGTTTTAACCATTTTAAATGTGAAGCATGAATCTGTCGTTCCAGGCCGAGGGAATGTTTGGATGCCATTGAATGATGCTCCAGCAACCTGCTTTTACAAGATCCAGGCCACTGGCACCCGCGGGCTGAGGGTCTCCTCCCCTCTTCCTGCTTGTCACGCGCGTAATCGGGTAAGTTACCTACCCCCCCCCAACACACACACACAGGACCTGCTGCCCTCTGCTGCATGTTCTATGCCATTCAGTTCCTCACTCGTCGCTTCTCTGTCCCAGTCATCCACTTCATCTGTCGTCGTGAAGTTCTGGGATGTTTTGCTGAGGCGACGTCGAATCCTGGAGATGCGTTGCCCACTGCCCACCACCCTTCCTGCGTTATTTCCATCTCCACCTCCTCCCCCCATTTCGCAAACCTCATTTAGTCCTGCCCCACTCCTCAAGCACCAGCTGCTGTGCTCCGCCAAAGACATGCATGTGGAATTGCCCCCAGGACCTCTCAGGGCTGTAAGTCTTAAGGGTAAGTACACGAGAGAATGTCAGAACCTGCATATAGCTCACTTTGTGCATATTTTTAAATACGAATTGGCAAAATAACGAATACAAATTTAACCTTCGGTCCCTTGTGCATAGCACATAACGGCGGATTTAAATGTCACTGGTGAATGTGCTTGATACTCCTGTCATTTTGCACGGCCATCCAGACGGCGAGGGCGGCGTGATCCGTGTGAAGGATGCCCCCAAGCATTGTGGGTATGCAATTAATAGGGGGAAAAATGGTGCCATCACACTGGTGCTGCCCTTCAGTTCCTGTCACATGTCTATGCAGGTTTGTAGAAATGGCGCTATCGGGCCTTACCTTGTACCCAGTAGCGGGAATGAATTAATGAAGCAAGGACCATGTGAAATTTCATCAGGGTAATAAGTACAGAGTTGATGTGAAGTATCGGACTGCAAATGGTGAAGAGGAAACTACATTATCATGTCCGGTCCACCTGCCCTACACCAAGCAAGGTAAACGCATTGTTATTGTGTAACGCCGTATTCCTACTTTAGATTAACTACAGAAGACCTTGTACCTACAGCAGCTCTTGTAACCTCTGACTGTACTACTAAAATCGAAGGTCCCCTTTTAGGTGTCTGAAACTGGTCTTCATCATGAGAACCCTTCCAGCCGTCCTGACCAAAGAAGGCGTCAGTTCAAATCCAGTGACCTTCTGTAAACATTTAAGGGAGTGGTTTACGGCTCTGTTCCTGCTGTGACTCTGTGTATCCTGGTTTTTGTGTTCCAGCGAAACTCGCAGCAAAGCTAACATGTTTGCGTATTGCTGGGTCTGTTGACGTTGGTAAAATACTTTTTGCTGGAGTGTTTAGCTGGACCCCTGGTGTTCCTGTTACTGCCTGCTTATAAACAATTTAAGTGAATGAATCAAATTTAAGAATGCTAATCCCATACTGCCAAATGTAGGAATGATGCTAAGGTCTGTAGTCTCCTATAAGACGGACAAATTGAACTGGAGTTTTATGTTGTCTTGTTCAGTCCTGTAAGTACTGACATTCTGTAGTCTTGCTTTTCTTCAGAGTGCGATCTCCCCATTGACAAACGCATCCCTTGTGGGTCCGACTCGGCCTCCCGCAAAGAATGCTATTCCAGGGGCTGCTGCTACTACTCAGACTCTGGGGCTTGTTTTTACCCCATGGATGGTCAGTATCTCCGTATCGAGTGTCGTGAGGCTCAGACCAAGTTGCCGAAAACACCTGTAATTCTCAGCCGTTTTGGTACTTGGGCGCTGCTGACTTGTTCGCTTTTGGTTCTTTTTAGAGTGCACGGCGGACCGGCATTTTGTGTTCTCCGTGCCCGCGTCTCTCACGGAACCTCCCCTCTCTCCTGCCTCGCTTTTTGTGGCTGGGAACACCTCCTGCACCCCTCAGACTGTAACCCCTAACTTTGCCTTGTTCAGGGTTCCTCTGGATGGGTGTGGAGCGCACAGATACGTAAGTGTCCAGGCGGCGTATTCCGTTGCATCGTGGCGACTGGAAATTGGCACCATTTCCCTTGTGTGGGCAGGAGGTCGGACAGACGGTGGTTTACATGTTGGAGATCGTCAACACCATCCGGTCCATCGCCCTCGGCTATGGTGCTATTACAAGAGATGCTCCTCTTAGGTAAAGCTGCTGCTTGCAAGGCAAACCGTCACAAATGATCTCATTGGCCCTAGCAGTGTTTCCCAGCCCGGTCCTCAGGAACTTTTAGTCGGTCCACATTTTTGCTCCCTGCCAGACATCAGGGGTGGGTTTTTTTTTTGCATGATCTCTCGATCGAGCCAATAATAAAGCAGTGGATCTCAACTCCAGTCTTGAAGACTCGCTGTTATTGGCTGATTGAGAGGCCATCCCAAAAACCTGCACCCACAGCGGCTCTCCATGGATCCGGTATGCCACCCCCAGTCCACATTTTTGCTCCATTACAGGAGCCGAGAGCGAGCAAAAAACACGGACTGTGCAGGCCCACTAGGATTGGATTGGGGAAACGCTGGAGTACTTCAGCTGTGGGGAAAAACTGTTCATTTTAATATTACTTTTCGGGATGTTAAGCAAGAGGCTTTAATGCATTACTCCCAAAATCATGAAATTCTGATTTCATGCTACGGGCGTAATTTGAGACTCCGCTTCTCCCTCCCCTTCCAGATTACTAGTGGAGTGCAGGTTTCTTCCCGGCTCCCAAGTTAGCGTGGGCTACTTGGTGAAAACCCCGTCTCTTGGACCTTCGATCCAGGCTCAGGGCCTCTTTGGTGTCCAGCTGAGGATCGCTACAGGTGCATGACACCTGGCGTCTTTCTGCTTTTCACTGTGTTCTCCTGTACAAGTGACACAAAGTACTTTTTTTGACTTTAAATTGCTGTATGAGATGCATTAGAAATAGACCATCTGATCTGCTTGTCTTCCCCAGACCAGGACTATACCAGCTACTACCCCCAGTACCACCGTCCTTTGCACCTCCTCCTGGGAAAGCTACTGTATCTGGAGGTACGCCTGCTGAACCCCCCTGATCCGGATGTCCTGCTTCTGGTGCATTACTGCCTGGCCTACCCTCGCTCTGCACAGTCTGCCTGGGTGCTCATCTATAATGGGTGAGATGTCGACCACCTTGATGTACGATACTGAGATTGTATGGGTCCAGTACTCTGGGTCTCAGACACTGGATAGGGGCTACCAGGTTGGATGGATTTTGTTTCGTTCCAGCTGTCCCAATCGCCTGGACTCTTCCCCACCACAACTCCCGCCACCATCGACTCTTCCAAAACACACCAGAAGGTTCACCATCACTACTTTCCAGTTCCTCTCCCCTGATAGCGATTTTGTATTGGATGAAGAGGTGAGCGGCTTTTCTAAATGCGTCAACGCGTGTGTCGTCCATTTCAGCCTTAATCTATTCCTCCCAATCCCCACAGATCTACTTCATGTGTTCAACTGAAGTTTGCTCACCTTCTGAAGGCCCTTGTGTGGAGGGTTGCTTTGGTGGTGAGGACAATGTAAGCAGTGCAAGGCTCCTGTTAATTCCTGTGCTTTGGAAGGACTTGGTGTTGGGACAGCTGCACTTGCATATCAGGAAAAACACTTCATGCTGACTGGTGGAAAATCAGCACATTGATAATTAATGACACGTCCTACGTGTGTGCTTACTCCCAGTCTGCCCAGAGATCCAGTTTTAGCAGGAGCCTGAAGACCATTAACCACCAAGATGTGACTGGTAAGGGAAGCTCAACACAGCCTTCAGCTGCTGAAATTTTATCTTGCGAGTCTTAAAACTGCATTAACTACTTCCTTTCATCTACAGACTTGGCATTGACTACCAAAAATAAAACGTCTTGAAGACATCCTCACGGGCCTTTGTGCCGCTGATGTTGGGGTATTTCCCCCCCCTTTCTTTTAGGTGATTGGGAAACTAATGTTGAACAGTAACCTGCCTCAACCATTTTAAATACAGTGTATATACAAAATCATTTGGGACCTTCTTGGTTTCTGTTAGATGTGTTAAAGTTCTGTTGCTAAATGAGGGGGAAGTGTGAAATGAGTGTTATTGCGTTGGGGGGGCACAGTCGTTGCATGGGCTTTAGTGGTGGAAAGGCTGCTGCAAGTCGTGTATTTCAGAACTGGACATAATGGTGATTGAACTGGGTTGGGAGCTGATGTGATAAGCTGTGACCCACACAACAGTGGGGAATTCCCATTTGTATAAAATGCACAAATTCATCTACCAAATCTAACGTTCCTAGTGATCTGACTATATCTCCCCCCCCCGGAATAATAGCTCCAGCATTAGTCACATTTCCCCGGGACCACAGATGTGGCCTTCCGCCTCCTCACCTCCATTCCTGTAAACGTTACATCACGCATGGGGCCCAGCATCCTCTGAGGGAAGCTGTGATATGAAAAAGAAAAGGGGGGGGGGGAGAAATGTTCCTGCAGTGGAAGAGAAGTAGCCCTTCCTGGTGGGTGGAGTGGGGGCATTTAACATAGAAGGCTGTGGATAATAAAACATTCATCTAATTGATAAATGTCCACATCGCCCTACGGGATTACTCCACATCGCCCTACGGGATTACTCCACATCGCCCTACGGGATTACTCCACATCGCCCTACGGGATTACTCCACATCGCCCTACGGGATTACTCCACACCCTGTCAGCCACCATCTTCGATATATTCAATGAAAGTTGTATTTTTTTAATATCATTAATCAGTCTGCGGGTGTAACCTGAGTTCTCCTGATTGGGGGGTAATGGTCAGTCTTCAGCCAGACACATCTGACCCACCCTCTGTATTGCAGCCACTCTGAGCCACTCGTAGCGCATTATGCTAACACCTCTCACACATTTTCTTACGACCGCTTGAGACAAAGTTACCTGCAAGCCAAAACTCTCGCTGCTTCTTAACAGCTGTAACTCTTGGTGGTCGCTGGCAGCAGGAGGCTGTTGCAATCATTATATGGTCATCTAGAAACAATGACACATGGGAGTTATGAGTTAATAATGCAGTGACTCAAGCAACAGCCTTGTTTGCTGTTAACCTAACCTTGCTGCCTGGGGTTTGTAAATTCCATGCATTGTAAAGTCCCACATGATATTTGCGAATCGCGAAAGAGGACTGATATCCCAAAAGCCAAAAAAGAATCAGATACATTTTCACAACATTACATCGTCTCAAAGAGCTTTACATTATCTCCGCCCAAAGCCCCCAGTGAGCAAACCAGAGGTGAGAGTGGGAGAGAAAAACCCCCCTAGAAGGAAGAAACCTTGGGAGGAACCAGACTCAAGGGGGGAGCCCATCCTCCAGGGAACAAAACCCAAAACACACAAAAATTAACTTCATATATGACAAATGGACATGGAATTAGAGAATTCAGTCACTCATGGGACCTGGCAATTAGGTGAATGTGAAGTATGAAGGGAGATTTGCCAAACCGGGACATGGATGTTGAGACAGACATAGCTGCACATCACCCCACCTTAGGGTGACACGGAGGTCAGACGAAACAGGCTCGGGACCCAGCAACTGGGGAGATGGTTTGGGTTTGATGCTGTTTTTCTGAAGATTCCAGCTGGACTGAATTTTGCTATTGTGTCTTATTTTTTTGTCTCGCATGTGGGCTGCTAACTTTTTCTTTAAATACCACCCAACCTCCCACTTGCAGTTTCAAATCAAACAGCTGTGGTCACAGGCAAAGCTGTTAAATTCAGCTGAATAGTCACTGTAACTACATGACTAATGATGTTAAACATGACAAATTTACACAAGGAGACCCTTTGTTTTAGAGAACTCCGATGAAGACTTTTTTTCCAGATATAATTTTTTTTAATGTATATTTCTTTCTTTCCTGTCATTTGCTCATTTTCAGTGTTCATTTATTTTTCATGGTTTCTTAAATCTGGTGACCAGTGGTGGAATTTGTGATTTAGTTACATGAACCACATTGATTGGATCGACCCAGAAATTCTTTTCATTACAGATCTGTTATTCTGTATATCGAACTATATATTTTTTATTGTTCTGAGATACAAACTTTGATCTCAAGTTATTTTTCAAGGTATTCATCTAAATCCATAGGAAACGGTTGTTGAAGGTAATTAAGCAGTTTATGAAGCGCAATTAAACATCTTGATATATACTGTTATACTAACAAGTGTTCCCCGTTACAAATTCAAGAAATACTCTGCGAAATTGCCATGTCTATACATATTTCGATGTTTTTTTTTCACAAGGATATGTGCACGTTTTACAAGAATTTTCACTCGGTATAGATTAAACATCAGCGAATACAAATAAGATAACAGCAATGACCACTTACGTCCAGCAGACGTCGCCCAAATACTTAAAATTCGGGAAAAACAAGGCGGTTATCTGTGTCTTCTCTACTACGGGCTGCAGTCAAATACATTAAAGCGACTCACACGTCGCTTTGCATGTTTTCACTTACGCATTTATCTTTTCATATGTTTGTGAAAGCCTTCATTGATCTTTTCAGACCGGGGTCCTTGTTCTTTCATCTTCTGCGACACCGCACCGATCCTGGGTTCCGGTCTGCCGAATGCACGGAAATTGCCGAAGCTAAGTAACCGAGTTACCATCTACTCTCTCCCCCCCCCCCCCCCCCCCCCCCGACCCGATAATAGGAGGGCACGTCCCCCCTCCCTCTTATCCCGCCACGTTAGCCCTACGAAAAAAAAAAAACCTTCCGTACGAGATTCAAACGAAAGTTAATTATTTTATTGCATTTTACTGGGAAAAGTGGCTAGGGAGGAAGATAATTCCAGTAAAGAGTTGGCAGATTTAAGTAGCCGGAGTTTATGGCCCAAAATCCCACTTTTGGGAGAATGGGAAAGAGGCAGATTTTCCACCAAGCGACAAAATCCAATGTGCGTCTGTCTCTAAAACCCAACCTCAGTGCGGATTACGGCGTTATCAACTGATAGCGTCGCCCGGATACTGATATCAGGCGTAGCAGAAATTACACTGGCGCAATCCTTTCATTTCCAATTTTAATGTGTGGCGGAGAAAATGTATAATGATTTCTACGTGATTGCTATTTAGGTGTTTGTGCGCGCGCTGGCAGGGGGGGGGGGTAACAGGAGCATGACCACCGAGGAAAAGTAGGAAGAGGAATCAAGGATACAGTATAGAGGAGGGGAGGGAGGGAGAGAGGAAATCGCACACGCCGCAAGAATTCGCCGAACGGATTGGGAGAGAGGAAACGGAACGGGGGGAAGAAAGGAGACGGTGGACTGCTTTGTTTTGGGAGATCATCTGTAAGGACAAGGAGACCAGGGGATCGTATCGAGAGCTGCTCGTCTGCTTTGTTTTTCTTTAACCCTAGTGCCCGAAAGGGGAGCTTGCTAGCTAATATAGGGGAATCGGCAGGGTATGGATAGCCAGTAGCTAATGATATTTGCCATGTCGTTGAGGTAGGATTCGCAACCTAGATGATATTTCGCTTAACATCTTGCGTCATAGATAAAACGCATATGGGGCATGTTTTTTTATTACCGATAATGAGACGCAATCCGTTTACGTGCGTGTGGTTCTGACAATGAAACAGGCTGTTTAAGTATTTAAACAATCTGAATATAGCCGGACACGATTTTGTTGCCTTGTCAGATATTACGAATGATCAGCATCATTTAGTCAGTTATGTTTTGTTTTGACAACGCATGTTTAGCCACGGATTTACTTTACATTGATGTTTAGGAACAGGGTCACCAATTAACAGCTGAACTACGGAAACGACGGGGATCCGGATCGAGCCACGCTCCTGTCCGGAGACTCCGCATAATAAATAGGAATCCGTCACATTCGAAGCCTCCGCAAGGCCCAAGTCACAAATGCCGTCTTTGCAGGCGTTGGAAAAGCGCCAGCAACATTATATTATTATTTTGCCAGTCTCCCTTTCGTAAGGTTTTGTGCCCGTTACATCGGTATTCTGCTCCAACGTTGCACTCCATGCGCTTCAACAGATCCAAAGGTATCCGATCGTGAGGAAAAGGACTCATTAAGGACAGGGAGAAGTTGCTGAAATACGTAGGGAAAACGGCACATTGCGGGCTCTTGGGGAGAATAAGGGGTAAGGAAAAAGCAGCCAAGGGTTTAAATAAATAAGTTTAGGACGGGATCGGCTTTCAATGTTAATGTCGACCGACGTAGCATCAATTATGTTACCCGTATCCCGGGGATTAATGGACCGGGAGAGGGACTTGGACGCGATGGTTCACCCGAACGCTGCCGGTTCCTCGGCGGCTGTCAGGGGGATGAAAAGGGGAGATCCGGAGCCCGACGCTCAGACCACGGCGGCGTTTACCGAATCACCGGCGGCGGAGTGCAAGCGGCCAAGGATAGACGGCTCCATGGGAGCCGCTGAGATCGGCCAGGTGGGTTGCAGGATCGCTGTGCAATGACAAAGGGTTTTGTCCGCCACTTTTTTTTTTTTGCATTGCCAAACACACTGCGCATATTTTTAAATAACCCACTGCATTATCTTTGAAGGGCACGTGTCCTTATACAATACGCTTCAAATAGGAGATATTGTATCAAAATGCAAATCACAGCTAATAAACAGTATGGAACCTTACGGATTGTCACTTAGCCCCGCTACACAGTTTCGACCATTTTGCAGGTATGTTGATGTAGCTGGACTGTTACAGTTACCGTACGTTTAACCCATTGATCGTCGTTATGCATATCATTCTAACTAATAAACACTGCTGCATTTAAATGTTTTACCCAGAAATCCTTTTTTAATCAACATTTCAGTTGTGCTGAAACATACCGCTGTGTTTAACTTAATGTCTTATTCTGTGGTGCATGTCTTGTCGCACCGCATGTGTGTCACTCGCTCTCTCGGACGCCTTTTGTCTGCACAAATTCGGATTCAGGAGAAATCATCAGACCGGACGTGTTTTCGGTTTAGTCACGTTCCCTTTCACTAGTTCACCACCAAGTCGCTTGTTTGTCTGGTATGGGTGCGATACATGTGATGTCATGTTACCGAAGATGGTAGCAGTTTCCGGTCATCCCATGTGTGATTTGGAAGGGGAGTGAAGATGACGGGGGTCAGTGAAGGCGCCCAAACAATGAACCCGTCTGAATATTAAGTGGGTGTCCATACAGTGGTAGGAGGAACATTGTGTCCCGAGACCTGGGTTATTTAGGGTTCTGCTGCAGTCTAGCAAGCAATCTGCTCTTCGCTCAGAAATTCATTACTGTCGTACAGCTGATGCCTATCAATTGAGTAATATCATCCGTGTGCTGGAGTCACTGAGTATTTGCTGAGTCGTCATGATACAGCCGGGGCCTCCTTTGACCCTGAGGCGTGTCGTAATCGCAGGGGACATGCGACACACTTGGAAACGGCGAGCTGAATTCAGCGATGGGGGTGTCTCTGTGTGTTCTGGCGTTCTCTTTGCTTTGGTTAGCCCCCGAGTCCTGGGCTCCGCTCAATGGTTCGGTCTATTCGAGTCTTCCCTCCCACACGTGTGTTTTCCCAGACCCAGAGATCAATGGTCAGTCCTCACTGCTCCATCTAGGCTCGGAACGAAAGGATGAAAGGATAGCAGGCATGAAACACACTGAACCTTAGTGCACAGAGGGGGCGTGTGTGGGTTTGCGGTGGCCTCTGGTCCAGTGGCAAGTCTGGATCACAGCGACGAGGGTTCGAAGGGTACGGCAAGAGCTGAAGGGAGCAGGGAGACTTGGGGTGGTTTTCCCATTGTGGGGGGGGTTGTAAAGTAAACCACAGGCATCACTTAAGATGAACGGTGGTAATCAAGGTCAGGATTTTTGAAGAATGTGGTGAAAATCAGGTCCAGGCATGTTGTAGATGATGAGATTGTCTTGACGCTATGAAACGGCGTATTTAACAGAAGGCATCTTTAAAAAATGTAAAAACAGATAATGGATTCATGTGCCATTTTAATAATTAGAAGCACTCTTGACCTGCTGGAGGTCATGCAAGGAAAAACATAATTATTATTATTCCCTTCTAAGTTCAGTGCGGGGGGGGCGCAGTGAAAATGTGTGCTACAGTATGGGGCAGCCACTGCCACTGCTGCAGTGACGAGGTCCTTCAGGGTGCTCACTGTTTACTCTCCACTCTGTGAGCTGATCTGCCCGATCGCTGGAAGTAAAGAGGCTTTGTGCCAGGCTAACAAGATCAAGGCTTGTTTAGAGGGCATTAGCCTGTCTGATCTGACACGATTATTTTTTTGGGGGGGTGGACTCGGCTCCCAGGTAGTTTATTGTGCTGCTGATCCTTTGCATTGTGTGTCCGTTCTCACCTTTCCTGATTGATTATTTATTTATTAGTATTATTATTTTTTATATGCACTGCTCATCCCAGCGGTTTCCGGGTGTGAGTCAGCGGATGTCAGTGCAGTGTTTTCATGCCCCTCAGCCTGTTGGGGGGTGGGGGGTGGAGACAAAAAAAAAGAAAAAAACAGGCCTGCAGGAGTCTGCCTGCCCTGGGCCGGTGCTCATGTCCGGACCACATGTTGACGTCACCGCACTTTTATGACGGTTGGGGTCTGGAAATGTCAGGCTATTTTTATAAATATATTCAACTCTCCCAAGAAACCATATAAAAATGTGGTACGCCGTTTTCTTACAGTGTGCCTGATTGGGTCGGAGAGTGGAAAGTCTGAATCCCCAGTGGGCCGTCTTTTTCTTCGAGGGCAGCCCAGTGACGTGCTTCTCCTGGCAGATGATGTTTGTCTGCAACGTGAAACCACCACTTTCGACTATATTACAGTGATTGTCACGCCGTGGGACTGGTTTTGAGTTCTCACTTGATGGCCTGACGGTGGGCAGATGCGTGCTCGGTTTTATAGAGACCCCGCTATTTGGTTAAACACTGATCGGCTCGCTTGGTACCTTGGCCGGGCCCTCAGTGGCCATGCTCACGACCTCATGCTGACAGCTGACACCTTGGCGGTCAAGGCCAGCCGTAGGAGGGCAACAATGGCGGGTTTTGTGGAGGGAGGGGGATTTTGAGAAACAAATCGTCCACTTTTCCCTTGATAAGACTTCATAGCGATAATTAGTACTTGTTACTTGGTACAGAACAGCGGGTTTTCCGTGCGGAGCGATATGCTTTGTACTGGACCGGTTTGTGCTGCTGTTGCCCTTCTTGCAGTGCAGTGACCTAGTCAGCGTTCATTGGCAGTGCAGCAGAGGCTCTCCGGGCAGCGACCGGCCTCATTACCAGAAGGTGGTTGGTTCAGGTACCAGGAAAAGTTCTTGCTGTCGTACCCTTGAGAAACTCGCCTTAACTCCGATGCTCCAGTAATGTATCCCAGCTGTGAAATATGCAAGCGAGGAAAAAAAAAAAGATTCAAAGTAGGTTGTGGGTAAGTCTGTAGATTCTGAGTAAGTTTGGAGTTGTGTATGTAGTGAGATCATGCAGAACGTGTGGCAGCAAAGTCTGAGGACCCTGATTGTGTGTCTAGTGGTCGTTAATGGGGCCTGCACATGGTTTTCTGCAGTCGTCTTTTAGCTTTTCTCTTCCTGAAGTCATACCTCCTATGCGCCCCCCCCCCCCCAAATCTTAAGCCCCTCTCTCCTACCCCCCACCCTCCCTCCCTGATTGCTGCTGACTCTGCCACATGTCGACTCTGCGCTCTGTTTACTCTTCATGTTTTTCTCTGTTAAACTTTCTTTCGTTCGGTTCCCTTCGCCGTGCTGCCTTACGTTGCGGATGCTGCAGCCGCTGCTTATGGAGTCGAGCCGCGTGCTGCACGGGTTTTTGTTTTTCCTCATTCGTTCAACGTTCCTTGGTAATTATGCATTTAAGTGTAGCTGGAGAATTTAAGGTTGCTGTTAAACGGCAAAGAAAATTCATGTATTGCTTTGTGGTGTTTGGAGGAATGTTGACCGTGTGCGTGTGCGTGTGTGTGTGTGTGTGTGTGTGTGCGTGCGTGAGTGAGCGTGTGTGTGTGAGTGAGTGTGCGTGCGTGCGTGCATGTGTGTGTGCGTGTCTGTGTCTGTGTGTGTCTGTGCGTGTGTCTGTGTGTGTCTGTGCGTGTGTGTGCGTGTGTGTGTGTGTGTGTGTGTGTGTGTGTGTGTGTGTGTGTGTGTGTGTGTGAGTGTGTGAGTGAGTGTGCGTGCGTGCATGTGTGTGTGCGTGTCTGTGTGTGTCTGTGCGTGTGTCTGTGCGTGTGTCTGTGTGTCTGTGTGTGTGTGTGTGTGTGTGTGTGTGTGTGTGTGTGTGTGCTTGCTAATGGTAGAAGGAGACCCTGGAGCTCGTTACCCCCCCCCCCCCCCCCCCCCCAAGTCATATTTAAAAGGAAAATAACAAACCGTCTCCATTTGTCCCTCCCCTCATTTTTGTGCCCCACCCCACCCTCACCCCTTTTTTGGGGGGGTTGCCCTTCCTCCCTTTATGCTGTAATGGTGTTTTGTATGTCTTCCCTTTTTCCCTACATTTTTTACACAAAATTCACTCCAGATGTTACCAAATCCCACCCCCCCACACACCTCTCATCCTGCAGCTGTTCCCACTGAGAAAAGAGCCACTAATGCAGTGGCTGAGCTGAGGAATTTGTCTTTCACGTTGCACTGATATATGATGCATTGTTGGAATTAAGCTGGAATTTGTGCAGGTAATGGAAACCTTCCCATAAGGGACATGAGAGAACTGCAAGCCGCAAGCCCTAGAATTAGCTGGTCTTTTGCCACAATTGTGCATTTGCTGTGGAAATTACTCTTAATTGTCAAGGACTTTCTCATTGTCATAGTGCTGCCATTGTACTCGATTGTAAAACTCAAAGATATCTCTTTCCTTGTAAGATAATGTGGTAGTTTTTGAATAATCTATTATTGCATTTTAGCAATCATTTAATATCTGAAATGCGTGGAGCTGTTTTCTGGGGTGTGCGCTGAACTGAGTGTTCCCTCAGGGGATAAGTGCAAAAGAAAATTGGTTCCAGATAAAATATGGACAAGTACTGCGCTGAGCCAAAGGCAGAAGATGAGAAGGCTGGGGAAAGAACCAGTGATGCTTCAGGAAATTTTTGCGATGCCATTTTTAGCCATGCCAGTGTTCTCTATCCTTTTGTTCTCACAGAACATTTCATCTATAGTAGGCTGATTGTGATTTCGTGCGAGCGCTAAGCGACAGGCAGTACTCCCATATGTGCGTATCTTTTGACTGCGTGTGCAAATTTGTGTAGACAAGAAACGTTAATAGTTCTTGCATCTTGGTTTGCTGCCATCCTCCTACCAGTGGCAAGGAGCTGAAAGTATCAAGTACGGTGGGGAGCTGTAAACCAATGCAGGATCTGTAATGGATCCCACTTACTGTCGCCATGGTACCCGGCCTGACTCCGATCCATTGATTGGCTAAAGGGAAACATGTGACGCCACACAATTCCCTGTAGTAAATGGGAAGGAAGGCTAATCATATTTACAAAGGTAAGGCAGCGAGTGGACATGCTCCACAGCACGGCAGCCTCTAGTGGGAGAGCTGAAATTTCAAAGCCCCGTGAGATTGATTCGTTTGATGAATTCGTTACTGGAGAATGATGGCATCGTAAAGTGGCACCCTCCTGCTTTGTTCCTGACCGGCCGCTAATCAAATTAAGTGCTCTGGCCGTATTTGAAAGCCGTCCCCTTGCTGTTGTTTCATGAAGTATCACAGTTTGACTGGTGTTTTAAAATTAACGTACTCTCCCCCCCCCCCACGCCATCCCCCCGGCCCGTGCCCCACCACCCACCTTTATTTCCTGTTTCTCGTCCCGCTCTCTGCCCATCGCTGACACAAAGGCTCCAACGGAGTGAGAAATAAGATGGAGAGAGAAGCGGGCAGCGAAAGAGGCTGGAGACAGAATTAATCTAATTAAATGACAATTAGGCAGAGCGTCAAATTAAGGGACACGGCAGCATGAGAGCGGCGGGGAGGGGGGCAGTGGGGGGAGGAGGGGTCCAGCGTGCACGCGTGCGTTTTGACAGCTACCCAAACGGGCTGCGGTCCACGGGACGGGGAGTCTGAATGACGCGCGGACAGGAGGCGTCGCTCTTCCCGTTTCCGGCCTGCAGACTCGAGGTGCTGAGGAGGTTTTTCCATCATATCCAAGTGACGCCCCCCCCCCCCCCCCCCCCCCCAAATACCCTAAGCTGCCAGGGCTGGGCTTCAGGCCCCTGACCCTGTACTGGAAAAGTCATTATGGGAGAATGATGGCTGTTCTTAGCCAAACGCACAGCTGGATGGCGCCCAGATCTCACTGCTTAAATTTTGTGTGAAATTCGCCCCAACTCTTCACATTTTTTGTTTCAAATGTTGTGTTTTTGGGTTCTGCCTTTGGGTAAAAGGAGATGCTATACGAATTCCTCTTTACACACGAGATGGCAGGGTTCCGAAAGACCAATAGGTTATCGGCAGCTGTTGGAGCGAGCCGGCGTTAGCGGCATGTGCTAAGCATGAGAGCCCTTCGGCTGTGTGTGTTGCTGCGTCTCTGCGTGCCGCTGCGTCTGTGCGTATAAACGGCTAGCTGAGGATACCCGGGGGGGCTGGCTAACGCGATCAGAACAGGATCTAGGAGAGCAGGCCTGCAAAAGACCTGAAAGTGGCTGAGCAATGCTGCGAATGTGTCTCTCGGGGTGACGTCGGCATGCAAAGGATGCATGGTCACATGACGTGAGCGGAGGTGGCGTTGTGGCGGGGGGGGGGTCTGCGGGTGGTCTGGCCATCATGCCCCCCCCCACAAAGTCACACATGTTTTTACAGCTGGGACAAATGTCTGTTTAAGTGAAGTTGCAGTTTCTGACAGAGCTGTACTGAGGAGTCGGCCATTTTCTGCACCACTCTCCCCCCCCCCCCCCCCCCCCCCCCCCCGATTCTGTGCAGACGCCTAATGTGGGAGGGGTGTCCATGATAACTGCATCTTCTCACATGGGGACAAAGGTCTCTCTGGTGTCCCTGGGAGCCCCTCATAGCCCTCCACGCCTGCACCTTATACCATGGGCTACCTCATGTATCACTTTGAACGTAGCCATAATATTTATACTATTTGTAATTTGCATTGTGTGGCGTTTGCATGTTCCTCCCGTGTCATTGTGGGGTTTCCTGCCGGTATTCCGGTTTCCCCCCCACAGTCAGAAGAATTGGAGGTGCCAAATTGGCAATAGGTATGAATGACTGGTGTGTGACTGACTGACTGGTGTGTGAGTGACTGACTGACTGGTGTGTGACTGACTGACTGACTGGTGTGTGACTGACTGACTGACTGGTGTGTGACTGACTGACTGACTGGTGTGTGACTGACTGACTGGTGTGTGACTGACTGACTGGTGTGTACACGGGCCCTGCGATTGGTTGGTGCTTCCTGGGTTGTTCCCTGCCTTGTGCCTGTAGCTTCTGGGATCGGCTCGGAACCCCTGCAAACCTAAATAGCGGTTGCAGAAAATGGACGGATTGATGGATGATTTTTTTTTTTCGTATTTATTTGTATATCGCTTTTCTGCGCCTGGGTAGATGCTTGTCAGCGTTCTGTTGGCTCTACCTGCACTCAGCACAATGACAATAAAGCTGAATCCAATCAAATGTAATTTAATGTCGAGTAAGCGATGCTCGTCCTGCCGAGGGGGGGGGTCACCGTTACTCCTTCACGGCAGGGGAGGTCGGCGTAGCTGCCGGCGGTCGTCCCAAATAACCCCCTTGTTTTGCTTTGATCCTCCTTATTTTCTCTCTTAACCACCACCCGCCCCCCTCCCCCCATTCGCGATTGGTATGGCTCATGTCTCGGGAAACCCTGAGTCTCCAGGGAATCTGGGAAACGGAGGTAGAGAGAAATGCTTCTCCTGAGGGGGACGGCATGACAGCTGAGGCTGTAAGCGCCGTCTGTTCGCTGAGCACCCCGGCGATCGTGTTTGTCAGCCATAATGCCTTTGATTTACATTTTTACCATCTCCTGCTTTGGCTCCTTCTGCGTGCCGCACACCTTCTTTCTTGATTAATGGCGTCTCCTGACTCTATCATCTCGTAGATGATCGGGCCCTTTTTTATAAAGTGTCCGTACGTCTGTGTATGGGCTTAAACGACTTTGCGGCGGTATGTGCCACGTTGATGCGTATCTGTGCGTGTCGCGCTCAGCCTGCTTTAATTCCGCACTTAGTCGGCGTTGATAATCCTTACATCATCCTCTATTCATCCGCTCTGCCTCCCCAATTAGGCCCTAATCCTGACAGCCCTGTTTTGTGTTTTTTTTTTTTTACCTCGCTCTCCATCTCCGTCCTGCGCCCTTCCTGAATGTCTTCCCCTGTCGCCTTGTACTCTGTGTTTTCCGTGGTGGGGGAGGGGATCAGTGCGGAGGCACGGCTTGTGTACACCCAAAAGGGGCCGAATCGGCAGCAACGCTGCGTAACTCCGCCATGCTGCCATGAGCGGCGCACGGGTGTCGACTTCCGCTCCGGTTCCTATTAAACTGGCGTCTGTAAATCTCTCCAGCCCCCATCCATGGGGTTCATAAATTTATTCGATCAGTTAATTCTTTATTTTTCTCCCCCCCATATTATGACCTTTGCATCTCGATGGGGGGGGGGGGGTCGGCAAGACAGCAACATAAATCATACACATGTCCAACAAAGCGTATTCAGTTCAGTTTATATAGTGCCTTTCACAACATGATTGCCTCAAGGCGCAATACATCATCAGTACATAAAAGAGTAACGAAAAAGATCAGCAACATAAAAGTTAAAAACGAGAACCGTGACACTTAAATGTCAAGGCCGCTCGACAGTGACGAAACCCCACAAAAAATTAACAGGGAAATAAGGAAAACCTGGACTATTGATTCAGAAAATGCTTTATTTGATCGTTTAGCCTGTGTCTGTGTGGGAGACACACTCCCTCGTTCAGTTTGGCTCCAGTGCATTCTAAATTAATATCTTTGGCAGATTAGTAATCTAAGATGTCTTAAAGGAGCCCTCTGGAGTCGTCCTTGTGACTGTAAAACTGACCGTAGGCATTTACTGCTGGATCGCACAGATGTTAAATTCAGAAACCTGCTCTTTTGTCTTTGTTCTGCGTTTCGTGGGGTTTCTGCCCTTCAGAAAATGGCTTCCAGGTTTAGTTTTCTTGTGCTTTTTGTTTGTTCCTTCATTTTGCCTTTATCTATGCAGTCTTCACAGATGAGCTTGTGCGTTAATCCTGCATTGGCTGGGCGGAGTTGGGGCTGCGCTTGTGCGACGGCACGAGCTGCCCCGTGGTGCTCGCCGGTGCTCGGCTCCTTCGGCCGCGCTGTGCTGGCGGAGGCCTCTGCATAGCGAGTCCCGAGCGTGTCCTCCTCGCTCGGAGGGGAGCCGGGAGCCGTGAGATCGCTGAATGGCTTGCAGGCCCGTTGCACACCTCGGTTCTGCCTTTCGGGCCCCTGCTGCCAAGGCGGATTAACGCCGTGGAGACGCGCGCTAATTGCCTCGAAGTTAAGCGCAGGAACATATTTGCGTTTATTTACGTTCATTTATTTGGTGCTGTGCTTTTAAAAAGGACAGCGGATCTGTGCGTGAGGTGGGTAGGCGTCGAGTCCACAGGAGCATAATAGAAGGGGGGTGGGTAAGGGGGGTTGGTGGGGGGGGGGCGGGGAGAATCGGAGGCATCGGGGACAGGACGCTGCTGTGGCTCGCAGCCAGCACTGGAGCAGAAGGCACAGAGGGGGCCGAAAGCGGGACGGCAGGAAGAGAGTGACGGAGACAGAAGGGGAGCCGGAGGTGGGCCGAGGGAGGGGGGCGGGGGGAGAGTGGCTCACGAGGGTCAGCGAGAGCGAGAGGGAGAATTTGAATGTGCGGAGGAGAGCGGAGAGGCAGAGACAGCGAGTCGGCAGGGCGGACTGCAGGACGGGCCTGGGCTCTCCCCAGAGGAGGTCTACCATGATGGGATTGTACTACCCTGCCATGCTGGCGGTGAGTGACTTCATGCGTCCTGCTTTTCATCACATTCAGCGTTTTAATTGACCTACGAAAAAGTAACGATCCCCTGATAGCATCCCGTGTGCTGCTTGCCTCGGATATCTTTATTTTAAGATGGTTTTTGGTCATTTTATTTATATTTTATTGTGGGACGGGAGGCTTTGGGCCGCCGCGTGCCAAATTTCAGTGTGCTTGACTGTCTCTGCGGTGAAGTGACGCGCTTCGGCGTGTGTAGGGAGCAGAGTCAGCCTCTCAGATAGACGACCAGATCTTTTTGAATCCGTAGCGTAAGCTTAATGGGGGGTGGGAGGTTCCGGCGCGGGGAAGGGGAGGGGGAAGCCTTGCAGCCTGATGCCGTGGGCTCGCTGTCCGTCCTGCGGTAAGACGGCGAGCCGAGCCTCTGCACCACACGGCCGGCCGAGAACGTCAGAGTCGGACATGGGATCTCTAACGGCGTCCAGCAAGGTGGGGGTTGGGGTTCGTAAATAAATTCACTGTTGTCCTCCCAGCTGTCTTTGTAATTCAGCCCGTCATTAGAGTGAAAGGGGCAGGTGCCACGCAGCAGTTGTCAGTCTCCTCCACACTCTTTCATTCCCTTTCATTCCTCCTGTTATCTCTCCATTTGTCTGTCGTTCCTCTGCCTCTCCGTCTCGCGCTGTCAGCCTGTGCGGTCGGACATGCGGGTCCTTTTTAAAACGCAGATAAATGAAATGTATATATAGATTTGTGGCTGTGACTTGGTGCCATTCTCTCTCTCTTTATGTTTGACCTCCCCCCACGCCGTCCCCCTCGGGCTCAGCAGCTGTTATCTTTATGTTTGTCTTTTAAGAGCGTGGTGGTGGTGGTGGTGGGGGGGGGGGATGCGGAGGGAGGAACTGCCGGAAAGGTGCTGAATGGAGGTGACCGGCCCCCGCAGCGTAACGCTGAGCGAAGACAAACACGGCTGTGTAAACACGCTGGCGCGCTTGCAGGTATCATGAGCCCGGCGGGGAGCTTGTTCGCGGCCCCGTTTGGCCAGTCCTGCGCTCCGCTCACGCGTAAACAGATGGCAGGCGGCGTCGCCCCACCCCACCCCGGCAGGTAAATGCGGCGAACAAAAGGCGAGCGTGCAGGCGGGGAGGTGCCCCCCCCTCCCCCGTCCAGAAGTGCCATCTACCTGCTCAGACGACACACCGGCATGCGGTGGGATCACATCATGGGCTGTGGGGACAGTGGAGAGGGACGGCGAGGCCAGGCTTTGCTCTCCCAGTTACGGTGCCGCCGTCTTGCTCTGCGTGTCGCCTCCGTTCCGGACGTGTTCGGCATGTTGGGAACCATCTGGCCGTGCGGATTGGCTGGGATTCCAAGCAGCTCTGTAGCTCTCAGGCTGCTGTTTGGCTGCGGATGATGTGATTCTCCCTGAAGTGATGTCGCCTGTGTTTTGGCTTCCGCCTCATTCACCGCCCTGGTTTGACGTTTGGCGGGATGTGCTCATCTGCCCCCCCCCAGCTCATAGCACATCAGAGAGATGCTTTGGTCTGCGTCTGTGCACCTTGGGCGGTATTTCCCAGGATTCCCGTGGAGACACCGTCTGTGGGCAAGTGGCATCCATTTTATACACACTGTCATAATGGTCCCTAGGTAAAATTGAACTGAAGCAGGTCTCCTTTAAGAAGAGGCTCCTATGTGAGGTCATGTTTTGTGTTTTTTTTTTTTTTGCAGCAAAAAGGGGTGGGGCCAAGCTTTGTGGGTGGGGCATGATAGACTTATATGGCAATAGGAGGTAGGGATATGGAGAGCCAACTGATAGGCCCTGGCCTTATTTCCGAGTGTCAGAGGCGGATGGGATGAGGGGAGAGATTCTGGTCTCGGTTTTGTGAAACACATGGTGGGTGGGGGAGGGGTGTGAAGTGGGGAAAGGGGGGGGGGAGTGGGAAGAGGGAGAGGGGGCAGGATCAAAGAGGGGGAATGTCTTTATGGTCACTAAAGGGTAGAAGGAAGCGTTTCCCAGGGGACAGGATTAGAAAGGTGATGGGGAGGGACAGACAATGGCCCCATTTTCGTGGAGGGCGCGGTATTGATCGTTTAACCGGCCAACGGGCCGTGAGCGGCGGATAACGATCGCGCCGACGCTGGCGAATAACACGTCGGTCTTGAGGGCACTAGCTGACCTGTAAGTAAGTGAACCAGTGTTTCGGATTACATGCTCTAATACGGCCGACCGCGCGCGCGCAACTGGATTAGCGCACTTAGCGGTGCGTCCTCTCTGGGCGTGTCCCTCCTCCTTTCTCTCAGCCCAGGAAAACACCACTTGTAGGGGGACGGGGGCTCTGCAGCATGTTGGTTGCAGCTGTGGACCCCCCCCTCGTCAGTCGGCAATGGGGTTTTCCCCTGCAGGCGCGTGATTGCCGGCTGTGCGCCGTCCTTCGAGCTGCGACTGGCATCCCCGCGGTTCGGGGCTCTCCGCCCGTGGTTACTCCTCCGCCCGTGGTTACTCCTCCGCCCGTGGTTACTCCTCTGCACGTGCCCGCCTCTCGCGCATCGCGCCGCCTGAACCCGCTATGTCCCTTAATATGCGCCGTCGCTCTGCGGGGGGTTTATTTCTCATTGTGTGTCTTGGCAGCGTCATGCCAGCTGCACCATATCAATCGTAGCGAGAGAGAAGCCTCCATGACTGCGCCCGTTTAGAGGAGCGAGGCGACGGCAGTTTGGGACCCGGACCTGACTGATACGCCGGATATTTTGAAAAATCCCATGTAGTTTTTGCAGCTCGTGCTGTCGGCCTTCGTGCTCCTGTTACACCAGCGGTACAGCAGCCGTGAGGACTGGCACCAGGTTCGATTACCCTGTCCCTGTCGTCCTGAGAGTACTTTACTTAAATTGCAAGACATCGGGTACGATTTCACAGCTCTGTGCGGCTGCCTTTGCCCAGGGACATGTCATCTACGTGAGTAACGGTAATGAGCTGTTACATCTTCCCGGTAAGGCTTCCTCCTCTCCTGCTTGTGATCAGTCATTAATCTTACCTTTTGTTGTTGTTCATCTGCCATACCGACCCTTATTCGTCTTCCTCTGAACCTGCCTCAGCAAAATACTACCATCTAGGGAAGTAATACCCTTCCTCAGTGGGTCAGGAATGCATGTTTGATAAACCGCAGTGTCTGCACCCCCCCCCCCTTACAGCACCCATGTTGCTATGAGTCAGCAGGGCAGCGGACAGCTCCCCCCCCCCCCCCACCTGCCCCCCCCCTACGGAGGCATAATCTAAGCACACAGGATGCGAGGCGTGCTTGCAGGTGTGTGCTGAGATAATGTATGGTGTGTGGGGGGCGTGTGCGGACCTACCGTGAGGCGTGTGTGGGGGGCGTGTGCGGAGCTACCGTGAGGCGTGTGTGGGGGTGTGTGCGGTACCGTGAGGCGTGTGTGGGGGGCGTGTGCGGACCTACCGTGAGGCGTGTGTGGGGGTGTGTGCGGTACCGTGAGACGTGTGTGGGGGTGTGTGCGGTACCGTGAGACGTGTGTGGTACCGATCTTAAGGGGTCTGTTTCCTATCATGCTCTTGCCACCCCCCCACCAAACTAAACCTCGTTTGGCTGTGCACTAGACAGTACGCTGGGGTGTTTACGCACTTAGTGGTGCACTGGCAGTCCGAGCCGCCCTCTCGATTAGTGTCAGGACACATGGATCAGTGTTTCAGAGCCTCAATAATAGATGCCGTCTTCGTGAATAATTCACGCACGACCGATTGAACTCTGCTTGCTGTCGCCAAGATGTGGGGGTCTGGGGGGGGGGGGGACTTTGACTTGCCCGTTTCTCTCCAGGTGGCATCCGGCCCCATGTGGGAGGGTTTCCTGTGTCCACTGCTCTCTCCCGGCAGCCGGCTGACGAGTACTCCTCTCCACTCTGCCTCTTTCAGGGCTCCCAAGATGCAACGGGAGGTCAGGAGGGACTGGTAGCTCCGCCCTTCTCAGCCTTCCCGCCCCCACCGCCTCCCCCGCCCCCTCAGAACGGCCTGGGATTGGAGTTCGGCGGTGGCCTCTTCGGCGCCGGGGGACAGAGGCCAGTGGAGGGTGGAACTGGAGTTGCTGGTTCCACTGGCACCAATAACGGCTTGAGCGCTGTGGTGAGTGACCTCTGCCTCTGGCCATGTGTTTGTCTTCAATAATCACCCATGGCGGGTCGAAGGGGTGGGCATGGTCACCCGAAGCCCAGATAATAAAAAGGAACTATGGATTCTTTTGTGTTCCTAGTGGAACCATGGAAGGGACGCAGTAGAAAGCTTCCCAGTGAAAACTTGATTGACATAGATATCTTCTGCTTTTAATTTTAATTTGTTGGTTCGTTTCTGAAGGTACGCTCATGAAGTTAATGTTTGCACGGCAATAAGTGTGCGCAGTGAAATGTCTCTTTTAGGGTTTCACCTTCTCTTTTACAGTTTTATTTGTCTGTTAATGATCATAAACTTTAACATGTAACCTAGGTTTACATGTACAATATAGTGACTTGCATGGCGTTAACTCTAAATACCTGTCGGAATGTGCAGTGGAATGAATGTACTGTTAACAGCCTTTATTTCTGGATTAGCAGTTGTACTGCAGACACTTATGTGAGCTCCTCAGACAAGTTGGTTGCTTATTCTGTTTTCCGTTCCTTCCCTCCCCCACAAATATAACTTTTCTGCTGGCACTGCTGAGAACCAGCCCAGTGATCATGTCCCTCCCTGCTGTGTTGTGCGCTGCAGACTGATGGCACCGGCCAGATCGAGGCAGGCAGTCAGTGTGGAGTGCGGCCTGGGGGCGGGGCAGTGGGAGGAGCCTGTGTGGGCGAGGGCTCGGAAGCTAAAGGCTCCCCCAAGCGCCTCCACGTCTCGAACATCCCGTTCCGCTTCCGGGACCCCGACCTCAGGCAGATGTTCGGGGTGAGAGCCGGCACTCGCCCTCCCCCCGTAGCTGTCATTGCTGGGGCATCCCAGAGGGTGGGGGACTTGGAACAGATGTAGCCCAGCTGTCATCTTTTTCTTTTTTTTTAAGGGGGGAGGTTAAAAAATGGAAGCTGTTGGCAAAGATATTCTTTACAAATGAGCATTTATCAGTACTGATATCTGCAGTAAGTTGATCAATGATGAGCGATTAACCAAGATACATTGTTACAATATGTAACTAACGTTGTATTTCTTCCAACAAGTAAGTTATAAAAGGAATTCTCTGTTTTAACAAAAGTCTCTTTTTTTTTAGCAATTTGGAAAAATCCTCGATGTGGAAATCATCTTTAACGAGAGAGGATCCAAGGTAAGTGAGCCGCTGTCGGCTGGTGATGCGTACGGCACAGCGCCCCCCCATCGCACGCTCGGCAGCAGCCCCAAGACCTTGGCGCTTGTCTGCGGTTTATCGGAGCTGCGAGGACGGCTTCATGATGCGATGGGCAGCGTGCTGAGTCAGCACATCTGCATGGTGGTTTTTTTTTTTTCCCCAATGAAGGTGTCTACATATCGCATTGTGTGTGGTCTGTAGTGGTGTGTGTGTGTGGTCCTCCTAAAATGGCACCAACAAATTAATAGACTGAATAAAACCACGATGGCCACTAGAAATGCTGGACAGAGAGGATGCCTGCATGCTCAAGCGCAGCCTATAGGGGGCCTCAGTGTTACTTTGAAAATGTCGCTTTGAATAGTGAGCTAAAGGCAGCTGGGAACATAGGTGCTGCTAGAGGTTTTGGGCTTCATAGCATATCGGGCCCCCAGACCAGACCAGTCCATTTATGTTCCAGATCTATTAGGACCCCTTTCATTCGCCCCCCCCCCCCGGGTGCAGACTGTACCTCCTGCCACGATGCCCCTCCCTCCCTCCGAATACTGTCATAATAATTATCCTCGTGCCCTGCTCTCCCCTTTAACCCAGCACCTAAATTCCCTTCCTGCCCCTCCTCCCCCAGGGGTTTGGCTTCGTGACATTCGAGTCCAGTGCCGATGCGGAGAAGGCCCGTGAAAAGCTGCATGGGACGCTGGTGGAGGGTCGCAAGATCGAGGTAATTTCCCCGAACGTCTCCACAGTCTCTCTCACTCTGTTTACCAGTTTTAACTCTGATGTAATGCTGGAATCGGTACATGTGATCCGTATACCGCTCTTCTATTTTGTCCGAGCGTGTTGGTCCTGCTTAAGTGTGGGAATGGCACCAGAGCATGCTGGGATGGACACCCCCCCCCTCCACCACCACTATCACCACCACCACCCTCCCGAATTTAATTTATGGATAACAGCATCGGATACTAAGCATGCTAGGAAGTGTGTCAATGTCGAGGGCATGGCTGAATTGAACAGAGGGAAATCTTCGGCGTGTCAGTGTTGAAAAACTGACGGGAATTGGCATGCGGCAGGAAATGCGATGTGCATGCTTTACTGGAGTCCATCCTTTACTGTGCAATTCAACAGACTCCCTCCCCACCTTAATCTCTCTGGTATCTGCTGTCACTCCTGAGCTGGAGGTGTTGTGGTTCACGGGTCCTTAGTGCAATAAAGGGTCTGTTATCTTCCCCCTCTGCTGCAGTGAAGCATGTTTTAATGCTCTTATAGACACACTGTGGTTTGTCTGCCTCTGGCTATTACTGCTACAGTCCTGCCACAGAAATGGCAAGTGTGCATGGGGTTTACCAGCATTGTTAGGCTGTTTTATTGGTATTTTTCAGTCTTGTTATATTGGCATGGGTCTGGTTTTCCTTTCTCTCTCTTTTTTTCTGTCCGTTTTATTTCCGTACTGTTTTTAAGTATCCTCTCTCGTTCACTGGGTCCTGACCCGTCCAGCTCTGCCGGAATTGCGCTCTCTATCGATTCATGGGGTCGAACAGACGAGGTGCGAGGGGCCGTCCTCTCGGCCCGCCGGCCGAATTGCGGGGAACGTTCCAGATTGCGGTCATTTGCGCGGAGGAAAGACGTCAAAGCCTTTTCTTCCCCTCCACCAGTAGCTGCTTTATTGTCAGCATTGTTAGTCGCTGCTATGGTCCGAGGGGAATACCCACAATCCCCAGGATTCTTTTTTTTTTTGCTTTTGTGGGTCTTGTAAAAGCGTCTTTTATGAAATCCAGGAGATCGATAGAAACACAAACGCGGCATATTTATCAACCTGCTTTTTTTCAGGGAATATTGCGTATTTTACCCGCACTGTGTCACACTGTACAGTGTTAGGAGGGCATGAGTGAAAGGTTGCCATAGCTGTGCCCTCACTGCGTGGATTAATACACCTTATCTGCAGCGTGCCTATTTAGTTAAGTTAATCGAATTTATATATTATAGGGCTACATTTTTCCGACATTCAAGTTGAAGTTTTTCCTCTATTTTTGCCATCTGCAGAATTGCATCTCAAGTCCTGCCTCCCTGACCTAATTTTGAAAAATTTCGGCTTATGAAATAGATTCAGTGCACACTTTTGTCGGAAGTGCAAACTTTTTTTTTTCCACCAGTGTGACTCCGCGGATTTCCATGGCAACAGCTCCCGTGCGCAGGAAATCCCGCGATCTGCGACGCATCGAGTGGAAACGCAGACACCGACAGCTCAGTTGTCAGGCTTCGCTCCGCATGTTTAGGTGACCGTCTGCATGTAGGGGGTGATCTCCATATCTTGGGGAAATGTCAGGACACGGTTGACCTAAACTACCTCAGGGGAAAAAAACGTCAAGAGTTTGAATTCCTTGTTCCAATCTTGTCCTAACGTGACTGTTCTAGTCCTTTTCAATTGGATGAAATCTGAAATAAGGCTTTCAACTGAGTCATTCTTACACCTCTTTCTGTATCATGTATGCATGGGAAGCTCACTATCTTACAGGTGGCTGTTAAGTTGTTTTGTTTGGTTGGGATGCATGTGCTGGGATTTAACTTGAGTCGACGTGGGAGACTTTGCAGGGTTGGCCCTTATAGATGGATAGACGCCCCCTGCTCTTCATCTTTCTGACCATGCTGTGTGTCCCTGACTGGTTGCTTATGCATTGCATGGCACTGTGGCAGTGTTGTTGTATTTTTATTTGGGGGGGTCCAATAATGTTTGACCCCGCTGCCTTCACTACACTCCGCTCTGTTTCGCTATTCCCCCCCCCCCCGATTTCTGCATCTTCTGTGTCCTCCTGAAATAGCTGGCAGGGGGTTTATATATATATCTGTTAGTTGAGTATTGTTTCTTCATGTGTTAGACGCAGTGATGAGGGGATGTGCTGGTGCGTGCCCCCGCTGTCTTTCTGAACATGCATGGACTCTGGGTTTTGTACAGATTGCCCTCTGTAGCCAGTGACCCGTTGTGTTCCATTTAAGCTCGATTGCTCGTCTGTCCGCTGAAAACTCCGCGCTTTGAAGAAATCCCCACATCTCTTACGCTTTCAAACGGAACTGATAAAATGTACCAATGTAAGTGGACGAATCTGTTTTGTGAGCTCTCTTTTTAAGTGTCTGTGTAAGTGCCCCCCCCCCCAATCCCATCTGTTGGCGTGCTGTGTGTGTCGACCCCTTCTGCTTGGCTGCCATCACCCTCTTTGGTACATGTTTGTTGGGATGGGATCAAACCTTCGCACCATTTTATTTCGGTTTTTAATTTTTGTTTGTGGTTTGTGTTTCATTTTCTACAGCAGAAATGTCTCGTTCGCATATCGGCACGTCGCCGCTGCATGTCGTTCAGACCCGATAGCAGCGCAGAATAAACACGCCACCTCACTATGATTACACGTGGTTCTGCTTGGCTAATTATGAACAATTTTATTTTGGGTGGTAATGGGGGCTCTCTTACCTTTAAACTACTGTCATTCATGATTCATAAATAAAAACACGATCACGCCTAATTTTTTGACAGTGTTCGCCCAAACCGAAATTGCGAATCCACGTATTTCAACAGTAAACGAATCACGTCAGCATCGTTTCGCATGGCGCTCTCTTACGGCCGGAGCCAGAGCCGTTCCTCTGGTTATGGTTGGCCGCTGAAATGGTGACTCTTTCTTTCGACTTGGCTCTTACATGCATGGTTTTTGCAAGCTGGTTTGACTGCATGCGCATACAAGGGACGAAGACCAAAAGCGCGACAGTGATCTCAAACCCTTTATCTTTGCTTCTATGCGATTTCCATGGGCTTTCCCTGCCGTATGGACAGTATTGTCCCCGTCTCCTGTTACATGGTCCACCTTCATGCCCTGTTAGTGTCCCCTGGAACTTCCTGTACCTTTCCTGTTGGCTGTCTCCTTTTGTTCCTGTCATTACCTGTATTTCACTGCACTGAATAAGATCAACATAATATAGACAAATTCGCGATTTATTGATTCAAATTTAAGTAATGAATTAACTTTACGGATGGATGTTGCCACCTGGTGTTGCCAAGGGGCATTGCATTTTAATAGTGATGGCGTTTTGCATGCAGTTTATTCAATGTGTAGACAAGTATTTTTAAATTACATTTGTAGAATTCTTTGATGTAAAATAACATGGGAACCTTTATTTTGCAAAAATGTTTCCGTATTTATTAACTGGTTGTAAGGCCAAAGATAGTTTTGATTAACACATTAACATTCGGTCTAGGACTACTACCATACAAGGTACAATAGTGGTATAATAGTGTTATTAATAGTATTTTTTGTTATATATTTAAGGCACTTTTAGTCTCTAACTCTTTTAATACAAGCTATATATGAGTTACTGTCTTATAATTTTCTAATTAAATAATTAATATTATGCTAATGTAACCTTGCAGTGTAATTACGTAAAACTGTACAGACTGTGTTGTACTCTTGAAGACTTGGCCTCACACCTTCTATGATTAATGAATCTATCATATCTCTGTCAGGTTTTATAATATCTGTCCCAAGTGACCAACCTTAAAACTGGTGAAAAATTTCTCCCCTCATCACGTTATAGATTTTTTAAAATTAATAATATTTCTCTCCCCTGTCTTCTGCTCTCTCTTTCTTTGTAAGCTACCAGAGTTGATGTGATAAACCCTCCCTGTCTGGTTGTTGTGTGTGTGTGTGTGTGTGTGTGTGTGTGTCTGTCTGTCTGTCGGTTGTCGGTCCACGTGCTGCCCCCGTGTCTTTCCTGTCTGTTATGTTCCGCGTGTGTGATGTGAGTCGACAGGCTAAGCTGGCCACATCCCTCTCCCAGTCTCTGTTTCTGCCCTCTTTCCTCTCGTTTGTTTCTCTCTTCTTTCCCCTGTGTTCTTCTCATTCCTAGGCAGTTTGGACCGAATGCAACGTGTCCAGCTCGGGTACCAGTTCCAAGATCCCAACCTTTTTTCCGAAAATTGATTTTAATTTAAAAATTTGCAATTTTCCTCGTCTCCATTCCTGTTTTCTGTGGTAGTAGTTCTACTTATTTGTTTAGATGTTTGTTTTTACTATTTTGTGTTATTTTTTTTTTTCTGTTTCCCTGACGACGTCTGTGTGTGTTGTTGTCAGTTTCCACGGTAACCGCTCACGTGTCCTCTGGCCGTTTCCTCAGCATGGGTAAGTTGTGTATCCATGGCGCCATCACTGCCTGACCCTCCCACTTGCCTAAAAATGTAGCAAAATGCATTAAAAGAGAAATTTCATCTTGATAAAAACAGTTCGCAGTAGTTAGCGGTAGATGACTGTTGCAATGTTTGATCGGCAGTATTGAGAGCTTTAAATGACTAAAACCTCGACTGTCTTACTTTACAGTGCCTGTAGGTAACTTTACCAGAGTGTCTTATTAATAAAAACGGCGGCCCACAGAATAGGGCTGCATTCTCTATGTCCCAAGGAGTCACTCTGCATTGTACGCTGGAGTACAGGGTCCTCATGACCTGTGTGCACGCATTTGGCAGAACGGAAGGTGCTTGAAACATGGCTGGGTGCGATTACTGACACCTCAAGCGCTCACATGGCACCTTTTAGGGTCTCGTAAATGTGGGGAAATCGTGGGATGGTTAACAGGTCTAAAAATCACGGCCTGTAAGATGGACCAGGGACATCGTAAAGGGAATGGAAAGGTGAGCTCAGAAAATGTACAAATCCGCGGGCTTTGCTCTCCAAATTGACCAAACCGCAAACCCCGAGATGGGGTTGTTGCTCCTGGTCTCTCTCCCTCAGCGAGCGAAGGCTTTGACCTTGATTGAGTTGAGAGGGTGGCTCCGTGGAACCCACCCCATGACATTTACCACCCCCCTCCCCCCCCTCATGAAGATGTTTAATATCAGGCTATTATTTAGTCAAATAATCTGTCTGCTTAAATCACAAAATGATTCGTTCCATAAACGATCATTGTTTGAAATTCGGGGACATGACTTAATTTAAATACAGAGGTCTGTTTATTGGAGGGGGGGAGGTTGAATAAATCCAAATTAAATATTGTGGATGCACCTCCTCCCACCCCCCAACCGCCTCTGGTTATAACTTTTTTCTTACCAAATGGGAGACAGTTTGGAGGAAACTTAATTACTACTTTTTCTGATTTCTCTTCTTGTATTTGTTTTTAATTATTAGGCAGGACACAAACCGTTCTTTGTTTGGAAGCTTCCTTATATCCCTCTTTTGTCCTGTTTGTGCCTCATGGTTTGGTTTTGGTTGGGACATGAATAGTTTGTCTCGTTATTGGTGGCTGCCATTGTTTTCTTCCGGTCGCATTTATTTTGGGTTGCCTCTTTCTCTCCATCTTCCCTCTCTTTTCGGTGCTTTGAAATGCCTTTCATCCGAGAGCCATTACTAATCTGAATAAACCTTTTTTTTTGGTGTGCACCTTAAGAGAGCCCTGATCTGTTCGGTGCTTGCTTGTCTGAATGAAAACACGTCCTCCATTTAATTTCCGTGCCTGGTGTGGAGAATGTGGGCCTTGTCAGTCTATCCCCTGCATCCGCACCACACACACACACACACACACACACACTTGCGCATTTTGCGCACCCTGTTCCTTTCTGTGTATTTTCGACTTCTCACCTTGCTGCACCTGCTGCTTGCTGATTGGCTGATCTCCGGCCCGTTACTCTCGCTCAGCTATGTGATGTGCCTGTTTGCATTATTTGCTGATGATGGGTTTTTTTTGGTATGCTAAACAGATGGGTCTCCCCTTCTCTCTCCCCGTGTCCCAACCCCCCTTACAGGCAGCAGCTGGTTGTTTTTATATGATCTCTACTGCTCTGTCCAGAACTTTTCATAGGTTGTTTTAACCTGTGAATGACTGGTTATGTTTGAAGGGTATTTTCCTTCCTTTGTGCCTACCTCCCGCATGCCTGGTTTCTAACAGGAACTGCTCTGTGCATCTATGCCTTTTATGACTCTGCGTTTGTGTTATTTTGGTGCCTGTGGTGATTACGCTTTTGTATGAAAAGATGTGAACGAATGAAAGATCGGATTTATTTTATGCAATGTAATGCCACACCTGATCTGGCTTCGGCACATTTTAATTCAGTAACTCGCTCTGAAATGCAGTTTAATTTTTTTGTTGTTGTTGCTGTATTATTACAAAAGAGGAAGAGGTCACGTGCAGTCAGATTTGGCTGACTACCCACATCTTACCGAACTTTTGTCCTGCTTACCTGCTTGGCAAGAGAAACCTCAGTCAGATGTTTCTTTTCCCCAGTAAGCAGAACGAGGTCTTTCCATTTCAATGACCTTCCTCGTTAATGTCTCCCGGTTATCGAAACCCTCTCCAAGTGGTGTCTTGACGTGGTACATTTAGGATGGAAAGAGAGGCCTAGATACCTGTGTGTGTCTGGAGGGCAAACTGCTGTATCTTTATTCCTGACCCCCCCCCCCCCCCAAGCCAAATTTAATGATTAAGACATCATTCAGAATCTTCACCCCTCTGTCTGAGGTCATCACCACTGTGTTCCACGCCTGACCACCCCAGCCCAGTAGGTGGCGATATGTGAAATGGGCAGCTGGCCGGCCACAGCCCCCCCCCGACCGCATGCTATTGTCTTTGCAGACCAAACACGTTTGCTTTCTCTTCATGACCGCATGCATGTACATGACATAGCGATGTTGTTAAAAGGGGCCTCATAAGGCAGTAGAGGCTATTGCCGGGATTAACTCCGGCGTTTGTATTTGTCTGTTTGACGTTGGTTTCTGGTTTGTCGTGGGGTCGTTTCCTAGGCCCTCGGCTTGTCTTTTAATGTGCCTGATGCTCTGTGGTGATTGGCTGGATGTCTGGAGTCTTTCCCTCTTTACCTCCATGTTCATCCCCTCATCTCTCGCTCCTCTCTCTCCGTCTCCCTCTCCCCCAGGTGAATAACGCCACTGCCAGGGTGATGACCAATAAGAAGCTAGTCAGCCCGTACACCAACGGGGAGGGGCTAGGCTCGCTGCCATATGGTAAACGCCGGTCTCGTGGCTGATGCGGAATGGGCGGGGCTTTATCTCCAGGGTCTTGAGAGAGAGAGTGTGGGGGAACCCCCCCGCTGTTAATTACACACCTCTCCTGAAGGCCTGTCTCACCGGTTCCCCTCTGCCTTTCCGTCTCTCAGCAGGCTGGAAGCTGAGCCCAGTGGTGGGGGCCGTCTATGGGCCCGAGCTCTACGCGGGTGAGCTGCCGCCTCCGTCTCTCCTCGTTTATTTCCTTACCCCCCCCACCCCACAAAGTTGGCTTGTTAAACTTGGAGCAGTTGTCATGTAGCCTAGCAAGGGTGAAAATTCCGAAATGCAAATATGCTTTGAACAATGGGCCTTTTCCGGGGTGATGCACTCACAGCGGTTGCACGGCACATATTTGCCCCCCCAGATAACTTACATTTATTTCTAGAGCGATTATTGTTTGCCCTGTTCACTGACTTTGACATTTGTTTTGTACTTCTGTACTTCGTATACTTTGCTGCTGCGTGGAATCAATGAATTTATTATTATTCTTGTTGCGGTCGTCGTCTTATTGATCTTAGTAGCCTTAGGTCGTATCTGTTCATTCACCCCTCCAGTACCCGGGTTCCCGTACCCCGCTACCACGGCAGCTGCCTTCCGCGGCGCTCACCTGAGGGGTCGGGGTCGCCCCGTGTACGGTGCCGTCCGCGCTGCCGTCCCCCAGCCCGCCATCCCCGCGTATCCAGGGTGAGTGTCTGTGTCGCCGGGGGGTGGGGAAGCCTGCCGTGCTCTGGAGGACCCCGTACCACTTCCATGCTCGACGAGGCCAGCGACGGCTCCGCACTGTCATTTCCTTGGCGATGCTGATATTGCTTACTGCGAATGCGGGCCCTTTGGGGCCATCTGTCACTGGCTGGGGTCCGGCCAGTGCTGGGTAGTGGGAGATGCCCCAGGGCATTATGGGAGTTGCAGGGTGTCGTGCTTATGGAAGTTGTATCTGTTTGTGCATGCTGCATGTGTGTGAAATAACACGCTCTCTCTCTCTCTCTCTCTCTCTCTCTCTCTCTCTCGCTCTAACCCTTCCCCCTTTCTCCCTCCCCACCTCACTGCTGTCTTCTTTGTGCCACATTTTCCCCGCTTCTCTCTCTTTGCTGCTGACTTTTATTCTTTCTCCTCATCCTCCCTTCTGCTTCTTCATCTTAATGGCATTTAAAAAAAATCTCTTCTGTCTGTGCCCATCCATTACGGCTTCTCATTTGTCCTCTCTCTCTCTCCCCCTCCTCTGCGCCTCCTTTCCCATCTGCGCCTGTGCCCCCCCCCCCCCCCCCCCCGCTCTCTCAGTGTGGTGTATCAGGATGGGTTTTATGGAGCCGCAGAACTATATGTAAGTAAAGTCTCGCTCACCCCCCACCCCCCCGCGGTCACACTCTCCCTCTCTGCGTCACGGTGTTCTGTGTGTGTGCGTGTGCATAAACTGCATAGAGCTGCATACTTGTGAATGATATAGCATATTTACAGGGTTTTATCTCAATATTACTACATGGCGTGTGAATTTTTAGAATTTGTGTCTATAGAAATGACCCAATGTCTAGATATGTCTATTTTTATTGCTTGTAATGGGATTTTACGCCTTTCACTGTAGTTTCGACTAATATGAAAATAAATTTGCTTTTAAGATGCTTTAGATTCATATGAATTTTATCCTCGAATATGTAGTGATTCGTCTAGATGTTTAAGTGACATTGTGAGTGTTACACTCCCTCATGCAGGCAGTAGGCCGGACAGTGCACCCTGCAGCCCACACGCCCATATCGGATCTATACATTCATAACTGAGCCGCTCTATGCGTGTCTATTTGTGTGTGTGCGTGTGTTTGTGTGTGTGTGTGTGCGTGTCCAGGTTGACAATAGCTGTTTCTGTTTTCTCTGTAGAATAGTGTTTCAGGACACTGTCATTAGTGCCAGATTGCCTCAGGTAGGGTCGGTATAAAATCCAGTATGCATTTATTACCGTCGATTTATTGTTTTGATATTGATCATTTAAATTGTGATGGCATTTCTGTACTAACTCACTGGAATCTGACACTGGCGGAATTGGGGAAGGGGTTATGCTGTCATCACCATCCCCATCATTTTCATCTTCATCATTTTATAATAAAAAACACACTAGCGCAGTAACTTTTAAACTAAGGTCTTATCACAGGTAATATAAATGGATAGGAACTGTACTTTAAGGTATATGAATTTCATCTGGGAAATTTTACATTAGGATTAAAAGTCTTGTAGTCTGACAGCCTGTCCCTCTGTCTTGCTCGTAAGAACATATCAAACTGTGTTTTTTTTTTACGCAACAGTAAGTGCATGGCTTGCGGCAGTTTGCGTCAATTGCATTTCTGGCGTACACCCCATAATCAGTGCTGACAGATATCTGCAAACGCTCTGTGAACTTTTGGGTTTGTTACTGAGAAATAGCTGGAAAAGCTGTAATCAGTAAAAGTCAGGGGTGGGGGGGGGGGGGGGCTATGAAATTGGCTTTCAGTCCCATTTATTCTGGTGAATAAATGTTCAGTATTTTGTAGGAAGAGTGTGGGGGTCGACCCCATACGGAATCTGTTGGTAGAGTTTTGTTTCATTGCGTCTCTCTGGCCCAGGGCGGTTCAGCTGGGCACGTTAACCTGCCTGCCCGGGCAAGAGTGGGGCATGTTTTAGCGGGACTCGCAGGCCCAGCTGCACTGCGTTTGTCACATTAGGGTGGGACTCGCTGACCCAGCTGCACTGCGTTTGTCGCATTAGGGTGGGACTCGCAGGCCCAGCTGCACTGCGTTTGTCGCATTAGGGTGGGACTCGCAGGCCCAGCTGCACTGCGTTTGTCGCATTAGGGTGGGACTCGCAGGCCCAGCTGCACTGCGTTTGTCGCATTAGGGTGGGACTCGCTGACCCAGCTGCACTGCGTTTGTCGCGTTAGGGTGGGACTCGCAGGCCCAGCTGCACTGCGTTTGTTGCGTTAGGGTGGGACTCGCAGGCCCAGCTGCACTGCGTTTGTCGCGTTAGGGTGGGACTCGCAGGCCCAGCTGTACTGCGCCTGTTGCGTTAGGGCGGGACCCGCAGGCCCAGTTACACTGCATTTGTCGTGTTAGGGTGGGACTCTCAGGCTCATTTGAACTGCGTTTGTCGCATTAGAGTGGAACTCACAGGCCCAGCTGCACTGCATCTGTCTCATTAGGGTGGGATTCGCAAGTCCAGCAGCACTGCGCCTGCTACATTAGGGCAGGACTCACAGGCCCAGCTGTACTGCATCTGTCCCATTAAGGCAACATCTGATGCACTAAGACAGGACTCACAGGCCCAGCTGCACTACGTCTCTTGCATTAGGGCTGTCAGGACCCCACCAGCACAGTTAGGACCTCATCCCTAACCCCTTCCCAATATCTCGCTCTATTGGTTCGCTTCACCTGTGGCATGCTGAAATGAAATCAATGTGAGCATGCTGACACCCGTACCCCACCCTTCTACCCCATCCCCTCCCCCCAATTTTACCCTCTTTCCTCCTGTTCTCATCTCTCTCTCCCTGCCCTTTATTCTGCTACCTTTACCTCTCTATACCCGAATCCTCATTTCCTTTTGGTTTCTCCAAAATTTCCTCCTCCTCTTCCTCCCCTATTCTACCCACTTTTCATCTTTTGGACACCCCCCCCCCCCCCCCACAGGCATATGGAGGAATGCTGGGAGTCGTAGTTAATTAGGGTAGAATGCAGTGGTGTGTTTGATTGGGATTGCCTTTCTCTCTCTCTATTTTTTTTTCTTAATTTGGGATGCATGCTGTCTTTCTGTTGTGGCCACGTTTCTGTTCGTCCATCTCTGTCTGTCTCTGTCCGATCGTCTTTTGGCACAGAAAAATGTCCTGTTTAATTTATGCATTCGGGAAGATAACACTGGGGGTAATTTACACCATTGGCTTTATTTATTCATCGTCCTGTGTGTCATGGGGGGCTTCTGCCGTGAAATAGCCCTGTTACATTCTCCTTATGTCGTGTCTCTCGTCAGCGTCTCTGTCCCCCTGTCATTTATTCCCCTCTTTTTGTTGTTTACCTCTTGCTTCGCTTGGTCTCATGACATCTTTCCTCTTGCTGCTTTAGCGCCAGTCCTGAAGAGCCGCGGGCCGGACGGCGGGTTCTGTCCGCAGGCTCTCACACGCGGTTCTTTATCGCACAGCTGCATTTATAAATGAATGAAGTACCGCGGCTCTCCGGGACTGGTGCTAAGGAGCCCGATGTTGCGTGCTAAGCGTCGTCTCCCCCCCCCAGTAAAGCTGGCCCACCATACTGAGCTTTCCGCTCTCGTTCTGGCAGGGAGGATACACGGCATATCGCTACGCCCAGCCCGCTGCCGTAGCCGGGGCGACGGCTGCCGCAGCCGCTGCCGCTGCCTACAGTGACAGGTGAGGGTCACACGCCTTCTTCCGCAGACACACGCGCCACAGGATCCGAGTCCTCAACAGTATGTTCCTCTCCCCTGTATACAATGGTGAGGCCACAGGGGGCAATGGCCTCAGCTGAAAGCCGATTGGCCCCCAGAGTGCACCATACCCTGTCACTCACCAATACAAAGCATATGATTGGCTAATGAAAAGGTTGGCCCCTCTGTATGAATTATGGCCCTTCTTACGCCTCCTACTATGAAAATTCTAGAATCGCCCTAACGACTCCTGTAATGCCATTTCTTCTTAAGATGGGCACCAGGCGTTTATTTCTGTCTCCAACCTTTGTGCCTCCTTTAATTCCTGTGTTCTCTAGACGTGACGTCGTTTTAATTGAAAAGCAGGAAGCCGTAGTCAAAGCACATTTAATAGCTGGTGTCTGTGCCGCGTTTGCTCCTGTCTGGGGCCTGACTGTGCTGCGTCTGTCTCCGTCCCCTAAGTTACGGCCGAGTTTATGCCGCAGACCCCTACCACGCCCTGGCCCCTGCCGCGGCCGCCGCGTACGGAGTGGGCGCCATGGTAAGAGTCACTCTACCGAGGATGTCGCATGAACAGAAAAACCATTGCCATCGCTCGTCATTAATCTGCAGTGCTTTCCCTCCATTTTCTCACTGTTAGGGATCGTGGCTAAATTCTTTGACATGAATAAAATGAAAATGTGCCATTTCCTCACTCCTCTCTCTGTCTCTTGCAGGCCAGTTTATACCGGGGTGGATACAGTAGATTTGCCCCTTATTGAATGACCTCGACGTCTCTGCACCCCCCCCCCCCCCCCCAACAACCCCCCTCCCCCCACCTTCTGTAGTTCAGGAATCAAAACTCCATCTGTCTCCCCGGAAAGATGCTGCCTGTTAGAGGCACAGCTCAGAAAGAGACGTCAAATGTAATTGTCAGTTACACCTCCAAAGCGTGATATTACGGAAAATCAACCATCCAGAAACTGCTGGGACGAACCAGGACAGCCGCTAGCAGAGGCTCTGGACTTGACAGGCTGTGGATAAACAAAATGGCCACCGTGAGGCCCTGCGGTCATGCTGTTCGGGTCCATTAACACCATCCTTTAAGAGTAGAGCATCTAGAATCAACCAATGCACAGTTGTAAATTACACTCTCTCTCCCCCTCCCCCAGTATATCAGCTTTTTTTTTTTGTCAGTTTGGTGTTAAGTGCACACCTCTTTGGAAGGTGCCAGTTTGGGTGAATTTTTTAGGGGGGGTGCACCTGAGTTAATAGGGCACAGATATTCAAGCTCATGTTGAAGTGAAGCAACTTTAAAGAAAACTTTACAATGATCAGCTGCGGAAACACAAAACAAACGCAAAACTGACAATGGGAAAAGAAATGCAAAAATGACTTTTTTGATATGCATTACCTCATTCGGGTTTTTGTCTATGGGGAAAATTAGTAGTCGAATAATAGTTACTACAAAAGGCATTAACATAAATTAGATGCGTCACACCGCTCGTCTTGCGTTTTAACAAACTTATTGTTATTATAATGATTATTATGATTATTATTTACAATTTTCTCCTGTGAAATATTCCTCTTTGTTCCTGAGTATCTGTACCACAGTTATGAATATAATTGCTGTCTCTCTTATATTCTGTTGGCATGAGTGTCTGTACGATGCATTACTCGGCACAAGAGTACCTTGTAAATATGCGGTGTAGCCTGTTACTTACGGACACGACGACACGCCTCCAGACGGCGGATGGAAGTGCATGCGTGGATTGAGGTTTCTATGGGGGTGGGTGGGCACAGAGAAATGCTACCTACCACGACCTGTGCTGGGTTACACTGCACCATCAGGGCAAAACGGCACCAACGTTTTGTTTTGTCTGGAAAACGCCAGGGGCGCCGACCAGCCCCGGATTGGGCTCTGTCTGGTCATGTGACATGACCTTTTTAAACACAGAGGTTATTTTTGTTAATGAATTGTTACCTCTCTCCTCTCTAAGTCCAACAACCTGGTTCCCAAGCGGGTTCCCCATTCTCTAGATGTGTGAGAGTAGTTCAACTGTTCATCTATGGAAGACACAGCCAATTTCTTACTATTATTTGTCTTTTTTTTATTTTTAATAAAGTTGGCAATTGTGGGCAATGTGAGGAGATCTGGACAGTGACAGAAAGATGTTACAATGTATAAATTCTGGTTGTAGAATCGCTGAAGCTTAATTCCATATCTTCTAAATTGTATGTTTTTTTTTTGTTTGGTTTTTTTTTTAGATTCCAAAGATTCTTCAAAAGCACATTTCTGGACACACGTAATCGTGTTATACTGTATATTATTGTTGCTGTTATTATTATTGCTGTTATTATTATGGATGTTTTGATGTTACGTTATTTTTTATATTTTCTTTCCTTTTTCTGTGTGTTGCCTTTTCAGAGAGGTTCATTTAGATGCGACTTTTTAACTGTAGTCAAGGATTAATACTTTAGACGAGGGTTCTCAATGCTATCAGATGACTAAAGGCAAAATGAATTACGTAACCGCAATCTTTAGGAGGAATATCGACAATAAAAGCTCAATTTCATTCTACATTATATTTTTTTGAGTTTGAAACATTGATTTTTACCCTCGTTTGGGTCGTCTTCCTTTTCATTGTAATTGAAGGGGTCGACCTTATGAAATTGAAATGTGTGTCATTATTTCAAGCGATGAATAACAGCCCAAGTGGTGAAGATGAGACTTTTTTTCCCTTTTCGTGACAATGAGCTGTGTTTAACGTAATTTAATTAGGCCTACCTGCCGGATAAAAGCTTATCCGGAAAGCACACTCCTCCTCTCGTTTGTATTTGGCAATGAGTCTCGTTCTTTATGAAACACTGATTGGGTTCTTTGTCAGGCCAAACCACTGAACGTTTTACTGGAGATTGGAGGAGGGGGGTGATCTCTGATTCTGCACATGTGACACAAAGGTGAAAGGTCAAGGGTGGAAGGCTAAAGCAATATCATTGGTTACTGATGTGTGTGGGATCATCCTTTACCTTTTTAAAGGTATTTTTAGTAAAACCTTAAAAGTTGGCATATATCAAGGTTTGGCTAGAGGTGAGGTTGCATATCAGACATGTGCATGTTATTAAAAAAAGAGAATCGCCCTGGGGTGCGAACAAAATGTTCATATTGCGATGTTATGGGCGTGTCCCCGTTTTGGCATTGGCGTGGAGGGTGCAGCAACATCTCATTTTGCGTCTGTTTATTCGTTTGGCACAGACCATGTGACACGTCCTCATATGCATTCCGCAGTCATGCTGTACTTCTGTGCGTTGCATGACAAACGAGCATAAATCCTGTATGAAAACACGCCACGTGACCTCAGAGATGCGGGGCGTGCTTTTTTTATTGTTCCCCATTAAGAATGTCATTGTCTTTGTTTCTATCCCTTGGTTTACAGTGAGTGATATCGTGTATTTTCTCATATTTCTTTCATTATGTCTCTTTTTTGTTGGTCTGTTTTCTATTAAATGTACATAAAGGTTTTTTAATATCTTGTCAGCTGTTTATATTGACAGTCATCGCAAATGATGATGTGCTTCACCTAAACGACTGTGTATGGGGAAACTGGTTGCAGTTGGGAACATTTAAATATTTGCCTTTAGTGAAAAAACAGGAAAATCGTAGACTTTTCTGAGGGTAGTGATGGATCAATTAATAAGCAATGGGTACAACACCCCTCTCTTCGCAACGTAACGTTGGTTAAAACAGCAGGGAGCGGTCTCTTAACTGGTCTCCGTTAAATGAATAACAGTTTTTCTATAAAACGAGAAAAAACCCTTGTAACAGCTCTCGGATCGATTACTACAGCACACGGTTAATCTTAGAGCTTCACTGCAGAAAATTATCTGCGCAGTGGCGTCGATCTAGTTGAGCACTGCTGCAACAAAAATAAGGCGTTTTAGGGACCCCGTACCGCATGCGTGACCATTAGAAAATCATTTATTAAAAAAAAGCACTATATCTAGGGTTAACTGCCAGCTGGGACGTCTTCTGCAGCCGTCATTAACAAAATAAATCTAAATAACTCCATCGATCTCCCGTAGGTGCCACCTATTTCACAGCGTTCTGTTTATAGCGACTATAACAAAAACTCCTTATAAGTCATGCTTTCATAATAGAAGATCGACCTAATTTCAGATGGATATTTTCTTAATGGCTTGGGCGTTATCTTTAGCATAACTTTGAGTATTCTGACATTTTGGCTCCCTTTATATACAATGATGTCAAATGCTTCTGTTTAGTATTTATTCGTTACAAATGGCACTTTGGTGGTGTATTAGGTAGCACTGTAGTATTTTTCATGCTCTGCGGCGTCCTGGCAGCCTGTCCTGCACGTCAGCCCCACGTCCCCTAAGCTGCCTGTCATGATTCCGGACATCGGGTATGTGAAAGGAATAGACGTTTAGTGTAAAGTTTCTGAACATTTCGAATATATTTGCTCCATGTGCGTTTAAATGGTGTGTGAGTATGCGATGGGTTGGAGCCCCATCCTGGGTTGTGTCCAGCCTTGCGCCCGTAGCTCCGAACCCCCTGCGATCCTGAATAAGACACGCAGAGTTACTGAAGATGGATGGATGGGTGGATGGGCGGGCGGACATGTGCGTTTACGTGCATACAATAACTTTCTCTTTTATTTTTCCGTCGTGGAAAGCTGAATGATATGGGATTTGAGACGTGTGTTCTTTGTGTTGTAATTACACTGACAACCACAGCGTGTCAGTATAACTGCATTAATCACCGCTAAGATCGGCAGCTCCTTCTCAGCGCTATTATAAGAAATTGCGGGTTTAGGGCTGCACGGTGGCCACACACCCACCTCTTTGAGCTCGTGTGGATTTCCTCCAGCAGAACAGAAGGTCTGGACGTTTTGCAGTCCCTTGATTAGGTGGAAGGTTGAGCCAGGAGGATATTCGGGGACAAGACTGCAATTCTACCGTCGGCAAGCATTTCTCAAAATGAGAAGGATAGTTTTTCACATTGTTAAGATGAGCTTCAGACTTTTCCACCCCAGGATGAAATACTAAATAATTTATATACGGCACATAGTGTAAATATAGATGCACATGTTCAGAATAAGATAATGAGGTTTTTGACGCTATCAGTCTCGAGTTTTTGCTCTGCTCTCAGTCTCACTGCAGAGGTAGTTTTGAAGTACAGTCTTGCCTGTCACTGAATACAGTCGGATATGTATTTGTGTATTCAGATGTATAACTGGATACGAAATCTCTCACCCATTTAGCCTAATTTTCCCCGTATAATCCCATTAAGATTAAGCAGGGAACGGCCATGACGCTGACTGTTCCAAGCAGAGCTATACTAAGGATGGTGTAGTAAACGTCATACGCGAGTGACCCAGGAGTCTCAGTCTCCTGCTCAGAGGTTATCAATCTTCCGACTGACATGGTGTTTATTCCCCAGAAACAGAAAAAAGGGCAGACGTGCTTTCCAGTGCTTCATTACGGGTCGGACCAAAGCTTTGGGTGAAGCGTTATGCATTTTACTCTGTCCTGAATTAATATTTCTGTGACTATGCATGGTTTCCACCCTTTTCTTCTTTTCCTCCTGGCCTCGCTTTCTGTAATTTGGGATGGCTCTATTAACGACATCCATCGTTGGCACCATCAGTATTTATTGTCTGAGGACGTGTGCTATATTAAAATCCATCTGGATCGATTTCCTGAGGCTTGCAGTGGCCTCAAATTTACATAAATTACATATGTGTGTAATTTTAGCTACATATAATTATACATTATAGCTACACTGATGACCCTCACGTATCGCTTAAATCAAACCTAACTGCATCAGCAGCATCGTTGAAATTCTACACACTGGTTTAATCCATATTTAAATATGGGGGAAGATATTACTTTTTTTTTTATTAGTAATCAAGCTTGGGGTCTTGGTGCCCAGTCAGAAACTGTTTTATTGAAAACTGGCATAGAATAAACAAAGGAACAGCCGGTGTCTGATCATTATTTTAACAATCTTTCCTAGAAATTCTGTTTATAAAATTACTTTAATGTGTGGAGAGTGTCGGTCACCTAGACCGGCGTGCAGAGGGGGTGTTGCTGGTGCGGTTTGACCAGGGTACTGCATGGGCTTTGACTGGGACTGTGTGTGACTGTATAGTCTGAGATTATATTAGTACTCTCACATTCACATTCACATCGGTGGAGATTCCACTCATGACAGCATCAACAAATTGATATATCATCATGCTTACAGCTTTAAATATGTAGTGCTGCGTGTTTATCTGTTGTTTTGTTCCTGCTCTCGATTTTGGGGGATCCAGACTGGCAAAAAAGACTTTGTAATTCCATCTCTTCTTTTGCCAAGAACTTTCGGAAAGAATGAATGACCGTCTTTGGTTGACTTCTTTGCGTTTTCGTTCACAGCGTCGGCAGACTCCTTCCCGCCGTCAGTGCAGCTTCTCTGTCTTGAATGTGAACCCGTTAGGTCTCTTTTTGAATAGCATTGGCTAAAAGTCACTGTCACAGTCACTGTGAATAGACGCATGGGAGTTTGCCAGTGTTCATGACATGAGGTACATGACAGTTAGAGTTTTCACCATGTGACACGCGCTACAGATGCCGATTGGCCGTCACCTAGCTTAGTCACACTCTATACCTATCTCATTGACATGCAGTAGTGCTTTCCTTGCCTGGGATCTGAGCTGACACTATCCCCCGTGCCAATCAGCGAACCTTCCTCTTCATACTACTCCACCCCACCTTTGCTCTCTATTGTTTCCGAGATTGTATTTTGTATTTATTTAGCATTTACTTTTATCCAGACTCATGTATAGTTGAGCAGGTCGGAGCAAGCTAGTCCCTGGACCAATTGGGGTTAAGCGTCTTGCTCTGGGGCCCGACAATGACATCACTCTGCCCACCAAGGGATTTGAGCTGATGACCATTTGGATTATAGACACACATTCCTAACTCACTGAGCCAGACGCTGCCCGTAAAGAAAAGCACTTGACTCCAGGGAGACTGGTATGAGGACTAAACCACCATCTATTGGCTTCCAGTCTCAGTCCCTCACTGGTCCCTGCTCTACACAATAAAGCCAAACTGGGCCAATCTGTGACAGACCCAGCCGTTGGACACTAAGGCTACATTTAGAGTCCGGTTGTCCCAGACAGACTGCTGGCCTGTTTTCCACATGCCCAGAGTCTGCAGAGTTACTGCTAAAATGAGTGTTTAAAGAGGCCGACTGGCATGGGTTGGCTTTGGATGTGTCTGCATTAAGCTGTGGGTATAGCAGGGGTGAGATTCAGGTGATGGTCAGAGTCACCGCCGGTGATGGGTGAGCATCACTATCAGCCTTGCTGTGTCATTGATCACTTGTACAGCAGCAAGGCGAGAGTGCCCCTGCCCCCCCCCCCCCCCCCCCCCAGGCCAGATGATTGAGGACCTCCCTAGACGTCATGATGGCAGGCAGGCAGAAGTGAAGATTCCAGGACCAGAGAGTACAAATCCAGACCAAGGTTTTGTTTCAACCAACCAACTGAGTATAAAGAGTCACAATCACAGAGTACCCAACTGGGTGGTTGAAACGAAATCATGGTCTGGATTTGTATTCTCTGCACCTGGAATCTTCACCTCTGCAGGCAGGACAGATGGACCGAGAAGAGCCCCCCAAGGACAACAAAACAAGTCTGTGTCTGAGGTAATGATGAAGAACAGTCAGAAAGATGTCCTGTCTCTCCCCTCTTTCTGAAAAAGGGCATTTTTTGGTCATTCTGTGTGCATGAGTATTGAATAAGTTTCTCTGAAATTATAAAAGCGGATCCTCATACGGCTGACTGGTGCAGCACAAACAATATATATTTTTGCCCTATATAAATATATAATACAGCTCTTCTGCGTTAATCCAATTTTCATCAAATAGCAATTCAACCCAGAATATTTTAAATAATCCTGTAGCAGAATCTTATTTATTTGTAGAAAATTTCCATTCTGCCTCGCATTCTTCACCTGCTTCCTGCAGATTATGGCCACTGGCCTCGGACCAACATCAGTGGTTCCCCCATGAATCCTCAGCGCCTGGATGAGTTAAGAGCCGACTGACTCGTTATAGGAAATGTGTGGCGTTTCCTCCACCTGGCTGTGAGCCCTGTGCCAGAAAATAAAAAATAAGGATGGTTATTTCATTACCTCTTACATCAGTGTGCGAGAGGCTGCATGCCGGAGGTCATGGCAAAGCAGTCAAAAAATAAACAGGGCGGAAGAAAACTGATTATCTTCAGTCCTGAAACCTGACTGTCATTTACTGCAGTTCAAAGGGCTGCCCTTGTGTCATAATAAGTCTCTACTATTACTGAATGAGATAGAAAATGCCCTCCATATTGTTACATCACACATACAATGGCATCTCCAAAGTGTGTGCTCCTCTGAATGGGGGGGTGCCAGAGGTGCTCCAGGTTCCTCCATCAAAAAAAAAATGCCGTTTGAGATTCTAATGCTTAATTATATGCAGGGTGTGAGGTCTCCGCGACACCTTGGGCAGGATCCAGGTTGTCTGTGACCTTGCACTGGACATGCAGTGTAGCTGCATAAGGAAGTGTGTGTGGCCGCTGAACTGGCCACTGGATCAGGGAAATGTGATGAGAGGGAAGATTTCAGTTGCTTCAATTAAAATTTTAATCAAGAATTCACATTATAAAACATGCAATACTTGCTGAAATACAAGAAAACACAAGGTAGCAAAAATACATTTGTTTTGTGGAAAAATAATACATTTGTAAAATATAGATTGTTATTCCTGAGCTGTAGCGCTAAGGTAAAATTGGCTCTGCATTGTATGTCTTTGATACACAATAATTTCAGTCGCAGTGACATTTAACGACACATTTATGGTTGCACACATCTTTCTTTGTTACAGGTTGCCCTTGAGGGTAGTGTTGTCTGGGGAAATCAGAGTATGGTGCATATTTAATCAGATCCTCATTGTAATCTGGGGCCCCAAAGGCATATCCATGTGGAAAGTGTGGATGGTGTAGCCTGGGGTCCGACTGGGGAGTCCATGTGGAAAGTGTGGATGGTGTAGCCTGGGGTCCGACTGGGGAGTCCATGTGGAAAGTGTGGATGGTGTAGCCTGGGGTCCGAATGGGGAGTCCATGTGGAAAGTGTGGATGATGTAGCCTGGGGTCCGAATGGGGAGTCCATGTGGAAAGTGTGGATGGTGTAGCCTGGGGTCCAAATGGGAAGTCCATGTGGAAAGTGTGGATGGTGTAGCCTGGGGTCCGACTGGGGAATGGTGAGCGACGGTAAGAGGTGGGGGTGGAAGAAGGAGGTTCAGATGATGCCGAATTTGGCCAGGTCACTGAGCTCCATGTCACCGAAGGCTTCCCAGGGACAGATGACAGTGATATCTGAAAGAGCAAGAGAGTGCTGTGAACTGTGCACCCTAGGAAAGCCATTATTATGAGTAATACTGGTACTGTGCATTATAAGGTAGCCATTATTATAAGTATTATGTGTACTGTGTTCCCAAGAATGACTATTATAATAGAGTACTTATTGTACTCTGTTCCACTGACAGGGATTTAGTGATCGTTACCTGTGCCGAGACCCTCCATTCCTGGGATGTCGTCTCCAAACCTGAGTGCCGGTGGAGGGAGGAAAAGCGTATGAGCACAGAGAAGTAAACAGTAAATGCTGGTTTAGTTTTATTATGCAGCTTAATGTGAAGTATTCTGAGTGCCTGTTATTACCAGACAGCATGTGCAGATGGTGACCGCAGAGGTGAATGTGCATGAATGCATTGATGCTCATTAGTGACCCTTGAGAGAGACGCCGGGGACTTGCGGCTTGGTGTCCTTGAGAGTGGCTTTTCCCGGTGGTCACTTCCCGCTCCTGCCTCCCAACTTACCCTTTCTGTCCGGGCTTCGGGGCCTTGCTCTTAAAGGTGCGGGTGGTCCTCTGCTTGAACTTGGGGGGTCCCTTCTTGGGACTGCTAGGTCCTGCCACGGCAGTGGGGACAGGTAGGGTGCTTTCTGTGGGAGCCTCTCTGCTCATCTCTGGGGTTTGCTGAAAAGATTTGGGGGAGGGGAGGGTGTGAGTGCAATACACCCACCAGGAAGCACCAGCCTTTTAACTCAGCATGTACTTTCTTTTTTTACCCTATACTGCCCCCTACCTGTCACTTTCTTCATACTATACACACTTATTGCTCTTGCATGCTGCTAATCCTTATCGATATCTATCCATCCATTCATCATCTAACCTCTTTATCCTGGTCAGGGATTGCAGAGTTAATCCTTATAAATGACCTTAAATTAAACCCTGTTGAGTTACATAACCCTCGACACTTTCCGGAATAATCTGCGTTATGTCTGTAATTACAGCCTATTTTCGGATGCCGTCAGACACAGACGCACAAAAAGGCCGAAAGGGGCCTGTTTCTATTCAGGGCTGTATTTTCTGAGATTAGAATGAATGTGTTCTGGAATAAAATCTGTGCAACAGTAAGGATATGTTACTGCTAGCCTTGTTACTCGACTGCTGCATGTGGGACGGTGTATGGCTGCATGCATGAGGTTTTATATAACCAGGTCATCCACAGTCAGCAGTTCTCACTCTTGGATACTTTGTAACACAGGTTCTTTGTAGGTCTGACCCCCCCTTGGAGTTTAATGTCCTTTCATGTTCTCTTTCCTCTCTACATCCCTTCTCCCATCATAGCTGCTTTGTATCCCCGCATAGACAGGCAGGCAGCGGCCTAGTGGTGAGGCTTATTGTGTTTGCGACCTAAGCTTAAAATGACTAAAGAACAAACCTAGGCTTTGTTAACCTGGCTAACCTGATCTGATGACAGCCATTACAGCCACTTCTGTGCTGTAACTGAATATGCACATTTGAATATTTGGATCTAATATTTCATTAGTATAGTAACAGAATATTGAGTTATATTTCTAACATCTTGAATATTTCTATAGCTTTGCATTTGTTACAGTGTAATAATTAACTTTAACAGGTAATTGCTTTATATGATGAACTTGATAGGCTGCTGAGTTTTGTATAGAAGCGTAAGGATGCAAGTAAGACAGCAGAAGCCTTGAGCCTAGGAGCATCACAGTCTTTTGACCGTCACGTGTGCGCGTGTCTGCATGTGCCCTACGATGGCCTGGCATCCCACCCAGGGTGTACCCCAGCCCCGTGCCCCGCGATGGCCTGGCATCCCACCCAGGATGTACCCCTGCTCTGTGCTGCCTGGGACAGACTCCAGGCCTCTCTGTGACTCTTAGAAGATGGATAATGTGTGACTCATAAAGTGAGTAAATAAGTGAGAGCTTCCTCTAGCTGAATGACATCATCTTTACGGCTTCACCCTCTCTGCATGATCGCATGCTTACCCAGGTGTTGCTAATGTACAGGTAATTATGACACGAAGCCGAGAAGACTTGTTTAATTAAAATCACGTTGATTAATCTTTCTATAATGCCATTTCCCCGGGTCTGTTATGGCATTTGTGTTATTCCCCTCCATGCCTAGTGAATAAATACACAGCAGGTACGTTGGAGAGTAAATTGTACCTAATTGAATTTAGTTAACATAAACTCATCATTCCTTTTAGTATATGTTAATGTGCCTAAGGTTGCCAAGCTAACAGCAGACTTGGAAGCTTCCACACTTTGCGGTTTCCTCATTGCGCTGCCCCAATTGTACCGGGACCCTAAGCGTCCAGCATCTCTGCATCTCCCTCTCTCTCCCTCACTCCTGCTCCTCTTACCTTCCTTCCTTGGGGCGTTTGGTCTCCCGTTCCTCCCTCCCTCTTTCCGAGAGCCGGTGTAGTGATCGGGCTCCTTGGTCTGTGGATCCTCGTTACTTCCTCTTCTCTCTGCTATCTGGTGTTTCTCTCCACCTCCTCTCAGTCCTACCTTTTTATACCCATCCTCCTGCTCACATCTCCAGCAGCCTCCCCCCCATGTACAGTGACAGGGATAAGAAGGTGTATTTTAAGGCCTGACTTACGGGTGTGTAAGCCTGCATGTCTTTGCAGGAGGTCTCTTAAAATCAGCCTCCTTGAATTGAGATTTAGCCCTTTTCTCTGAATCCTGCCCTAAATATAAACTCAACCCAGAATAAACCCCACATATATTTCTATTGCGTTTTTTTCCTTTGTTTTTGTCAACAAGCATTTATCCTTCATCAAAGTGAAAGAATGTTTCCATAATGTTTGTCAGTGTCAGTCATCATAATGTAGAATATCAGTGATTCTTTAATACCGTGGGTGCCTGTCCCCTTGGGTGCCATGTCCTCTTGGGTACCTGTCCTCTGGGGTGCCATGTCCCCTTGGGTGCCTGTCCCCTGGGGTGCCATGTCCCCTAGGGTGCCTGTCCCCTTGGATGCCTGTCCCCTGGGCTGCCTGTCCCCTTGGGTGCCATGTCCCCTAGGGTGCCTGTCCCCCTGCGTGCCATGTCCCCTGGGGTGCCTGTCCCCTGGGGTGCCTGTCCCCTTAGGTGCCATGTCCCCTAGGGTGCCTGTCCCCCTGCGTGCCATGTCCCCTGGGGTGCCTGTCTCCTGGGGTGCCTGTCCTCCTGCGTGCCATGTCCCCTGGGGTGCCTGTCCTCCTGCGTGCCATGTCCCCTGGGGTGCCTGTCCCCTTGGGTGCCATGTCCCCTAGGGTGCCTGTCCCCCTGCGGTGCCTGTCCCCTGGGGTGCCATGTCCCCTAGGGTGCCTGTCCCCCTGCGTGCCATGTCCCCTGCGGTGCCTGTCCCCTTGGGTGCCTGTCCCCTTGGGTGTTCCAAACCCATGTCCCTTGCTGAGAGTTCATCTACCCTGTTTCCAGTTTTGCTCTTTTCCCTTAATTGTATTTGGCAACAGGTTATATGTTTAAATACCAGGACTGGTTCTGTACCGTAGAGCTCTGTGTTTTAGTGAACAGAGCCAATAAAATGTTACCGAAGATGTAAGATCTGCTGAGGAAGCAGAACAATGGAGGGATGTGTTTGTCCACTTCATGTAACTGATAATTATTTCAAATTGTAGATTATAGACTCAGTAGCCGTTGGTTTCTTGTGCTAGTCCAGTGATGCCTGTAATCCCACTGTGATGCACCTTTCAAGAGCTAGATACCAACTAAACTAATGTACCATATTATCCCACTTACTGTTTCCCCTGGTGGCTGCGCAGAAGACTGTTGAGCCTAACCCAGAAAATAATTCCATATTATGTTTTTCTATCCCTCCATACTTTTACCCTGGCAAAAAAAAAATAGTACATATATGCGCAACAAATTTGACGTGACTGTAAAATAATTTGCTCTCAAAGTTGATGCATCAGTCGTCATCAGCCAATGACGAGTACGAGTATATAATTTTTATGAAATTTTATGATGCCTGTTTAAGATTTTTAATAATGGATGACTTGCGCTGGGTGTTGCCCCTGGGGAAGATTCTGAAATCTCAGTAATGTTTGGTGGACAGAGGTCCACTAAGGCATGGGTGAGAGCCAAATCTATTTAAACTGGTTTTAACTGGTTTCAACTGGTTTCATGCACTAGAAATGTAATCCAGGTACGGCCGTGCATATATTCTCAGATATATACAACATTACTTTCTTGTTGAGGTCTGTTTTGGCGCAGAGGATGTCGGAGTTCCAGTACCACTGGAACTAAGCACTGGAATTCAAACTGGAGGAAGCTTAAGGCCAGAGGTTTGTGTCCTGGAAGCTTTTGATTCATGTCCCAGAAGGAGTTTGACGAAGAGCTTCACTTGATCTGCTACACAGAATGGTTATGTGTATGTTGATAAATTATATTTATTGATATTATTTATTAATATTTTAAATCCTGGTTTAATCCTGGTTCTGCTGGCAGAAGGCTACGCTGAGCAGCAGGCTGCTTCAAGGGTCAAAATTTCTAAGACAGCAGTACACAAGAATAAGGTGAAATACTATTCTGGTAAATATTACAAATGAAGCACCGGCGTAGTATTAGTTGTTTAAAATAAATTAAGTCGGTAATAATGAAAAATTATTTCAATCCAAGTAAATGTTACAAAAAAAATTCCAAAAATTCTCAAGAAAATGATATTGTTCGAGCTGCTGAACTGCTGTACCGAGATTGCAAAAGGCGTCGTGCTCACCAGTCAGCTAAATTAGTGCATAAGTGGAGACTTAACCTGCCATCTGCTTAAAAATGCTTAGCGAGAGAGTAAAACAGTGGCAAGTGTAACCCTCAGTCCCAAAGCCTTATTGTGTAATCTGTTCCTCACCTCTATTTTAAACCTTGTTTTTATCGGTTAATATCGGTTACCTTAATACCCAGCACACAAGGCATAATCTCCTCTAAGACATCATCACGTTTGAGCTGTGCAGCCTCTGTAAGCCAATTTGTAACCCGACGGCTTATTTTACCCATAACAGCTTGCATAATATTTGGTGGGTATCGCCTGGGACCGTAATCCATTAGAGAAATCAGGAAGTGTGTCTGTTGCAAATAATTACTTGGAATAAAGTTCTTTGGGTATCGTGAGACGTATTTGCGGAGAGTTTTCATGCTTACGCGTGATTACCCCTAGGGGGCAGTATCGACTTTCATTCTTATGTGTTGTGGGCAGAGTGATTAGCTCTGGGGGCAATATCGGCTAACTGGATTAAGTTTGTTTTGGTGGGGGTGGGGGTAGAGGGGTTCGGTGAAGGAGAAGGACGAGGTTCACAGCGTACTTTTATTTAAGAAAGACGCAGCCAAAATAATAACAAAAGATGTGTACAGTTGGTATGCCGCCCGTCCGTTGATTTTCGGGACCACCCCATATTTTGGTAATTTATCCTGGAAAAAAATTAATTTCATTCCGGGACACGGAATGTCCCTATTAATTTCCTTATCGAACAGACCCAAACAAACCTCTGGAATGGCGTCACTATGTGCAGTGGTGTCCAGTATTCTACAGGACTGAAGTGGCAACCCTTGTGTACAAAATTATTGTCAGGTCTGTACATCGTTAAATGGATTTATAATTCTGAGACTTTCAAAAGAACAAAATACCCGCAAACATGATTATTAATGTAGATGTATATTTTGGGACGTTGAAAATGCCTTTTCTGGGTTAATCAACAATGTAGACCAAACGATACAGCCATATGCAGGCGCCAAACCCCGTGTCTGTTTTGTCCTGTTCGTTCGTTCTGTTCAGCCTTGTTCAGTCTGTACTCCCGCTAAAACCAGCCACGTGTCACACACACCCAGCCAGTATTTTCACACTCGTCGTCATGGAAGCTCCCTGCTCAGAATTTCACTCTCAGCCACACCTTGTATCTTGGTTATTTAATAACTTGTTTATTGCTAAGCCTGCTTCTTTGTCCGTGTCTATGTTGTAAAATGCCAAGTGCTTCCGTTACATGTTCAAATACGGATACTCATCTTGTCTAATGATTTAAAAATGTACTTGTTTCCCAGCGCTGTTGTTTGTTCATTTAAAAAGTGTTTGGAGATCTTAGCTTACAAGTGTCCTGCGGGGCTTGACTTCCTTCCTGAAACTGACACTTATCAAGAAGCACAACGCTGAACGGTTTGATGAGGGAGGCGAGAGCGGTGGAGGGGGCGGCACACAGAAAGCATGTCCCTGTGAGTGACCCCCCCCACCCCATGACTGTTTGAGAAAATATGGGAGGAGGAGAGGTGGCGGGCCAGTGCGGACAGGGGTCAGGTGATGAGGATGAGGCGAGAAAGCTCTCAGTTTGGGCTCTTTGTGGGTTTTAAGGAGCCCAGATGGATTTAGTGAAAGGTTCAGGAGAGGAAGGTGGGGAGAAAACAGATGGGAAAATCACTGCCCCCCTCCTCCAGCCCTGCGGTATCCGTCTGGCTGGCTACCAGGCAAGCAGGGATGGAGCCAGAACTGATACACATCAGATGCTAGTTGTCAGTGAAAACTAAATGACTCTCTTCATTCATCCATTTGAGCAGAGTCCTGAAAATGTGGCACTTGGCACAAAAACAATCCCTTTAAGTCCTGTGCTGCTTGAAGGATATTGTAGGTGTTTCCGTCTGTTTTTTTAAATTAGAGCGGGTTCGAGAGATAAATGCAGTGTAACTGGAATGATCTCGCCGTCCCAGGTGTTATTTTTTTAAATATTTATAACGGGGGAGGGAGGAGCAGATGGAAAGGAGTGAAAAATGGGACAGGCTGGGGGGTGGGGGGAGGGGGTGGCTGCCCCTGTATAAACTCCATGGGCATTGCAGGGCTGCTGCAGCTGAGTATAACATCTCCAAACACCCCCCCCCCAGTTAATACCCATCATCTGTTTAATCTGTTTACTGGGAGAATGATGCTGTGGACTTTGATGATCCAGCAGCTGGACTCAAGACCTGCAAGTCACTGATTTTTAATGACCCATCTGTTCACGGGCTGCATTGGAATTTAATTCGGTGGCAGATGTGACACTTTCGCGCGACACGGCACAGGCGCGACACAGCACAGGCACGGCACAGGCGCGGCACGCTGGCGCGTTCAGCGGCAGGTCTGGCTGAACGCAGCCATGATGCCTCCTGGTCCTTCAGCAATGGGGCTCCGGCAGAGACTTCCTGGGAGAAACCTAAAACTTCACTGGAGATTTTATTGCATCCAGGCATGTGTCTTTAACACACGGTGTTAGGGATGCAGAGAAAGTGCCCCCCCCCCCGACAACCTGTGTGTCTATATCTCGCCCCGCTTTGCAAGAATGATGCAGGAAAACAAAGGACCTCGAATCACCTGGTGCGGACTGACCTGACCTCTGAGCCTCAGTGTGTTTTGTGTTCCACGGTCACTTAAATTATAAACTAGCTTTATTTTAATTTAGATTTAACTGGCTTTCATTGTACGTTTATATACTTGTGTATATACTTAAAGGCAGTTCTTCCATTCTAATCCAGTTTAGATGTCAATTTGGTAACTCTACACATACTGTTACGTCTGTCTAGCAGTTATTTTATTTTATGTGTTTCATTATATATTTGCTATCTTAGACTTTGCAGGCTTACATTTGTTCGCCTTCTTCTGCAGTTGACTCTGGTCCCTTAAAGAATCCGGTTTTCTGTTTAACGGCACCTAAAATAACACCACTGTCCTCCATGATTTCATTATTTTGGCTCCTCGGCTTCCGGCTGATCTGTGTTTCTCAGGAGGGTGACGGGACACACTGTATCCGCTTAGGTTCTGCTTGAGACGCCCGACTCGCCGGTTCGAAATGGGCTGCCACCGTTTCATCTATATGGCATTTGTTTCTTATTGACGTTGATCATGTAAAATAGTCATCGGAATTACAGGAGTTGGATCTTCAGTTCACATCTATTTCTCCAGAAATATAGCCCATTAAACTAATGGCTTTAAATGAGTGTCACAAGCTGCGTGACCTAATATAATCATCTCTAAATTCAACCAGCTGAGTAGTTTATTTAATTCCATCTATACAATTTCCAAAAAAAAAAAGAAAAACAAGTGGATGTTTGTCCAAGTTCCAGCAGAGGGAAGGAGGCCGTTTCCTGAGGGTCTCCTTAGAACCACTTATTGGCCTGAATAATGATGCAGAACCTTAAATATGTATGATCTAGAACTTTCTATTTTTACGCACCTAGTTTTTCTAAGGTGTGTAATGCCACTCAGTGCCACTCGAGAGACACAATGCCCTTTCCCCATAGTCAGGACGGAAACTGTTAGTAGAGATGAATTTCACATTTTTAATGGGTGTTTTTAAGTGCTAAAGTGTAAATATCGTATAGAATTACTAGATGAAGACTGTGAACGATAAACCAATTAAATGCCATCTATTCGAATGTTTACTTAATTCACCTCAGTATACACAAAATGAACGAATAAACTGTATATAAAAAGTTCAGAATTGTTTCAAAGCATAAAATTATAGGTTCTCTGAATATTATTCATGATACTTGAGATAGCCTTTATGTGGGGTGGCAGTGGTGATGCATGTGTTCGATGTGCTTGCATGCAGATTTCAGTCGAGTGAACAGTGCCCTCTGGTGGTGAGATTAGCGTCTACCTTTACTTTCATATCCTGGTTCAAGCGGACCGGTGTGTAAGCAGGTTTGCTATTTCTCTTTAAACCTTTCACAGTTTGATACTGAGGGGAGACTAAATGTGAGACCAATGTATACAGTGACTTAAATGAGGCGGAATGTAACCTCAGTTTACACTGAGCTACATTTGAGTGCATAATGAAATTTAAGATTGTCGAAGGAAGGTTGAAAAGTCAAAATGTCAATTAGTGCTTTTTTACTGAAGCAGAAGATCATTGCGTCTCATTTTATTCACTAGTTGAATCCATTAAGTTCCTGTTTAGATTAAGGTGGAGGAGTGGGGCAGGTATGACACTGGAAATGTAAACCACGCAAAAGAGCATCTCAGCTGCTGATGACTCTACCTTACCCATCCCCCACACTGATCGGGGGGGGACACGTACTCCAACATGCGGTTACCTCACCCCACCAGTAGCACCTGCCGAGTTCACACGCAGGCACCAATCGGAGTCACACACCAGGTCATGTGACGTGGGCAAGTGAGACTGGCAGGCATTCATGCGCTGGCACCGTCCCGCAGAGAAGGAGATACGCCGTTCTCAGGCTTTCTAAAGTTCTCTTAAGTTTTCTAAAGCTACCTGAAAGCTAAGATGCCGTTTACGCTCCTTCTTGCCTTACTCATCGTGTCAGTCACTGCAGAAGAGAAAGGTGAGGTGTACGCATGGCTTTCAACACGACCCTGATAAGAATGTACCAATCTCTGTATTGGCCTCCTTCCCCTGTATTGGTTCCTTCGATTTATTTTAGATATTTCATTTCTTATGTCGAAGGTAATCTTTAGTTTTTTTAATGGGGACAATTCAAGTTTAGCGTCTTATTGAAGAAGCCAACATGGATTTTCAGGTTACAAGTCCCTGACTTCACGTAATAGGCTACCGTCTGCCTGAACGCATGACTGTATGGATATATAAACACATTCATATATGTGAATCTAAATTTGCAGTTGTCTGTATGTCTTTTTCAAGACTGTTAGCTGTGTTACAGTGAAGCTTACAGTGAAGTTGCTTGCGCTCTCTTTGTTGGGGTGTGGGTGAGTGGATTAGGACACTGTACCTGTGATTTTAAGGTCTCTGATTCAAATTCCGTGGTCGGCAGAGTGATTTCAGTGTTGGGCCCTTAAGGCCAATTACTCCAGCCACTGGCTGATCCTACTTTCACTTTTCGATGTTGCTTTGGATAAAAGTTTCTACTAAATAAATAAATGTGGTCGGTTCCTGGTTTTATAATAGTGAGGTGGGAGGTATGTGTCACTGCGCCGGTGGTCAGGGGATCGGCCCCAGGTGCATGCTGCCTGTTACCACCATTGATCTTTCTGTCTTCCTGCAGACAGCGCCCTCCCCAGGCTTGGAGACGTCAGCGCAGTCGAGTCCTTCACCGATTCATCTGAAGTGGTCGTCATCGGGTTCTTTGAGGTCCGAGGTGACATAGGAAGGAGAGGCGGAGTGGGGAGGCAACCATACGTGGATCTGGGGGGTAGGGGGGTGGCAAGGGGTGGCCATGGTCATCCTAGACTGAAACCTGGCCACCTCAATGGTCACCCCCATTGTATTTGCATTTTTGTGGCATTTTTTTCTTGCCTAGAATTACATTTCTTATAGTAGAAGAACTTTTCTCTACAGCCGCAAGAGACACACTTACTGAATTATAAACAACGTGGAGTTATAGCATTTAGGTACCTTAAATATTCCCTTATTTTCTAGATGCCTTACATTCACATTTAGATTTATGTGCCGCCCCCAAAATGACCTCTGGCCCCCACGCTGGAAACCCCACTGAAAAATCTCTGGTTCTGCCATCCGGAGAACGGGATCCATCACACAGACACCCATGTGCCGGGATACCGGCACCGAAATTAAAAGTGCAGCAAAAGTTTGGGACTGAGAAAGAGGGACATTCTGGGCAGTTTCGCGTTTATGGGCTGAACCGTAATGATGTTGTCCACTCTCGCTTGATCTTTCTCAAAACCGCAGATCTGGCAGAGAAGCCGTCTGCCGCTGTGGTCAGGGAGAGTGGGCACCTGTCCCAGAATTCCGCGCCTCTTGGCCAAACTTCCTGTGCGGGGGCTTGAGGGCTAGTTGGACAGGAAATGAGGGAGCTGTGGGATTGGCGCGGCCTCCTGGTCCTCCCAAACCACAGTAAACATAAGAGGTACAGCAGAAGGATGGAAGAGGCAGAGGAATGGATGGAGGTTTTCAAGAAAGAGGTTGTAGGGTACATTGCAGTAGACAGGGAGGAGATATATATAATTTGCACATAAATAAATCACATCTCTGAGCGTGACCAAAATCGTCAGTATTTGCGCGATCCTGTTTGTTCCATTTCTCCATGTGTCCTGGTCACTCTCCTCCTTCTGTCCATCCCTCTCCATTTCCCTAGGGGGGGGACAGTTTTGGCTATAAGGAATTTGTCACGGCGGTGTCCGAGCTAAACGACATCCCTGCAGCCTTGTGCCATGAGAAAGCGGTGTGGCCCCATTTCAACGTTGCCTCTGACACCATCTCCATCTTCAGGAAGGTAGCCTTCGTCCTGGTGCAGACTCTGTCAGCCACAGGGTCCTGGATCTTGGTTTTGCGTTGTGTGTGGTACCTCCCTGCGATCTACTTACCACACAAGGTTCCTCCCTATCTTTCCACGGCACCCTCCTGCCTACCAGGCCGACCTGCACCAGGAGAACCTGCTGCTCTCCAAGGCCCAGGGGCTGGACGTCGACGGACTGACGCGCTTCTTCAGCATCAATAAACTGCGCTACGTCACCGAGTACAACCAAGTGGTACGTTTTGTGGCGGACACGAAGGCATCCCATAATGCCATGCTCTAGCGTCACCGCTGTTCTCTCGTTACGTCCCATCGATGCTGCGCTAATCGACCTACGTGCAGGCACCGCTCGGCAATGCGGCAGCAGCATTCCTTGCGTAAGGCGAACGTGTTTAAAGGGAGAGAGATATCTAAGTAAGGACAGGAAATGCGTCCCAAGCTCTCGCCCTCACAGCCTAAATATATTACGTAGTTATTTTCACCTTTTCATCCGTTCAAATGTAAGTCCATTAAGGTCATTACCCTCAGGCGTGCATCATGAAGAATTCAGCCAAAAGAATTCAGCCAGAATTCAGACTGAAAAACGAAGGAAGGCACAGCTGCAGTGACACCCCCCAGGGACCAAAAAGCTCACACAGAGTCTATAATGTTCATTTATTTTATCTATTCGTTCCCCCCACACCCCCAGACAGCAGTGGGCCTCTTTAAGTCGAAGGTGAAAACGCACCTCCTGCTGCTTGCCAACAGAGGGAGCCGTGATTTCGACGACCTTAAAGACAGAATGGCGGCTCTCGCTCCTGAATACAGTGGCAAGGTCGGTAACGGGCTACATGCCAGCTGACGATCAATCCGTACTTTAATGCCGCCGTCTGACGGCCCTCCCTGTCCCGCTTACAGTTCTTGTTCGTGCTGGTGGACGGGACCCTGAAATCCAACGTCCGCTCCCTGGGCTACTTTGGACTAAAGCCGAAACAGCTTCCCAGGTTGGGGATCTACAACCAGGACTTGGACAGAAGCTGGCTGCTGCCCCCGGGGGAGATCACCCCAGAGCGCCTGAGGGAGTTTTGTGATTCCTTCCTACAGGGGGAGCTCCAGGTGAGAAGAGAAGCTGAATCGGTCACCCCGGGGTTCGGACGTCGCCACACCAGCTGCTCATTGTTTTCTGTCTGGTTTCTCTGGCTGTTTTCTTGACTGTTTTCTGTCTGGTTTCTCTGGCTGTTTTCTTGACTGTTTTCTGTCTGGTTTCTCTGGCTGTTTTCTTGACTGTTTTCTGTCTGGTTTCTCTGGCTGTTTTCTTGACTTTTCTGTCTGGTTTCTCTAGCTGTTTTCTTGTCTGTTTTCTGTCTGGTTTCTCTGGCTGTTTTCTTGACTGTTTTCTGTCTGGTTTCTCTGGCTGTTTTCTTGATTGTTTTCTGTCTGGTTTCTCTGGCTGTTTTCTTGACTGTTTTCTGTCTGGTTTCTCTGGCTGTTTTCTTGACTGTTTTCTGTCTGGTTTCTCTGGCTGTTTTCTTGACTTTTCTGTCTGGTTTCTCTAGCTGTTTTCTTGACTGTTTTCTGTCTGGTTTCTCTGGCTGTTTTCTTGTCTGTTTTCTGTCTGGTTTCTCTGGCTGTTTTCTTGACTGTTTTCTGTCTGGTTTCTCTGGCTGTTTTCTTGATTGTTTTCTGTCTGGTTTCTCTGGCTGTTTTCTTGACTTTTCTGTCTGGTTTCTCTGGCTGTTTTCTTGATTGTTTTCTGTCTGGTTTCTCTGGCAGTTTTCTTGACTGATTTCTGTCTGGTTTCTCTGGCTGTTTTCTTGACTGTTTTCTGTCTGGTTTCTCTGGCTGTTTTCTTGATTGTTTTCTGTCTGGTTTCTCTGGCTGTTTTCTTGTCTGTTTTCTGTCTGGTTTCTCTGGCTGTTTTCTTGATTGTTTTCTGTCTGGTTTCTCTGGCTGTTTTCTTGACTGTTTTCTGTCTGGTTTCTCTGGCTGTTTTCTTGACTGTTTTCTGTCTGGTTTCTCTGGCTGTTTTCTTGATTGTTTTCTGTCTGGTTTCTCTGGCTGTTTTCTTGACTGTTTTCTGTCTGGTTTCTCTGGCTGTTTTCTTGACTGTTTTCTGTCTGGTTTCTCTGGCTGTTTTCTTGATTGTTTTCTGTCTGGTTTCTCTGGCTGTTTTCTTGACTGTTTTCTGTCTGGTTTCTCTGGCTGTTTTCTTGACTGTTTTCTGTCTGGTTTCTCTGGCTGTTTTCTTGACTGTTTTCTGTCTGGTTTCTCTGTCTGGTTTCTCTGGCTGTTTTCTTGACTGTTTTCTGTTTGGTTTCTCTGGCTGTTTTCTTAACTGTTTTCTGTCTGGTTTCTCTGGCTGTTTTCTTAACTGTTTTCTGTCTGGTTTCTCTGGCTGTTTTCTTGACTGTTTTCTGTCTGGTCTCTCTGGCTGTTTTCTTGACTGTTTTCTGTCTGGTCTCTCTGGCTGTTTTCTTGATCCTTTCCCTCTACTGTCCGTCCGTTACACACCACTTATGCTCTTTGTCTCTTTTCCTCAATTCTGGTTTAAGCTTTTCAATTGTCCTTTACGCTACTGGTCAAATGAATCAGTCACATAACTGAAGTACTTTCATATATATGGCATTTGAGCAAACTGATTTGGATTTTGTAATCATACAAAAATATTACATTTATATAACTACTCATATGTTGCTTTCCAGGAAAATTTTACACTGAAGTTTGAAGCTTTTTTATTTATTGATTCTCTTTGGAAGTTCCACTGTCAAGTGCTAAGCCATAGTTTGCCTATGAAAATGCTCTGTTATCAGAGATGTCAAGCATATATCAGAGTCACAGCCCCTTTTCAAAACCAGGCAGACCCACATATTCACAGCTGAAAAGACCACACCTCTCACCCGTCCATCTATCTCTCCATTTTCCATAACCACTGATCTAGTATGGGACCTAGTTAAGCCTGTAGCCTTTCCCAGGAAGCATAGGGCACAGGGCTGGGGACACCCTGGATGGGATGCCAGTCCATCACAGGGCACAGGGCAGGGGAAACCCTGGATGGGATGCCAGTCCATCACAGGGCACAGGGCAGGGGACACCCTGGATGGGATGCCAGTCCATCACAGGGCACAGGGCAGGGGACACCCTGGATGGGATGCCAATCCATCAAATGCGGGTTTTGCTTTGTAACTCACATGCGTGCCTAAGTGTACATTTATCACGTAGCTACTCTTACAGCCCCCCCTCCCTGCCCACCTCCCCCTCAGAAAGTCCAGGCGAGGCTTTACGCCTCTGGTCCTCCCCCCCCCCCCCCCCCCCCCGTGCTCATTTTCTTCACCCTGACTTTATTCCCTCACTCTCCCGCTGGCTCCGTCAAAAAAAATAAAAATTATATATATATATATGATCTCTGATTCTCGCCGAACTGGCAACCTAAATCATACTTTGGCGTGTGAACTGGTATGTAAACAGAGTTTATAAAATGTTTGGACAGGGAATCGATCACGGTGTTGATACTTGCCGTGAGATTGTGCCTAACAGAGAACACAGTGTGAAGGCTGCAGAGATGATGCTGAGATATCGTCCATCGTTTTGCAGAAGCAGACAGAGCAGGAGAAGAAACCAAACTCAAAAACGGAGCTCTGAAGACGCCGGACTGTGATGTGAATCAACCATCAAATCTTTCTCTTGTTTTTATTTGATTGTATTCACCCTGTGGCCACTATATTAGGTGCCCCTACAAAGCACCAGATTAACCCCCCATTTGCCTCTAGAACCAGTTCAGGAATAGGCGAGTTGCGCATTCAGAGATGATTTCTGCACCATGCTGTTATACTGATTGGCTATTTTTGTACTTGTGGGTTTCCTATTACCTTTGTCGAGTCTGCCGGTTCTCCTCTGATCTCTCTCTCATCAACAAAGTCTTTTTGAGTCACAGAAATGCCAGTGGTTGGATGCCTTTGTTCATTTCTCACTCTGTTGCCTGTGAACGCTACGCACTGCAGTTTGTGAGACGCGGGAACTGTCACGTCCAGCACTGGCAGCCCCAGCACATTCAGAATCGCACAGCCGCTCTCCTGTTTAGTCTAACAGTAGGTGAACCTCGTGACCCCATCTGTGCGCTATTTATACTCATTTTCAGCCAAACGATTGGCTGTTTGTGTCACAGAGCAGGTGTAACTAATTAAGCGGCGTCTGAGTGTATGTGAAGCTGTGTGTGTGTGTGTGTGTCTGTGGATATGTTTATATTACATTGTGGGGAACCAAATGTCCCCCATCATGTAATAAAAACCTGTTATTTTGACGTTGTGGGGACCATTTTTCAGGTCCCCACAAAGGTCTGTGAATGCAATCAAAAAACTGAAAATGCCAAAAGTCTCCTATTTTGTTTGGTTAGGGCCGGGTAGGGGTTAAGGTCGTCATGTTGGGATTAGAGTTTTCCCCACAGAAATGAATGGAGAGTCCCCACAAAGATATAATTACGAACTTGTGGAGAATCAGAGTTAGGAAAGAGGGGGGGAAAATTTTAAATATATGGGAACACACCTTCACACTGAACTTTTACATGCCCCACAAAACGATTAGGTAGATCTGCAGAGGTTCAGCCAGTGCTAATTAAGATAATTAGCAGGATTCTTAACCACAGAGGAACGACCCGATTGCAAATGTTAGTTAGGCATCAGAGACATGGTTATAGAAATCGGACTGTTGCATGTCCGTGCATGGACCATAGAACGCGTCTGCACAAGGGCGGGGGCACCGGGGGGAGGAATAAAGTAATTTCCACGTCATATATGATCAAAACCTGCTAAGCTCGCGATACACTTTTTTAGCCTCTGGGTGTTGAGAAGCAGTTGAATTCTAACCCAAAAATGGTGAATTATTTCATGATTGACACTGCATTCTGAACGACCCCCCCCCTCACCTTTTACGTATTTGTGTGGGCATGTCTGTGGTCAAGCATCACATAAAATGTGAGGGAACATCCTGAAATCTACCGAATCGTACTCGCCGGATTCTCCCTCGGCCTGTAAATATTTATTTTATTTAAACTTAAAAGCAGCAGTAGAGCTTTGAAATGTTATAAAAAAAGGAAATTAGAAAGTGAAATGGAAATCGATGGTTACCCACACATGTGCGGCATTTTTTTCTACATAACCACAGTACTATACAGAACAAAAATGAAATTACACGCATGAAAAATATGAAATTGTATAATAATAGTACAGTATTTCAAAGCTATATTCTATGATGGCATAGTGGCAGTTGTGAGATCACTGCAATAATACTAGTACCAGTTCGGTTACACTTCCCATTAAAAATTATGTTTATTCCAGTGACAGATCTACTCAACTTTGGGCAGAATGCTTTGGGGCCTGGAATCTGACTGTGTGGGTTTGTTCTGCAGGGAATAACAGAACAGAGACAACAAAATGTTCTCAGCTTCAGGGTCAGTTAGAATTACTGAGGCTTCTTCCAGACTACTTAGGGCTCTGCCCATCCATCCATCCATCCATCCATCCATCCATCTACAGCTTGTGTCCATTACAGGTTTGCTGTGAGTCTGGAGCTTGTCCCAGGCAAGGCAGCCCCCTTCATCACAGGGACCTCACTCAGTCATGCAGCGGGAGACTGAAAACTTTAAAGTGTCCCAACCTCTTGGGATCCAACCCAACAACCACCTGGGCAGAAGAGCAAGAGCATCTTCCTGAAATGCCTTTACAAGAACGATTTATACATCGTAGGAAAAGCGAAGCCTGTGGACCAACGCGTGACATGATGTTCGTGTAATGACCATCAGATAACCCAGCGCAGCGGTGCCACGACCAGCACATTCCTCTGAGATTGCACCCAGCAGGCTGGGCTGAGACCAATATGGAAAATCTCTCCTCAAATAACCCCTCACCCTTCAATAACAGGATACACACTCTTTCTGAGTACGAGCAATAATCTGTAAGGGATTCATAGCCACACATTCCCCGAGCAAAATACACAGCTAACTAGAGACATTAGAATCTTAAAAACAACTGAGGAGAATTACGAGAATGCAATTATAACTACAACAAAGAAAGACTAACTTGGCTGCTGCCATCGCAGCTGACGCACCGCCCGTGTTCTTCTTTATAGACTCTCCCAATTGAACGAAATTGCCCCAAAAGTAGTGTAGCAAAACAGATGGGCATGGGTTCGCCAGGACGGACCGAGCGCCGTTCCGTCATGTTAGCATTTTAGCATGCATTCCTTAAAAATCACAGTGTGGGAGGCTGTTTATGACATAGATTTATATCTGCAAAAACACCATATGGATGTAGAGCGACGGAAAGAGTGGGAAGCTGGAAAGGGGAGCCGAAAAGGCACCCGCTACAAACAGTATATGCCACGAACAGCCGTTTGCTATAAATACTTTGCACACACATGCACACACTTGTCTCATTATCTGTCATGGTACTATCAGTTTAAAGCAGTTGTGGGACCATAAGTGTGGAGAATCTATCGTGTTTGTATTATTACAAGCCCGGCAGAGGACACACACGCGCTAAACTGCGGTCTCTCCCAGACCCCGCGGGGTCGTTCAGCTCCACTTCTCCCCAGAGGTTCAGCTACTCCTCCAGCTGCCCTGGGCCTGAGTCCATGACCCCCGGCTGTCAGACTGATGTCTGCAGGCCTGTGGATGTGGACTGAGGCCCAGAAGAGAGTCTCCCGGCGTCTGCATGAGAGCCGCACTGACAGTACAGGGTTATGACTCAATCCGGGAGGGCAGAGAGGGTGACCGCTTAGAGATAGAAAGTGATGAAGAGGACGACAGAATAAAGAGGGATCTGTCTGTTCTGAGGTGACAGGGCAAACAATGCACTATTCTATTTGCCAGAGGTGGAAAGTTCTAGTCCAGAAAGTACAAATCCAGATCAAAATTGTGTTTCTACCAACCAGCTGAGTCCTCTGTGATTGAGATTCTTTATGCTCGACTTACTGGTTGAAACAAAATCTCGGTCTAGATTTCTACTTTCTGGACTAGAACTTTCCACCTCTGCTAATTGTCCTCATCAGTGTTTTTTTTTTATTTTCAGTTTGTATACATGAATAAAATAAGCAGCATTTCTGACTAGATGATTCCATTCAGTCAGGTTACTTCTTTATAAGCTGAGAAATAAACACACACGGTCCTGATCTAAATCCACAGGACTGTGTGCGTGCAGTAAAAGAACAAGACGAGGAAACGATAAATCCTTTGTTAGAAGGACGCGAAAATCCATCTCAATGCCTTACGTACAAAACAAAAACTCCAGACAGGAACAGAGATATACACAGTTACCTCAAAGAGCTGAACCTGAGGCCTCATTCACAAAGCAGGATTTCTTGCTTAGCCAGATAACTTGTTGGATTTAAGGTAGTCTGTGCCAACTGCACAGACTAGGTGAGTGAAGAAAATGTCCATTTAGCCCAGGCTACTTTAAATTCATCATGTTTTCCATCTAAGCAAACACCCTAAAGGTCTGACTCAGTCCAGTCGAGCACCTAATCTCCCCAGCTGATTTTGTGTTTTCCTTTACTATTATTAGACTTCAGATAAAGGCTTTCCAAATGTCTGCCTACAGGCTGTCAGTGTCCACATTGTGGAATATTTATTTATCCAAGGAGTCCAGGATGGAGTCGTCACATTATATCTGTGGTCAGGATCATGACGCAGGAGTCACATTACGGTTTGTCCCCAGAGAAGGATGCTTGGCCCTATTGGCTTCAGTTAATATCCAGATGTACAATCGGCTTTAATTAAGAAATATGCAGTTTTCCCACTTGGAACCCTGGAGTGTTGGCTGAGTGTAATATGGGATCACGTAATGAAACCCAGCCTGTCTTTGTACGACATACAATGGTTTTTGTGTGTTATGGGAGCTGGAGGGCAGCTAAACTTGGATGAAGGATGGAATGGGAGGGTAAAGGGAAAGGAGATGGAGAGATATTTAAATAGCAGATGCAGATTATGAATAATAGGGGCACGAATGCAAGAAAAGATCTGAAATCTGACTTTGAGTTAACTTAACATTTTGTGTCGACCTTCTTACATGTAATCATTTCTCAAATGAATCTTTTTTTTCTGTAGTGATGCACACAAGTGTAGATGATTGCAGACATCCTCATTAGTAAGACTGGAGAGGAATACAGGAAGTAAATGAATGAAAGTACAGAGATAAAATTATATAACGAGGCGACAGTTGGAAAAATCGTGCTAATTTCACCTCTTATCTCTCTGCCATCATCCTGCTTTTGATCAAACTCCCTTCCTCTGCTCTTTCCTCCTGACTTGGGCAGCTATATTGATCAGAGTCAGCTGACCCTTCTCTGTCTGTCCATCCACGTTCGTCTTCACCACGTCGTTTTAGTTTGGTAACTATGATCTCGCTAGATGAGATAACGGTTTACAGTAAATGACAGTGTATGCGCCAGGGAATTCCTGACTGGTTTCAAAGGACAGAAAAGGGGAATATTCTCTGCCAAAAATGGTAACACGAGAAGTCACCAGTGACAGACGATTTGGACACTGAAATACAGCATGAGCTTAATAATTAAAGGCTAATTAAGGGCAGATATAGAATCATGAAGTAAAGCTTCTGAATTGGCTGTCAGTATTGCCGTTTTCTCACTGTCTTCCTCCATCTCCCTCCTTTTCGTTATCTCCCTCTGTCTTCCCCACCACCAAACCACAATTTGCCTGCATCAGGAGAACAGCCAACTGATTATGTGCCGCGGTGCCGACGATGAACGAGGACGTGAACGTCTCATCACGATGTGTTCTGCATTCCTCATCTTCCTGTTGGTGTTTACATCTGGAGAGGGAACCTTCAATAGCCCCACGTTGGAGCCAAACACCATGAAACCACAGACGCATATAGTGCCCAAACTGGCCAGATCCCGGCTCGTGGGGGGGTGGGGAATGATGAGTCCTTTGTGGTTATCTGAGGGATGATCATAGGTTTATGGCCCCATCAGTGTCAACTTCCAAATGCAATTGTACCAAAATTAGAATAAGCATCTGCATTTGAGTGGCAGTTGAAGGCTGTGGGCAGCCTTGGGCCTCATCACACCTCCAGGGCTGTGGGTCTGAGTCCCGCTTCTGCCCTTTCTCTCTGGAGATTGCATGGTCTCCCCTGTCATCCTGGTTTTCTCCTGCAGTTGAAAAGACCTCGCTTAGGTCACCTGACATTTCAAAATTGCATATAGTGTGAATGTGCCCTGCCGTGCCATCCAGGGTTTATCCCAAACTTGTGCCAGTCTGTCAACCACGGCCAATGGGTTAATCAATGGATAGAACATGCCAGAATTGTTTGTCCTCCAATTTTTTTGTATATGAATCCTCTTTTTTGATCATTCAGGCTAATGATATGGCAGATAACTGCATTACTGCTGTAGTATTACTAGCGCTTCTTAAAATACTTACTGAACGAACAGAATCACAACACTGGTATCGTCTTGAATTCCTGTGGACTTCCTGTTCCTGTCGTGTCCGAATTGCCCAAATGTTTTTGCTAAATGTTTTTTTTTTTGGGGGGGGGGGGGGGGGGGGGGTGGATTGTAGCTAGTGAGTCGGTGGGTTGGATTGATAGGGGAAGGGAGGGGAAAGTGAGAAAAGGGAGTGAGTGAAGGAGAGATGCAGGCAAGTCCATGTAAGTATAAAAGCTTGCAGCGTGGACTTTCACACCCTGGCAGTCAGAAGGAAAGACAGAGGGAACGTTTAATTAAAGTGGTAACGAGAGACACCTCAGCACTCGCTTAACGGTAAGTGACACGTGAAATGTGTCTCTGATGCGCGTCTAACGTCTGCTAATGAACCGACATGCTATTAGCCAGTATTTTCCCTTATTTGTGTGCAAGTGATGCTTTTCCCACCCTGTTCCGCGCAAGTTTTCACAAGGCATGTTTTGTTCGTTAAAAAAAACAACATATTTATATATATTGCAGCTTTATTTTGCAGTCTCTGAGCATTATGGCAGAATGCTATTTACAAGTAATCAGGGTTGCCGTCTGAAATACACGTGCACACGGCTGTAGCTGCTCTGTATGAGAAGCGGAAACGGTGCCGAAGGTGTATTGCGTTGAGGAAGGCCTGATTCTGTCGCATGTAAGATGTAGATGCAATGCAATGTACGGAGACCTTAACAGCAGCCCCTGTCCCAGCCTGATGTACCAGGTTGTATCTGTGCTGAGGGAGGGACATGGATCTGCCAAAAGTCTGTCTGACTGGAGGGACCCTGACGCAAGGTCCCATATCAGGGGGCGGTGGCTCCGTAGGGAGTCTCTGTGGCGTCTTTGGATGCCTGAGTGTTTCCACAGCGGTTTGGCAGGACGCAGAGCCCTGGCCCGCATCTATGATCTGCAATCTGTGTCTCCTGCTTTGTTTACAGTCTCCACAACCTGCTTTCCTTAAAAAACTTTTAATAATTATATAACAAGACACTTAAGGCTTATGTCATTATCTCTCCATATCAGCGGACATCTCTGTGTAAATGAAAGCCCCTCTCTTCACACATTCAGTCTCAGGCACGGAGGGCCCTTGTTTCCTTCTTCCATCTAATGGCATCTTATATTCTTTTTCAGGCAGAATGAAGGTCGCCCTGCTGTTTGTCGCACTGAGTGTGATTCTCGCTCTGGGCGCCTGTTCGGGTATGACATCTCTGTGCGGTCGGACCACGCGGCCATTTACTCAGAGTTTTCGCTGCCCTCTAGTGGTCAGCTATAAAAACGCACGTCGATCACAAATGTATTTTTTATTCCGCGTTTTTATCTCGGATATGCCACGTGTTTCCGTGTCGTGAGAACGAAAACAAACATATGTCAATGTTTTTTTAAACAATGCATCAAGTTAATAAAGTAATATATGCAATAGAAGATGTTCCTGCGTTAATTTTTGCATTTAACGAATTATATGTATTTTATACTTATGTACTTGTTCCACATATACATTCTTTTGCAGAATCGCAGGAGAGCAATGAATCACCCGAAGGTAAAGAGAAATGTTTTACTCCTGAAGTACAAATGCGTGCTGCACATCTGTTCCTACAGAGAAATGTCCTTGCCTTACTCCTGCTGAAAAGCTTGACAGCTATGAAAACATAAACAGACATGTGCCCAGACATTGAAACCAGCGCAAATATGCAATGAAGAGTTACCAAGCCGAAATGCAGAAAATAACGCTTTTTTCTGGCTTTTGTTACGCCTCAGCTGGTAACGTACTGAGGTTTTCCCTCTTGAAATAAACTTTTCTGCTTGTCACTGACATTTATGTAATTTATTCCCACGATATTCTTTGAAACCGATCATATAGGCCTACTGTTTACTGGAAATTGTATATTTTTTCATTTTGATGTATTTTTACAGCGTATTCTGATGTTTTCTTTAATTATTATTATTATTATTGTCCAAATTCCAGATTTCTTTTCCAACCAAGCCCACGCCAACTCGTTCCTTGACAACCAAGAAAGAGGCAACAACAATAGAAGGTAAAACTGTTACGCAAGCGTAGTAACCATCTTTCTATTAACGATCCGATTAGCCGCTAGCGCAGCATATCACTATTATACCTGCGGAACTACAGACTACCTGACCCCCAGTGGCTGCTGTAGTGATTGTAGTACCATAGTTAAGCCATCAGAGGCGCACTCTGCAAGCTTGGGTAACCGTAGTGATTTTCGTTTCACCTGCGCCATTATTTACCCTAGTATGTCCGCTTAGGGCACATTTAAAATCACTTTGGACCCTAAACATGTGTAGTCATGTTAGTAAGCATGAAATCCAACTGCTCAATTCATTCTATATTGTTGATAAATGTCGCTAATTAGTTATGTGTTGTTTATCGAATTTCAAATAACGTAATAATAGTATGTACTTTCAGCACAATTGAAAACTTTTTCCTCACGGGGTTGTAGCTAGAAATTCTGTGCCCCATTTTGCCCAGCTGGGGGAGTTGCTTTGGTAATTTTATTGACCTTTCACCATCACTGGGCCCCTAAACTATTTTTTTGGGGGGCCCTAAATAGTGCGGGCCCCCTATTTATTTACTGAGCTCATATTCTCGTGTCTTCTGAAATATTTAATCATAACAAAATAGAGGAAGGAACAAGCCACCATGTGTTAAAGGCAGTTAAAGACACCAGCATTTGAATTTTCATCTCAATAGCCACATTCAGATTAGTGTGTGAAATGAGCTGCTTCTCTGTGCTGTATCTGTGAAATGAGCTGCTTCTCTGTGCTGTCTCTGTGAAATGAGCTACTTCTCTGTGCTGTCTCTGTGAAATGAGCTGCTTCTCTGTGCTGTCTCTGTGAAATGAGCTGCTTCTCTGTGCTGTCTCTGTGAAATGTGCTGCTTCTCTGTGCTGTTTCTGTGAAATGAGACGCTTTTCTGTGATGTCTCTGTGAAATGTGCTGCTTCTCTGTGCTGTCTCTGTGAAATGTGCTGCTTCTCTGTGCTGTCTCTGTGAAATGTGCTGCTTCTCTGTGCTGTCTCTGTGAAATGAGCTGTTTCTCTGTGCTGTCTCTGTGAAATGTGCTGCTTCTCTGTGCTGTCTCTGTGAAATGAGCTACTTCTCTGTGCTGTCTCTGTGAAATGAGCTACTTCTCTGTGCTGTCTCTGTGAAATGTGCTGCTTCTCTGTGCTGTCTCTGTGAAATGTGCTGCTTCTCTGTGATGTCTCTGTGAAATGTGCTGCTTCTCTGTGCTGTCTCTGTGAAATGAGCTACTTCTCTGTGCTGTATCTGTGAAATGTGCTGCTTCTCTGTGCTGTCTCTGTGAAATGAGCTGCTTCTCTGTGCTGTCTCTTCCCCAGGGTCCAGAAGTCTCCAGCAGAGAGACAGGCAGAGATCTGCGAGAATTATGCTCCTTGTCGTGTCTACGCCTATCACTATGGCTCCCAGTATGCTTTTGACAGATATTTCCCCAATCAAAATACCAACAATGGTAGAAAATAAAAAAAATAAGATCACATAAAAATGAAAAAGCACATAAAACACATTTTCTTTCTTCGTTTTTTGTGCTGTCTACATAATATCTGTTATAATCTTTCTTGCTCATATTGTTAGAACTTGATGATGCATCTCAACATTAATGATCTAAACAAACATGTCATTTGCAAGAAATACTTGCTTTTTTAAAATGTCTGAAATTCAAGGCAATGCTTTCGGTGAGGAACAAGTCTACGATGTTTTTAAGTAAAAATGTGTCACAACTGTACTCTTCACCATATTAATACTGAGAATAACCATACAGGGGCCTTGTTATGGGGACTTTTCCGGATAAGAAGCAGTGGCTTCTGGGAGATGATATGCAGTATTGTAGATGGGACTTTGCTGTAGTGTTATTTTGTTGTCGCGTGAAACATCGGCGCAGATATCCTGGGCAGGTCCATGTGTGAGATTCTCTGAAATATCAGCCACAATAAATCAGACTGTGCATATCATCCTCCACGTGTTTGTGTGTGTCTCTGTGTTTCTAAACACTGAAAATAATCTGTTCCGGGTGTAACCGCCGCCTCCGGGTTGGCTTCGAACCCGGAGCCCGGGGTCATTTAGGAAAGACTTCTCCGACTCTGTGCCCCCGTGCCAGAGCGTAAGCATGGCATGGATGCTAAGCCAGACAGGGAAATTACACCCTGCCGGGGCCAAGACAAACGAGGGACACCAGGAATAACAGAGGGAGGATGAAAATGAGAGAGGTCAGAACGCAGAAGGGCCGAGCTCGTCTGGCTCAGCAGCTCTGAGGGCACGGATGCAGGGGGTCCCTCTGCCTTCCATCAACAGCCTTCATTTAACTCACACCAGGCTGTCTATCCACAGACACTTTCTCCTTTGTATATTTACCCAAAATACAGTGTATTAAGGTAACCTGCAGACAGCATTATTAACTTATGTGCATCTCTTAATGCATTTTACTGCAGCTATTATCCTATAACATCTAGGTGCCTATAATTTCTATGCTAACAGACTCTTTGATGTGATTGTGCAGATATAATGTGGGAAAATTTAAACACGTGATAATCATAAAACAATCTCATATGTACTTAGAATGTTTTGGGGTTTCAGTTTTTACTTAAGCTAAAAAATGTTGTGCCTATAAAGGGAAAAAAATAATACGTTTAAAATATCCCAAATAAGGTTTGCCTAGGCCACATATTGCTGCAGCGGATGGTGTGTTTACCCTATAGTTTGGGGTTTGTGGGAGAGAACAGTCAGTATGAAAAAAATCCCGACACAATGATTACAAACATTAATGGCAAATGCCAGTGCTTGTATAACATCGGGGCATCATAGCCTATACAACACAATATCAAATCACACAATGAGGGATGATCATTTGACAGTGAATGACAGAACAGCAAAATAATTCAGAGGGGTGTGGCCCTGGTATTGGTCCCACTGGCTTTTAACTAATGCTGCCTCTGGGGCAGACATGTGCTGTTTTCTATAGGCAGGAGACAAGGACAGTGCTATATGCCTTAAATTGGCATTTGTGGGTGTATGTCACATGATCCCCCAGCCAATCACATGCCCCCAGTTGGAGGATAGAACTATATATTCGGGCAGAATTTAGGAGAGAGAGAGAGAGAGAGAGCGTAGGGCGCACCCTTGCCGAACATCCAGAAAGAGCTCAAGAGAAGACATAGAAATAAAGAAGGAAAGATGAAGACTTTTGCTGTCCTGGTTATTTGTGGGGTGGTGTCCATCTGTCTGTCTACTGGAGGTAAGACAAAGGATGTGCAAATATCCATCAGTGTGGGGGAGGGCATCTAATAAAGTCCATTGATTGACTCCAATTAAAAAGAGCCTTGTCTCCATTGACTTTGATTGCATCTGTCATGTTTGTTGTGTTCTCTCCTATGAGCAGACTTTGCAGACCCTGATGTCCCCTCCGCTGAGGTCGACGTCCCCGACGCTCCCGACGCTCCTGCTCCTGCCGACTCCAGTGCCTCATCTTCTGCGTCTGACTCCAGTGCCTCCGACTCCAGTGCCTCCGATTCTGCCTCAGACTCAGCTTCTGACTCGGCCTCTTCCTCGGCCTCTGACTCCTCGTCTGCCTCAAGCTCTGCCTCTGCCAGTGCCGAGGGTGAGGAAGCCAGTTCATTTCTGATTCGCCGCAAGCATGCGTGTGAAATTGTAGCATTTGTGTGGATAAATAATAGCACGAGAAGCTGGCACTGCTGCAGAATGCAAGCATGCGGAAAAATGAGAGGGTGCAGTGCATGCACTGGTGAGTGACAGAGGTGTGTGCGTGTGTGTGTATTACATTATGGGGGGAATGTCCCAACAATGTAATAAAAACCTGTTATACTGACATTGTGGGAACCACCTTTTCGATCCCCACAAGGGGAACCTCACCCCAACCCCATCTTTGTGCCTCAGAGGTTCTGGTGAAGCGAGACCTGGCCTCTCAGCTCATGAAACGGAAGAGAAGAGCAGCTGTAACTGCTGCAGCCCTGAGCCCCACGCAGCTCGAGAGGTACGTAGCTAAACATCTGGCAGAAACTCTACAGACTGGCAACTATGATCTAACTGGATCATTTACATAAAACCATTCATTCTGTGGATTTGTATAATTACTGCTTATAGATGCCATCGAGATGTATCTATAAGAACATTAATTATATTTTGAAATCAACGTGCTAGAGTGAGGCACATAACCTATCAATCATCTATCGATAGTGTCTTGATAAAATATAGCATGCCAATGCTAGATAGAAAACTATCTAAAGCATTGCCTCCCAATCTGCTCCTCAGGGACCCACAGACAGTCCATGTTTTTTGTTAAAATGTCTGGCAGGGAGCTGAGAGGGAGCAAAAACGTGGATCAGCTGTGGGTCCCTGAGGACCGGAGTGGGAAACGCTGATCTAAACCACTGCAGCTCCTTTAAAACAAACTCTGCATCCTGATTATAAAAAGCATTCATTTGTTTCATGTGAACGCATTGTGAGAGTGTAACGCCCTGCTCCCCTGTGTCCCTCAGTCTCAGAGAGGTCTGTGAGGTCAACCTGGCTTGTGAGCACATGGCAGAGACAGCTGGGATCGTGAGAGCCTACACCACATACTATGGGCCAGTACCCTTCTAGAGACTGACTTGTCCATCAAGCCATTCCCGAGAAGAAGACGCTCGCAACCCGATCAGTGTTTGATGCTTTTAAATGGCAGGGAGTTTAATGCCACAGCAGGTTTTTCGTGTTTACAGTAGGCCAAATGCTACTTATCTCGTGCCATCTTAGGGTGTAGCTAATGTAGAGTAGAGTCAGTACTTCTTAATGCCTGTCATAGTACTTTTTGTTTTATTTGTGGTAGTATGTAAACACGGCTCATTTTTTATTATAAAAATGAGATTTTTGCTCCCACCTTGCTTCACGGTTATTGATAAATTTTTGCTCCCCTGTTAGGTTTTCTTAGGAAGCAAAAAAAAAAATCTGTTTTAAAATATATTCTTATATGACAATTTATATTTTTTTAATAAAAAAACAGTCCTATTCACTAAGGTGTTAAATGACAATTGCAAGACAAAAGGAGGAGATGGAGGTGATTAAGCGTGGGGGGAGGGGTGGGGGGGCTGCAACTTGAATATATCCCTGTAAAGCTGCTTGATGAAAGACCAGCCTATAACCTCCTAGTGTTCTGGTTAAACTGATGCCTTCATTTGTGTCTGTAGAATGTCCAATTATTACATTAAAAGACACACTTTTGTGTATCATTATCTTTCATTCATTGACTGTTACTATTCCTCATGTGAATGTGCTGTTGAACACAACTATGCTGCAGTAGACAAAAGACCTTAACCACTTCATAAAGCCAGAACGCTACCTACTGCTAGACACACACACACGTTTGTATTCCAGTCTTTGTGGGGACTCTCCACTCATTTCTATGGGTATAGCCCTAATCCCAGCAGTGACAACCTTACCCCCCACCCAGCCCTGACCTTAACCATAAGTAGAAAACACACTTAACTCACAAGTAGTCAAATACGCCTATCCCCCACCCACTGAATGACTGTTTCTCTGAAACAGTATCCACCCCCCTGATGACTGTCTTCGATGCAACTCTATCATTAGGGCAGGTCATTAAGCACACACTACCTCGACTGACATATTGTACACATTGTACTCAGACACTCATACTGTAATAGGACGGCTGCCTCTTTCTATGTGTTGTTCTTATTTCTTATTTATTACTTTATGCTGCTAAACTGTTTTTCACTGTTTCTGTAATAGTAACAATAAAGATCTATCTACATCTACAAATACTGAACTTTTCCGCACTCAACGACCATAACGTTCTATATAAATCATATAAATTTCGGATGAATATTCTTATTTTTCAACAAGCAAATGCTTTATAGCTTTGTCTTCTCTTTTGACGCAAAGCTTTCGATGAACGAATTGTTTTGCCCCTCACGATACCAAATCCACAAGCTAGCTGCGCGGAAGTGACGTCCTAGGTCTCGCGGCTCAGAAAGTCAGTTTGTCTATTTCCGGTTGTGACGCCGCAAAATGGCGGAGCGTGCGTTTAGCTAACACGTTAGCGCGGCGCCCAAAACACACAGCAAAAATTGTCTTGTACTCATTTTATTGAAAAAGGAAAAGGAGGGGAAACTTTCTGGGATAGAGGGCTGTGCACCCTCTAATTATTGTATCTAGAAAGGTGCGTAGCTAGCTAACACTCGGTATATCCTACCTATTGACCCGTATTGATTATTGAGCAAAGAACGCGTTGGATCTTTTTTACTTCAGTATTCAGTGCACAGTCAAGCATTGCTGCATGGTTAACAGGGTGGAAATCGCGTTATTATCTTTATTTAATGTAGATGCGAACTATGGTAACTCCAACCCTTTAGACAGTAGTTTGATTGGGACTTACGCTAGCAACCCAATCGCAACAGTTGCATCTGCATTTTTGAGTCGCTTTTAGTTATCTATATCTAGTTTGTCTCTTGTTTGTTTCAGGGCGAAAGAAAGCGTGTAACCATGGGGAGACGCTCGACTTCCTCCACCAAGAGTGGGAAGTTCATGAATCCCACTGACCAAGCCAGTAAGTAAAATATTAGTGTTATATTTGTGTAGACAAGGCTGCTGTGTTAGGTATGATGGAAAGTCATCTCTATGATCAACTCAGGCATAACCCCGTGTGGTACATATATTGCTGTATACACTAGGATTGTTTTGGCATGGGTTGTCAGGTACTCTGGGTCAATCTGACTTCCTTGCTCTCTCTCCCAGGGAAGGAGGCTCGAAAGCGGGAACTTAAAAAGGTAACATTACTCTTGAATGGAAGGTTTTGCACAGAAGATGCCATCTACTTCTTTATCGCATGAAATTAATGCTTGCACCTTGGCCTCACCTCTCAGAATAAGAAGCAGCGCATGATGGTGAGGGCGGCTGTGTTAAAGATGAAGGACCCCAGGCAGATCATCCGAGACATGGAGAAGCTGGATGAGATGGGTAAGACCATCCAGTGTGTCATCTGTGGATGTGCGGTCCACAGAATCAATACAGAAATCTCTGAGAACTTCATGGTTAGCAGCAGCAGCAGAAAACTTTGAATTCGGTGGTTTAACTGTGACTGCAGCTGGAATCGTTTAAGCGGTCAGTCCACACACGTTTATGCGGATGCCTCCCTGGTCCTGCCAGAGTTTAACCCAGTGCAGATGCCCCAGCTGAACGAGAAGGTGCTCAGGGACAAGAGGAAGAAACTACGGGAGACATTCGAGCGCATCGTCCGCCTGTACGAGAGGGAGAATCCCGAGACGTACAAGGAGCTGCGAAAGCTGGAGATTGAGTACGAGACCAAGCGGGGACAGCTGTCCCTCTACTTCGACTCAGTCAAGGTGTGTGTGATTAAGAGAGATTTGTGATTTAAACTACCCTACATACCTCCCATTCTTCTTTACTTTATTATTGCGATGGTTTTACACACTTTCTCAAGCATGCAGTGTTCAGGTTGAGCTGTAAATGTCCTCATTGGCTGCCTGCTGTGCTGGTGTAGTTTCAGATTCTCTCCTTATGTTCCATTCAGCTTGAGAAGGTAGCTTGTAATAATGTAATTGGTTGCAAAAATGTGCGGTCCAGGTGGTTAACATCTCCGCTGCATTCTTGCCCCTGAGTGTGTTAATTTGTCCTACGCTGTGTTGATGGGCCTGTCTGATGCTTGACTCTTCGAACAGAATGCGGAACTGGTGGAGGTGGACAGCATCCCCTTGCCAGAAATGCCGCATGCTCCCTCCAGCATCCTGATCCAGGATATCCCCCTCCCCGGAGCACAACCGCCATCCATCCTGAAGAAGGGCTCCTCGTTTGGGTCTGTACTCAGCCACCATCCTCCAGTCTTCTCGCCGGTTCCCAGTCCAGTCTTCAGGGAGCTGCAGACAGTCCATGTTTTTGCTCCCTACCTACCGGGAGCTGGGAGGGAGTGAAAACGTGGACCGTCTGGGGGTCCCTGAGGACCGACTTGGGAAACACTGAGTGTTTTTGTGTATCGTCATCCTCAGTTAGCATTTGTGTTCTGCCCTATGTTCCCTCCGCAGTAAGGGACCGTATGTGTCTGCTTCTGCCCCCACGGTGGCCTCGCTGGCAGGGGTCCCCCGACTCCCCCCAGGCAGGAAACCCCCAGGCCCGCCCCCTGGGCCTCCTCCCCCCCAAGTGCTGCAGTTGTACGCTCGCAGAAGGCAGCATTTCAGGAGGGATGTGGAATACGGTGCCGACACAGGTGTGCCTCTCTCCTTTTTCTCAGACCTTCACTCCTGTTCTGCAGTGCGGTAAAGACGTTGACCTGCAGCTGGGAACCCAGTATCTTATGGTGGTGAATGCAGATATACTCACTGCTGTCCCTGGGCAGCCCTTCCTGCCTGTTGATCATGTCACTGTCCTGCAGGCTGAGTGGGTTTTGAGACTCTGTCGACCCTGAAGGATTAATGGTTAATCTTTTTCATTGTAAAGTCCAGGGAAATCGGGTTTCTGGAAATTGGAGTTTTGGCCTTTCAGTGCAGTGATTCCTAATCTAGTTCTCGGGGACCCTTGGACGGTTCGCATTTTTGCTTCCTGCCAGCCAGTCCGGGAGGCAGGGAGCAAAAAGATGGACTGGCTTGCAGTCCCTGAGGTCTGGGCTAGGATCCGCTGCTTTAGAGTCACAGGATGGACACGAGATCTGTGTTAATCCCCACCTTGCTTTATCTACCAGATATAGCTGACCCCCTCTCGGACAGCGAGGCTGCGATGGATGCCTCACACATGGGGGGGAGGGACAGTGGGAGCGAGAGCGGCGGTGACGGGGACATCGGCGACGACAGCGACTCGGACGATGGCGGCGAAGGGGACAGGGACGACGGCGAGGAGGAGAGGAGGCTCATGGCCATGATGATGGGGGAGCGACTGGAGATGGAGAGGGAACGTGGAGATGAGAGGGAGACGCCCCCCGAGAAACCAGCGGGTGAGAGAGGCAGCTTGTGTTTCCCTGCGTGGATGATTCTCTCTCCGGCTGCGGCTGTAGTGCGGTTTGCTTCTGGTCTGTGTGAGTTTTTCCTGATCTTGTCGCGTGACACGCAGGACGCAGCGTGAGGTTTGCCGACATGCCGCCACCTGCTTCCAAAGAGAGGAGGAGGAAGAAGACGATGAAGAAGAGCAAAACCATCACCCCCCTGCAGGCCATGATGCTTCGGATGGCGGGTAGGCGTCCACCCCGTAGCCCCCCCCCCCCCCCCCCCCGAGCGCCTCCGTGCACAAAATTACAGGTTCACTAACGTTTTTTTTTAATTACAAGGATTTGCTCTTTCTGTTTAGGTCAGTCCGTTCCCGATGAAGAGGAGGAGGACGAGGACGAAGATGATGAAGGATATACTGACCCGTCAGATGAATCGGATACGGACGAAAGGCCGGTGCCCGATAGCCAATCTGTGGCCTCCGTCGGCACGCCTCAAGTCCCTCCGCCTTCCGCGCCAGTCGGCGCGCAGCAGCCTGTCCCCCACATGCAGGCTCCACCTATCACAGGGCCTCCTCCACTGGGGCCACCCCCTGTTCCACCGATGAGGCCACCTGGCCCACCGACAGGCCCGCCCCCGGGACCCCCTCCAGGTGAGTGATTGGATGGCACGGATGTCAATCACGTACATCTGTTATCTTGATATCATGCTAGCATGTAATTTAAAGCCGTGATCTCTGGTATTTGCCCAGAGGCTGGCTATGCCCTATAGCTCTAACGGTTATGAGGCGTTCGTTTTTCTCTCGTAAGTCAGAAATTCCGAGTTGAGTGACATCACGTCCGACAATCTCCCGGACGAGCTACCACATCTCGGAGCAAACATGGCTGCCTCCATGAACACGCTGCTGTGTGTTGTTGCTTTATATTTTAGCAGATTTGGAGTGAGATTATTTTTTCTGAGAGACAAACAAACAAGAAACACGAACTAGTCAAACCACATTAAAACCTTTCTAAAATATTTTAGTACATTCATAGCGATATTCTTTTTTCGAGAGGCAAACTACAAACAAACAAAAGACACTAACAAGTTTGGTAAAAATCTGATATTGCTGCTAGGATACTGTTTACGGTCATGATATGGTATTGTCTAAATCTAACACGTGCAATTACATTAACTGTTAATACATTTAACAAAATAAACATTTAAAAAAATTTATAAAATAGAATTACTGCAGTGTGTAAGCCGCCATGCTGAAATTACGTTACAGGAAACTTGGACGAGAAAATTCTGTCCGACATCAACATCATAAGAGACGTGTTTCCGACGGGATGTGACATTTTTCGACGATTTTTCCCCATTTGGTGATGTGACATTTAAACTTCTCTCCCATCCTTAGGTGCCCCACCTTTCCTGAGGCCGCCAGGGATGCCAGGTGCTATCAGGGGGCCCATGCCTCGGGTGCTACCCCCTGGACCACCACCAGGCCGGCCACCTGGCCCCCCACCTGGCCCCCCTCCTGGCTTGCCTCCTGGCCCCCCACCCAGAGGACCGCCTCCCCGACTACCTCCCCCAGCCCCCCCAGGTAAGTTTCTCAGCCTGTTCCTTGTTCCTAACCATACAGTTGACTGTCAATAGTTGGAAAACGGGTGCATTCACCTTTGCTTACGCCTTTATGATTTGCCCCCCCCAGGAATTCCTCCTCCGCCACCCCGGTCGGGTCCCCCGAGACCCATGGCCCCTCCCCTCTCACTTTTCCCTCCACCACTCAACCCGAACGTGCTAAGCGCCCCTCCCAGCATCGTCCACCGGCAGAAACCCACCGGGAACCCTGAGAGCTCCCTGGCCGCCCCCAGCAATCCCTCTCTGCCTCCGCCCCCCTCTCTGCCCCTCACCCTCCGCCCGGGGGTAATGCAGTTGCCCCCTCCTCCGGGAACCGGTGCCCCACCCTCGGGCGCCAACCCGGCCGGTCATCATCACGCGCCGACCATCGAGAAGCGGGCTAACATCACGTCACTGTCTGCCGCCGGGGGTCCCGTGGGCCTGGGCGGGGGGCCGGCCACAGGGGGCGCTACTATCTCGGCCAAGCCGCAGATCATCAACCCCAAGGCAGAGGTTACGCGCTTCGTCCCCACGGCGCTGAGGGTGCGCCGTGAGAGGGGCGGGGCCATGGGCGTGGACAAAGGTGGCAGGAAGCCCGGGGAGGAGGGGCTGGGCGGCCAAAAGCAGCAGCAACTCCTGGGGATGTCCGCAGGCTCCGGGAACCCGTTGGGCTCTCTGGCTGGGGCCGGATCGGTGTCTCAAGCCAGCATGCAGACCAAGGACCAGGTGTACGAAGCCTTCATGAGGGAGATGGAGGGTCTTCTCTGAGCCACCGTGGGGGGACGTGCATGACAGGGACAGCATGAGCGTGGAGGGGGCGGTCTTTCTGAGAAACTCACTCCCTGAAGGACTTGGTGACCTGCAAGCCGTAGATCTCCTATGTTTAATCTTAGACCTCATTTCACTTTCCCGGTATAGACCCTCGGTTTGAATGGGGCGTGGTCACCTCATCTAGAGGATAGCAGCATCAATACACAGGAATGCTAATCTGCAGAAATGAACTACTTGTTCCTTTAAGGGGCACTCAGTGGTAATATCGGAGCTTTTGGGAGTGAGAGTTGTGGCCTGGGGAGGGGTTGTTTTTATATGCTTATCTTCACATTGTGATGTGACAGTAAATATGACTGGTTATGGGACAGAAGGGGGTTATAAGTCAGCTGTGTTAAGAGAAAAATCACATTCAAAAGGCTTACAGAAAGATTGTTTCTGTGTTGAAATGTCAAATGAGAAATAAACACTTTAAATGCGACCTGGTGTCATGTCAAGGTTCATTGGTTTGTGATATGGGCTACATGTGAATATCATTGCGATAATGCTTATATTCCATTAAGCGCGTAAATTGAATAGGTCTCACGCAACGAAGTGCACGTTACATGATAACCGCAGACACTGCGTGGTTTTATGGATGGTGGCCGCTGAGCAACGTGAACTTTATAACTAGTTCAGCCTTGCCGACGCCTCTACGTAACTGAGCAGGGTTCGCGATAATATTCTAAATAAGAATGGTTCATTGTCTGGAAGGTGGGCATGGTTTTAAAACTAAAAATACACGATTAAGCATAAGTGCTTGCGAAATTGGTGCAATAACATTTCAATAAAATCTAATCAGCATTCACTGGGACCGCTCGGGCACCGACCAATAATACAATGCAGCTACAGTTCAAGAGTTCAAATATATCACGACTCAAAGTTCCCCTTCTAACACAAAATTTCCCCGTGCAAAACCAACAAGACCAATTGTTGCTATCTGCACGCCAAAAGAAAACGAATAAGGGAAAATACAGCGGGCTGTTTTTCTGTAGTCTTTATGCGCCCGTTTGTTGGAGCACGTTCTCTTTTATTCGGCTTTCACGTGATCGCGCGCACACAGGTCGCTGCGCGCTCCCGACGCCGAGCGGAGTCCTGGGGGGTTTGAGGAGTCGGCGAGGAGTGGCCTGCCGGAGATCAGCGGGGCAGCCTCAAAGGCAGGGAAAGTAAAGTGTACGCCAGAAGCAAGATGGACTTTCTTATAGGGAACCCGTTTTCTACGCCGGTCGGCCAGCGAATCGGTAAATATTAAACCCTGATCCGTGTTAAAGGTTTCCACACAAATCGAAAGTAACCTAAAAGAAAATGATAAAAAAAATAATGGGAAAACGCAGCAAAGACGGATGCTTCATCTTTCATAATGACTACAATGTTACTTAACTGTCAGATACTTATTTTCTGATCCTGATCGGAAGGTAACACGGCGTTATGCGTTAGGACAACCCCCGTCTGATTTGTCCGCTTGTGTTTTTTGGGGGGGTCTGAGTGTTTGAGTTATGGGGAAGTTGGTTCAGTCGTACGCTGTCGTTTCGTGGGCGCCTTCATCTTACGGTCTACAGGCAAGATGAATAGTTTGCATATTTTACAGAAACTGTATGCACGTCTAAAAACGCATATCAAAGTCAGGAAGGGTTTTGCCCGCTGTGCGGTGCTGCTCGTTCTCTCTGCAGGCGCACTGGGGGCGGGCGCGATACTGACACCCGGCATAAACATGCCGAAGTTATGTGGCCCCAGTGTAACTTCGACACGTGCTTGTTTTATCTGACTAGGGCTAAAGTAAAATGAATTTGATTGCCCTTATAATCAGTTAAAGGGAGTAGCGATAGGGATGTGCTCTTTGATTTTCCTGTTGACGAATTGGTTTCGGGAAGCTGTGTAGCTCTCACTTGGGCTTGGGATTTACCCGTATTCCCCTTTATTTCCAGCGAAGTTTAACTTATCCACCACGTCTACAATCGCTAAATTGCGCTAAATTTCTCACCCGCTTTTGCAATCGCAAAACGGCGGGGCACTTTTTCTGTCCCCTTCGGGCCGAGTGTGTGTATCAAAGCAGCTGACGGTCACATGAAGTGGAGGGAGAGTGCGAGATCCAGCCAAGGAGGGGTGGAGGCAGCAGTAAGGCAGGATCTGCTACACAAACGACAAAAAAGCGGAATAGATATGACTTTTAAACAGGAAGTATAAATCTAGCAGTGCATAACCATTCTCATTTCCAGTGCATGTAAAAATAAACTTCAATAAGTTATTCTCCCTACTTATACCATTACGTCAGTCTTCAGTTTTATTTAGCTGCATATATACTTTTACAGGTGGCAGTGTTTATCTTGCAGCCATAAAAAAATAGTACTAAAAATGGTAGGTTTGTCTTAACGAGTCACAGTTGTATGGTAGAGTTGTATTTCTGATATTTTTTCCGCCACCACGCTGATCTGTTACATCCCAGTCAATTTTTTAAATTCATCCATCCATGATCCATAATAGCTACTGGAAAAAGACAGGGGACACCCTGCATGGGATGCTGGTCCATCGCAGGACATACATTCACACTCAGTGGACAATATAGATACAATAAAACGTTTAGTGTGGCCAGGGACTTCTGAACCATGTGAATGAAAAACACGCAAGACCCTCAGAGACAGGCACTCTGTGTGAGGCACAAGCATTTCGACTGCCTTCCCAGAGCCAGTGTTTAGCCTGAAACCTTGTGTTCTTGTTGCTAGATCGGGCCACAAACGCCTCTCTGCCGACGGAAGACTGGGGCCTCAACATGGAGATCTGTGACATCGTCAATGAAACTGACGAGGGGTAGGCAGTCGCTCGCCGAGGATGACGCGGGATTTGCTGTCGAGCTTCTGAACGGATTCCGTTAAAGTGATTTTTGGCGTCACCGCTGTGATGCACGCGGGTCGTCTTATGTTCGTGTCGTAAGCTATCGGTTTAGTTGTTCAGTTGGTGCTGTTGTCCCATCCTGTCTCTGTTGCATTGTTGCCAAATTTTTTTTTTTCATAATTTGCATTTCAGGCCAAAAGAGGCAGTGAGAGCGATAAAAAAGAGGATTGTGGGTAATAAGAATTTCAGAGAAGTCATGCTTGCGCTAACGGTGAGTGTCTGATCCGTCTGTGTCCTTATGCCGCCCTGTCCTCTTCCTCCATGACACGTCGAAGTGAGAATTTCCTCTGGCCCGGTTATGCCCCTCTAGGTCCTGGAGACTTGTGTGAAGAACTGCGGACACCGTTTCCACGTCTTGGTGTCGACCACGGAGTTTGTGGAGGGAGTTCTGGTCCAGGCCATCCTGCCTAAGAACAACCCGCCAATGATCCTACACGACCGGGTGTTGAGCCTCATACAGGTGTGTCGCGTTGTGTCGTGTTGTGTCTGTCTGTGAGTGTCTTCGCTTCTCAGAGTGTGCGTGGCAAAACTGGGTGGAAGGAACACGGCCATTTTGTTGGATAGATGAGCTAAGCAACATACACCAAACTGACACTGGAGATCCAGGCTGTTGCTCTTTTTGCTCCTTGCGTCCTTGGCGCCCAGCTGTGACACTCCCCAAAACTGCCGCAGCTGCCCCATGTCTCCTGGTATACGTGCAGTTCTGTCTTATTGAGCAGAGAGATTCACTAGGCTGCCTGACTCAGACTTAAGGCCCAAAACACCTTCAGGATATTTAGCATACAAATCAATATGACATCATTTTTGTCGATCTCCCTGAAATCTTCGTAGGGTAACAGTCATGCAGAAAGACAGCAAGAGATTCTAACATTAACATTATTACACAATAAAATAGTCTATTTTTATTTAAAAATTATCCTGCCAGTCTATTAGCGTCTCTCCTAGCCCTGTGTGAACAATCTCTGACATAACTGGGCTTGTCCTCCATATCGCCCCTGCCACCCCACTCCCCCCAGGCCTGGGCAGATGCCTTCCGCAGCTCCCCGTCCCTGACAGGTGTAGTCTCTGTGTATGAGGACCTAAAGAGGAGGGGGCTGGAGTTCCCCATGACTGACCTGGACGCCCTGTCCCCCATCCATACTCCACACAGGGTGCGTACACGCGGAGACTGTAACACACTGACATCATAATGCCGTCCCCTAGGAAACCACTTTCACCAAACTTTCTTTCGGCAGAGTGTGCCAGAGAGTGAGTCGTCCACTACGCCCCCTGCTGGATCCTCTGGCACGAGGCCGCCCCAGAATCCCCCACTCGCGCAGAACACCGGACCAATCATCATCACGCCTGAACAGGACACGGTAACCCCATGAGGGGGAAGCACCCTGCTTCAGGAGATGCTTCATCGTTTCCTACATCCGTAACATACGGAAGAAGGTGCCAAACATCACAGCTTCTTACTCGCACAGGTGAGGAAGCTCAGAGCCGACCTGGAAGTGGTTCGGGGCAACCAGAAGGTGATGTCAGAGATGCTGAGCCAGCTGACCCCCAGCAACGCACAGCAGTCAGACGTGGAGCTGCTGCAGGTTCGAGCCGGTCTCTCTGCTGCTGGGCGTCTCCTCGCCGGACGCTGCCCTGTGTGACTCTCTGCTGCCCCCCTGTGTGTCAGTAGCAGCTGTACACAGTGTGCAGAGACATGCAGGGCCGGGTGCTGGAGTTGATCCCCAGGCTAGCGGACGAAGGTCTGATAGGGGAGCTGCTGGCTGTCAACGACGACCTGAACAACACCTTCCTCAGCTACCACAGGTCCGGGCCACAACACCGCAGTGCTGTTCAGGCTCCATGCACAGGGCAGGCTGTGTCCTTCTGCACTGTGTCCGACTGTGTCGATTGTTCCAGAAACCAGCCTTATTCCCTGTTTGTACCTAGGTTCGAGAGGCTTAGCAGTTCCCCACATACTGCAGGGCAGGTAAGATTGGCATGGAAATGATTGTTTTTGTAACGGGTCAAAATAGCTGCAGTATTGATAGTCTTGTTTTTTTCCTTCCCCTGCTCCCAAGCGATCTGACACAGTCTCCACAGACCTGATTGACCTCAGTCTTGCTCCTCCCACCTCTCTTGCCAATCAGCCCAGCAGCCAATCGGACGCCACCCCGCTTCACCCAATCAGACGGCCGCGCACAGTAAGTGCCACAGTGAGTGATTTTTCGGGGATGTTTGTCATTGTGTAAGGTGAATTTGTGAAGCCACCTTGTTGCCGATTTAACTCCCGCCCTCCTCCCCCCCCCCAAACCCCACCCTCAGGCACAGAGGTGGAGGATGAGTTTGACATGTTTGCTCAGACCAGGAACAGCTCGCTGGCGGAGCAGAGGAAGTGGTAAGGGTACTCAAAAACCCGACTGACCTCCCCGTAGCTTTTGCGAAATGGACTCCTGTCACCTTCCCTGCGCTGGTGCTTGGCTGCTTCACGTTTTCACGCTCATGACTAAGGTAGTAGGTCTAAATAACAGATCTAAAACTTCCCGGAGAGATTGTGAGAATAAACACGCCGCTTGGCAAACAGCAGATTTCGCTTTTGTTCTTAAATACATATTTGCTACCTAACGGGATGTATTGGTGCTGTAATATCAGAACTGGTAACTTCTTAAAAATGTCTTTCAGAATAACATGTTCAGTATTTGTTGTGAACAAGAACAATAATAGAATATTTATGACATTATGAAACCGAATTTTGCTGTTTGGACGCCAGTGTTGTTTTTGAATCTCACTGGCTTTTTTTTTTTAATGCGTACTTAGCGCGGCACTTTACAAATGTGGGGTGGGGGCGTATTTCACGATGCAGGGAGTATTATACAAACTGGGGTAATCTGTTAGCTGGCTGGATTGCGTAAACAGTTCTGACAGGCCAAGGCTTTCCTGTGGGAATTTAGCGAGCAGCTTCACTTTGTCACGCTGCCTTTTACTAAAATGTTTGCCAAAGTTACCCAACTAACACGATGATCCCCCTGCAGATTTTTTGTACATTTTTATTAAAGGTGCCAAAATAGACTCGGCGCTTCCGGCATTAGGAATTACACTGGGCCGCCTAATCCAGCTCCGAAAGCACGCCGGCATGTTTGTCCTGCAGTTTTCCTGAGCTTTAATTCGTGGAGCTTTTGCCCTTGAGACGAGGAAACCCGGAGCCTAACACCCTGTAAAAACACATTGTCTGCTGTGTAGGCATTCTAAGGACATACGGTGAATCTCAATATGCGTACTTAACTTGTGTGCCGGTTTTACATCGTCTTCCATTGCTGAACACCAGTTCCAATAATCAAGAACAAAAGTACAGAGGACGGTAAAAATCCCTGGATATTGGCTCGACCCCCCCCCCCCCCCCAAAAAAAAAATATCAAGGATCCATGGGTTGCATCCTCACTAAACGAGGCCAATCCCATGATTCATTGTGGCGCAAGTTCATTCTTGGAAGGCGAGTTAGCAAGAGCACAAGTACGATCTCGGTATTGAGATTCACCCGCAGTCATCAATGGCATGTCCTGCTTGGAGTTTAAGGCCTAGTCCTGTGTTTGGTGTTAAGTGTCCGGTACGAGGACCCTGGGGCTGTGGAGGGACTGGCCGGAGCTATGGACAGCAGACTGCAGGTCACAGGGGCGGTCAGTACACTCTCCCTTATATAACCATGTGTCGTTGTTTACAGAAATAACTTTGTTTAAAGAAACTTCTTGTTTAAAGAAATAATAGACTGGATCAAATTCCAGTCTATTATTTTATTTCCATTGTTTCCCACTTTGGATCAAAGTCTTTCTATGAAACGTAAACATGCAATATGACATCAGTGTGTATGTTCTCTGCTTAGATGTTTAAGTCTGCCGTGTGAGTAAAAATCTCTGCGCATTTTACGCATGGTGTTTGTTAAAGTGTGTATCCTCACGTACTGGTTTCTGAGTGTATACATGTGCGTTAACTTGACCATGTGTCTATGCTTCAGTGCTTTAACACCTAAATCACTATAAACAATCATGTCTGGGTGTCTAAAGGACGATGCAGATTGATTCTTTTCTTCCTTCTCCCATTCTGATTGGTAAATGAAAAAGGGAATTATGGGTCTTATGTGTTAAAGAGAACTTGCATGGAATTGTTTGCATGCTGTGCACTCTTTGTGAATAATCCCTCTGATAGGATTGTAGCTTTTATATCTGAACTAAAGAGATGCGTTCTGGTGTCAATGTGTAAAGGAATTTATTAGGGGATAGATTTCTGGTCTAATTGGTCAGGGAATGAATCACAGTGCAGGGTAAACGTACCCTAAAGGCATGTAGAATTATGGTGTCTTTTTCTGTGCAGTGGGTGCAATGAAATGAAATTAATACATTATTGTTTTGCTTGGATTCCTGTCTTCTATCCCTCTCCGCTGTTAATTGGAGTTGCGTTACAATGCCGGTTGTGAATCACGATAACGCCCCCCCCCCCCCCCCCCCCCCCAGATCCCCACCTCCCAGACGGCGGTGATGGAGGACATTGAGAAGTGGCTCTCTGACGATGTGGTAAGATATGGCTGGTGCCCTCCCCACCTCCCCCTAAGTACCAGGCAGCAGGATCAAAGTATCGCAGTATCCAGTAAATATTAACAAAAGAGAAATGCCTATTCATGTTGACCAAATGTTCATTTCGATGATGCGATACACCGTTTTTTTTCCTCAGCTAGTTGCTGTCATCTGCATTTCCATTAGGCGGAGAAATATAATCTGTTTGCAGTCATGAGTTTTGTGTGTAATTAAATATAGAAGTTAGACGCATCGTGGTAGTGCCATGTCTGAATTATGGTTTATGTTCTTTTGTTTTGCGATGCAGAAGGGCAACGCTGGAGAGAGCGAGGGTGTCACAAGTGAGGGTGAGTCTACGCCATATCTACTGTCAGCGTGATGCAAATGTCAACATAATTATACCCAATGTGCAATATTTATATCTGAGCCATCACTGTGGAATTCTGTACAATAATTTCTCTGTCTCTTGAACTGTTATGGTTTTATTTTGTGTTATTTGTTACAGTCTATGAATATGCAAATGTCTGCCTATCTTATCTAGGAAAAAAATATCATTTTACTGTGAAGGGAAACCATTATACTTGCCAGTGTATTGACAGTTTTCTCCTGTTCAGTTAAATCCGTCCTGTGTTTTTTTTTTTAAGAGTTTGACAAGTTCCTGGAGGAGAGAGCAAAGGTGGCCGACCATCTCCCCACAGTTCGTAACACAACCCCAGCCCTGGCTCGACCCCAACCACAGCCCCCCCGCTCAGACGAGACGGCACACGATCAGCTATTCATGCTCTGAGATGCCGACGGAGCCGCAGCCGTTGGCCTGCAGTTAAGGACATGCAGAGTAACGGACGCATGGAGTGGATGGTGGACGAGTGTGCTGTAGAATATGCGATGGGGCCGACCACGTCCCGTTAAAGCATCACTCCCGCTAGAACAAGGAGGTAGACAAAGGCAGAACTGTTAAATTGATGCAGAAAGTGTTGTAACTTACTCTGAAGTGTTATGAAGTAGTTGAAAGCTGTTGGAACATGCCTAGTATGTTTATTATGTAAAAATGCAGCTAATATTTTGGTTTTGGGTGATATTCTTGACGCATGAAGAATCAGTTTAATTGGATGTGGATGCACTACTGTTAATATGAAATGTTGATAATTGTTATGATTCTTGTGAATAATTTTCGTTTTGTTTGGGGAAAATGTCTTTAATCAGGACTAACTGAACTTCTGTGGGAATGTCCCTTTTTCACAGGCATAAAACCTGTTTAATCAAAAAATATATATATAATAATAAATGGTATTGATCCTTGGTCCTCCACCTGTAGGTGGCGCTGCTGGAATATGGGGTATGTGAACGATTACCGTGTTCTGTTTGCTCTGTAGTGAGTTTGTTTTTTTTTTCTCCATACTCGGCCTCCGGCAAGGGTGCATCTCGTCTCCACTCTGGTTTGTGAGAATCGGCACCTCAAATCAAAGCTATGATGCTTTCTTGGAAAAGAATGAATAGGACCTTTCAGAGGAGAAGAGTTAGTTCTTTGTTGTTATGTTCTTTGTGTAAGTATTTATAGGATCTTCAGCTTGAATTATTAGGCGAGGACCATGAGACTGACCAGTGAAATGGTTTGGTTACTGGTTTGTGGTGAAACAGTAGGGGCTAAATCATCATTCGGGGCTTGTACTTTACTGGTCAGCCTGTGCCTTTGTTCTTAACTCTGGTCATGAGCATATGGTAAACACCAAAAAAATGGTCAATAGTAAAAAACGAAGTGATGTTTCTACACAGGGTTACTGGGCTCACGTTCTGTCACAGCATGAGGAGCTTCCAGGGCCTTTGAAGTGGAGTCTTGGTTCTGTTGGGTGGACAGGGGTCAGTTCAAGTGGTTTTGGACAAACAAGCCATCAAACTGGGCAGGAAGGTAGAGAACGCTGCTGGGATTATTCCTCCCGGCAGGTCTGGGAATGTCCGGGAATCCCCCAGAATGAGTCAGAGTCTCGGAAAGAATGGTCTAGCCTGACCTCCACGTGCTGTCACTGTGACCCTCAGCAGACGTGCTATGAAGGCGACTACAACGGAGCAAAAACACTAAAGAATTAGTGCTCTATCACCAGCTTACAGCAGATAACCGTGGACATAATTCTTGAGAAAGTTCTGACTTCTTATGAATTGTTTATGTGCATGAAGCAGACCGTGTACAGGAAGTAAAAAGAGGTGTCTGGGATGGGGGGGGGGGGGGTATTTTTAAGAATAAATTTATCATTCTTTAGAGGTCACTTGATACCACAGAATTAAGTCCTCGGCCCCAGTTCCAAGAAAACAGACGCCGAAGTCACTGTCAGTTGAAAATAAACAGCGAATCCTTGACTACCATGTACCGGCGTGACTGTATTGGCTGTTCTCTGTTTTTCACCTGATAGTCCCTTCTCCTTTGCCGTGTTATTGCATTTGCGTTCAAGGATGTCTGAACTGATAGAAAGAGTACATAATGACTTCAAACAGCCCAGACACGGAGAGAGGGGCAAGCAGTAAGGCTCCAACGCCAGCCGGGGCGAGGAGGAGGAGCGTATTGACATGCTTTTCTGGTTAGTTCAAAAAATTGTGAGCTTCAGTGGCTGATAGTACCGTTGCACAGGGAGGTGGAAGCAATGGATTGAAAACTAATACTGGAGGCAGTTGAAGGAAAGGGGAAAACTTTGGCGACTATTTGTACTGCAGTGTGTTCGGTTTTGCGAGAAAGGCTGAACTTCTGCTCATCCTCCACTTCACGATGAGCTGCTTTTTTGCCTGGCTTGCGAGCATCGCCCTTCTCATGTGCTGGACCTTCCCGGGTTTCTCCAGCAACCAGTCGATCCACGCCTTCTCCACCTCTGTACACCAGCATAAGCTCCACTCCGAGGGTCTCCAAAGCCAGGGTGCCCTTGGGACGGACTTATCTTTCCTCCGGTCCAGATCCCAGTACGTCTCCTCGGTGCTGCCCGTCCGCCCGTACTCACTCTCCATAAATGCGGACGACTACCATTACACCCCGAAACCCAAACACCTTCGGCCGGCCAGGCTGCTGCGAATTCTGGGCTCGTCCTTTGATCCGTTCTGGATGTCGATCGAGCGTCCGGCCAACGTGGGAATATGGGTCTCGGTGGGGGTGACTTCGGAGTCGCCGTCAGAGGAGACCGCTTTCCGGGACGCCAGGGCATCTGCAGTGACCAATCACGTCGCCAGCAGCAAAGGCTTTAACCTGAGTACCTCCCCAGAGCTAACGGAGGGGGCGGCTCGTTACCAGAGGAAACTGGAGATGGAAGCAGAGGAGCTGGACCTGCCATCCTTCACCCCCGAAATGGCCGGTTCCCTCCGGGCCTGGCTGGTCCGCACAGCCACCTGTGGGCTCCGCTACCAGTGGGTCGACCTGGGCCCCGTGTTTTGGCCCCGGTGGCTCCGGCACACAGACTGCGAACAGTCAGGGACCTCGCAGAGCTGTTCCTTCCCCAGTGGAATGTCCTGCAGACAGGCTCAGGTCACACAGATTAAAATCCTGGCCTGGCACTGCTGGGGCAATGAGGACAGAGGCAGTGAGGTAATGGGAGAAGCCGATTCGGGGGCATCCCTGTTCGGCAAGCGCTGTGTCTGGCGCCAGGTGCCTTATCCTGTTGTCACGGCCTGCAAATGCTCTTGCAAATAGTTACATAGTTAATGATATGTTCAGATAACCTGGGGATGCGGACCAACTCGCACAGTCTCCCCCATGTGCTGCTGTCTCATTTGAATTTCATGTTTTTGACTCCTTTTATATATAAAAAAAAAATACTGTACTTTTTTTTTAAAACAGATCCTCGTAGGTTAATTAAATCTGATTGACATTATCCATATCACCGTTGTGCTCGCCGCTATCAGCCACTCTTGTTTCTGCCTGTCGCATGAAATGATTACTCGGTTCAATAAACTGCGAATGCCATGTACTTCTCAAACAGACATTTGTGTCGGGTGGATACATTGTGTCCATCGTAATAATAACAATGGAGGTAAATGATAGCGTTGATAATGTGGGGTGTGACTGTGTACATTATAAATAATGAGAGAAGTTATTGTTCACGTCTGTAACTGGAAGTGTTACAGTGACATTCAAAATGCTGACGTCTGACACCGATACATGTTTGTTCAGGTGTGTACACTTCTTAAGAGCACCTTCTGACACTACTGTGTACTTTGCTTTTTGTCAAGTTCTTCTGGTGGCTATTTTAAAACAAAGTGGTTTCTGTGGAAGTAAGGAAGTACAGTGTGAGCTGTCTAGTGACACTAACTCCCCCATCATGTGACTGTTACGTGAATGAGAGTGGCAGAGGTTAGGGGACTAACTGGAAAAAGGATATAGGAAACGAAACAGGAACTTCAAACAGGTGAATGGACCTTCAGTAGGCAACATGAAATCGACACATTAGCTATCCGCTGTCTTTTGATTTTTGGTTTGAAGAACTGTCCGGTGGCTGACTACAGAACATTTTTCTGACAATAATGTCTATTAAGCACGGTGTGTTTGTTAGTATTGGTCCTGTGGTGGATTGGCGTCTCGTCCATAGTGCACCCTGCCTGGTACCCTATGCTGCCTAGAAGCCAACAGACCCCAGACTGGACTGGATAGATGGATGGATGTAGTTAATAATCCAGTCATTCTAGCTCAGTGGGATCTCAGGCCGGCTATCCTGTCAGTCAAAGGAGAATAATGGAGCAAAAACGTCACTCTTTCACTGTCTTGGTCTGCAAACTCATCGTAGGGTTGGGGCTCAGACGTGGCTGGGGTAAGCAGAGGGGATCTTTACAAATCCGCTCTAAGATTAAGGGCCGGATGCTTTTATTTGCCACGTTAGGAGTTTTCACAGTGTGTCCATCTGAGACTGCACTATTTAGTCATTTTCCCGCTCGACAGTCTTGTCTCGAAGCCAGTAAGCGGATAGAAACCGCCATATCAGCCGCTTCTGTTTGGCAGCTGGCCGTATGGAACGCTGAACAGCTCTCCCACACTGACTTCACGCTGACTTTACCCCTGTTTTACATTCATTTGTTCTTGCTTTCTTTCCCTTTTTAGAAACTGTGGCTTGGTTTCTTGACCTTGTATATCTGTCCTCTCTCACACCTCATCATGCCCCCCCCCCTCCATTGTTTTGTCTACCTCAGTGCTTCATTTACATGCTTCCGAATTACCCAGGCAATGCTTATCTAACATGAAGGCCCTTTCATCATTAGCTGCTATCTGGTTGCCTTGGGTTGAGCAACTAATGTTTGGCAATTCATGGTTTGAAAAAAAATAACTTATTCACAGAGTCAGTAGGTTTAACGTGACAGAGGCGGAGCTTTCGGAAATGAAAACCCCACTGAAATGACGACCATCGGCCATTAGGGGTCGACAAATAGCGCATAATTAGGTACTGTCGGTTAAAGACGCACGTTCGTTTGCCTTAGCTTAATGCCTTATTTCACATCCTTAAAGGTTACTTAGTTAAATATTTTATTCTTGTCGTTGAACCTTTTCCCTTGGCTAAAGGATGCACTTGTTTACAGATTAGATATGCTAAGTTTTGCAACTTGAGTCGAAGAAAAATAAAAATGTATATTTTTTTGTAAGTTCATCTGTTGGCGAGGCTTTTCCACGATAGTCGATCTGCCCTGTTCAATAACACGGGATAGATTAAAAGCGGATTTTATAGGCGGATCATTTACTGTATCGTATTGTAACCGCGACGGAACAATTTTTACATGATTAGTAACAGTTTTATGTTGTTTATGACAGCATCAATGATATTTTGATATATTGCTACAGTGATTGCTGAGAAACAAAGCAAAAGGTAAACGAGGCTGGTCAGTAACACTTCAGTAACAAATCACGAGCAAACCATGCAGCGTCCTGATTAATTATTAACAAACATGGTATAAGTACGTAACTAGCACTTATTTTCTGGTTAATTAATACATACAATGTATATTGCTACCTTTTGCCCCATCATGTAGTGTTACCGGCTGTTTTGATTGTAAATCAATAGAAATGCAGAACATTAGGATATCAATCAGCATTAAATGTGGCGTTGATTAGGCCATTAGACTTCTGAAGTTAATAGATAAAAGTGTAGTGAAAACAATTCAAGTTTCCCGTTACATTCCGCTATTCCCTGTCAAACGCCTTGGGTAGATTCCCAGACCAGTGACGAATCATCGGTTCATCACCACTATTTTGAACCCCCCTCCCCCCAGATGAGAAATGTCCGGAAGCCCAATGCAACCCGATTTGCAAAACAGAGATCGCATATCAGTTGACAACATGAATGTGCCCCGTTTGGTTTGTGTGACTGTGTTTATTTGCCCTAATTCCTTTACCGTCACTGTCAGCAAGCAGGGACGCCCAAGTGCCCTATGGACTTTATACCCTGCCCTGTCAGAGGTACACAGGTTTGTAGGGTGATGTCTGTGCCATTCGGGGTTTACTATAGAGAACATAGGATGTTTATTTGTCTACGTACGTTTTGTTGGCCTCTTTTTGAAATGGTGTCAGATGGGTGTTTCCGAGTGCATTTTTTAAATGTAGATGTGCCCATGAGTGTACAGATATTAAGTGCACTCTGCTAATCGGATGTTTCTTCCCTGAGATGTATATCAGTATCCAAGGCAAACGAGCGTTTCTTTTCTCAAAGGAAAGCGCCCAAACAAGATCACTGAAAAGGACCCAGCCAGTGGTTTTTGGTTATTTTTATACTATTTTCAATTGTCATTTGCAGTCTAGTTTAGTTTTATTTTAGTTTCCAGTGTGGCTTTATTCATTGTGATTAGTTTTTAATTTAAAGGCATTTTTTTAGTTTTCATGTAGTTCAGTTTAAGTTTTAGTGATATTACTCCTAGGGATAGACTGCAATACGCAGTGTTCTATATATGTACTAAAGACTGCAGGCCAAAAGGCATTCCAGGTATCATTAATGGTAATTAAAATTATTACTCTAGGAAAATTATATTTTAATTTATATTAAAAAATTTAACTACGTTTTTCACATTTGTTTTATTTTATTTCAGTTTTGGAAGCAGTTTATGAAAATGTTCTTATATTTTTATGTTGAGTATTTGTTAATGGTAATAACCCAGGTCCCAGACTGAGGACGACCTGTCGTTTAGGGAGAACCACACCGTAGCATATTCTGGGTGGCTGATATCACGTGTTCACTTGGCGCATGTCAGCCAACCATCATGGGAAATTCAAAAAAAAAAAAAAAAAAAAAAAAAACTATTTGTCCCCGAGGGGCGATGAATGAACGCGGCTGTGATGCTAAAGCTTGATTTGGTGCTGTACTCATGGGAAGCTGTTAATCACACTTAGCCTGACGCATAATGGAATCGTTTTATTAGAAAATATAAAGTTACTTAATTCTGTTGACACACAAATGTTAAAAATTACACAATATCAAGAACAAACAAATGCATGATATCTTTTGCAAATCATTTTTGTTAGAAATACTGTATAAAAAGATAGGTTCAGAATACATTAAGTCTGTTTTAAATGCATTGATTGTTGTCCAGACACAGTGTTGTGTTTACAAACTGCATAGGTGGTTCCAGCCCCAAACCACACGCACACACACACACACACACACACACACACACACACACACACACTCTCTCTCCAACTGAGTTATTTGCATACTGGAGCTACATATTACACTAAAAGTGCTGGGTTATCATCAAGATGCTACGTTTTAAACTGGAGCAATCCCAGAAGGGGAAGAGACGGGCTATACCGTGCAGCCAAGTACTTGCAGGGAACGTGTAACTGCATTAATATTTTAAGCAACGTTTGAGAAGCAGCTAAGAATCAGCAGCTTTAAGTGCCTGTTATTCACTTCCTCTATGGTTCAATAATAATAAAAAAAAAACGTTTCAAAATCCGTATATTCCGAGTCCCACCGTTGCTAAGGCAACGCAGATGCCCAGAATTAACCGAAGAAGGGAAGAAGGGACGAGTGAGGATGGGGCTTGTGTCCGCAGGTTACCTCCTGCAAATTAAAAAAAAAAAAATGATTACTGCTTCATGTTTTTTGTAGTTTCTATACACAGTTATATCAGCGGTGTAGCATGATGACCACAGGTAATGGTTAAAGCACATACAACTACAGTCAATGTAGATTAACAATGTAGACAATGATGGAGCCATGTGGGACTTGCGTTCATGAAGACGGGCTCACAGTAACGGTGACGTGGGACGTCTTTCGGCAGGAAGTCTTACCCGATGTGTTGAGAGTAGAGTGTTTGTGGTGCACGTCAGGTCGGCTCTCGGTAAAGCTCAGTATCTTCTGCAGATCGTCAAAAACCTAAGAGCACAAATAGTAAATGTACCCAACTTTACTGCACCATGCGTCTCTCAATAGAACGACAACATATCCAATTTAAAACAGCACTAGTAGAAGAGAGAAACTATGGTGTGCCCCCCCCCCCCCCAGGCCTCCCCCTCACCTCGATATTGAGCTGGAAAGCTCTGACCGCCTCCTCCAGCAGGCCCTTCCTCTCCTCCTCCGTCAGCTCGATGCTGTTCATCCGGCTTCTGTACAGCTGCTTGAAGCGATTTGGGCTGCTCACCCCAGGGAAAGAGAAGAAGGACAGACCCTCCCCATTCATCAGCCCCAGGGACTTCTGGGTAATGCGTCCCAGGACCTGCCCCCCTGACAGATCTCCAAGGTAACGGGTGTAGGCATGGGCCACTAGATATTCTGGATTTTCTTTGCCCAGCTGTGAACAAGAGGGAAAGATGCCAAGTATGAATATGTGGACAAAACCTTCTGAGATAAGTACTACAACATTAACAAGCAAACAATCTTAAAGCAAATTAAACTGGAATAGAGGCAGTACCTGTCTCAACCTCTGTGAGTATCTCTGTGTAGCTGCAGGGACAATGACTCTCTCCCTCCAGTTTTGTCCATAAAAGTGTGCGAGGTCCTTCTTCAGTGACTCAAGTCGGGCCAGTTCTTGGGGAAAGTATATTGGTGCCACACTTGGATGGGAGGCATTTCTGTCCAGTTCCTCTTCCAGAGTGTTATAGATCTCATACAGCGAGAACAGGAGGAGCTGTGAGCAGAGAGAGAGGTTAATATGCATCCTACTGTACATGGTGACTGACTCCATATACCATTTACCCTCACTATCTTGAACAAGCTACCAAAAAATGAACACCAAATTACTAAAGTCAGATGAATCTAACAGCTAAATTTATATGTAGGTTATTATTACCATTTGGAGAATAAGAACTTATGCATTTGGATGGAAGAAAACTCAACTGATTATGAAATGTGAAATATAGAAATACGGATCAATGAATGTGATAGAGGTGACCAAAGCAGAGTGTGCTTGTGGTACCATGCAGACGGAGATCAGTGCTACCTTATACTGTGGCAGGGTTATCTGCCCCCTCTGGAAGCTCAGCATGAGCTCGGTGTTCTCCGCCCTGACGTGGTTCTCCTTTGTCGCGGCCTTGATCTGCTCTGACAAATCGCTGGGGAGAAAAAGAGGGATGTTAGTTTGAGAGAAGCTGAAACTAGAGCAGACACCACAGCCTTAGATCTGTACAGTGATACAAGCCATAAGGTAGCAGAACAAGGAATCTAATATGGGGTCTTGGTTTTTTTTTTGGTCTTTTTTTAGTACTTTTTAAATGTCCAGAAAGCAGTGAAACAATGTTTCATTATACTGAATGGATAATGACAATAAGGTTTCATTCAAAATAAGGGCTAATATACAAGCCTTTTCCAAGTGAGCACATGCATGCTGTAGACTTGCGAAGAGGGAGCTGAAAAGGGGGTCATTACCTGCCACTGATCTGAACATCTTCTTTAGGATGGTTTTTGTCCGTCTCTGTGTACAAAAAAAAACATTAGGAATGCGGGTCAATATCATGTCAACACAAAACTATTTGGACACACTTCAGTGTAGTCAAACGAGCAAGGAGAGAAAAAAATAAGAGTTTTGTATGGATGGCTTGTGTTGGCATTACAAATGTGTCAAACTGCTTTGTGTGACACCACAATGCGCGATCTGTGCTCGAGTGTCTGCTGAAGCCAATCCGCTGAGCGTCCAATCAGAAAGCCAGGATCCCCCCCCTGCGCTGCTTGGCACTGGACGCATCTGCGTTCGCCTTCCTTACCTAGAGCCATGTTGTTATTCTGAACTCCGTGTCTCTGCCGCACGCCTGCTTCGGGCTCTGCAGCGATCTGCATCTTCAGGAGGTCATCAAACACCTGCCAAGAAATTATACAGAGGACTCGCGTTACGCTCAGCAGTAGGACCCCCGCACACATGGCACACCCGCGCTGTCACAGTGCTTTTCACAGCACAGTGAACACGCGACATCTATCCATCGCAGTTCCCATTACAATGAAAAGTACATTTGTGTTTTCTGCGGCTGCTTCCCACTTAATGACTTTCTCTTCCTGTTTTTCTCCTGTTCTCTCTCTTTCTGATACACTGTCAGAAAAAAACAAAACTTTTACCCTTCAGGGTACAATTACTTGACACTGGGGTCGTACCGTCAAGGGTCTGCCAGTTGCACCCTAGTTGTAGGTAAATGTACCTTTTAGTCAAGTTCTCGGTACAGAAATGCACTCTGTGGACTACATTTGTACCATTGGGGGTATGTTAATGTTTGTACCTTGAGGAACAAAAATGTGCCAGGATTGCACTGTTTATTTCCTGCCAGTGAAACTGCAATTCAAGTCTTGAGCTGAAGTATCTTCTGTCCATTAACTGTTTGCATCTTCACACTTGTTGTTCTCCCTGATCTTGCTCATCACTTTCAGCCCCCTCCCCTCTCCTCTTCCACCCCCCCACAGGCCTCCCCCTCACCTCGATATTGAGCTGGAAAGCTCTGACCGCCTCCTCCAGCAGGCCCTTCCTCTCCTCCTCCGTCAGCTCGATGCTGTTCATCCTGCTTCTGTACAGCTGCTTGAAGCGATTTGGGCTGCTCACCCCAGGGAAAGAGAAGAAGGACAGACCCTCCCCATTCATCAGCCCCAGGGACTTCTGGGTAATGCGTCCCAGGACCTGCCCCCCTGACAGATCTCCAAGGTAACGGGTGTAGGCATGGGCCACTAGATATTCTGGATTTTCTTTGCCCAGCTGTGAACAAGAGGGAAAGATGCCAAGTATGAATATGTGGACAAAACCTTCTGAGATAAGTACTACAACATTAACAAGCAAACAATCTAAAAGTAAATTAAACCGGAATAGAAGCAGTACCTGTCTCAGCCTCTGTGAGTATCTCTGTGTAGCTGCAGGGACAATGACTCTCTCCCTCCAGTTTTGTCCATAAAAGTGTGCGAGGTCCTTCTTCAGTGACTCAAGTCGGGCCAGTTCTTGGGGAAAGTATATTGGTGCCACGCTTGGATGGGAGGCATTTCTGTCCAGTTCCTCTTCCAGAGCGTTATAGATCTCATACAGCGAGAACAGGAGGAGCTGTGAGCAGAGAGAGAGGTTAATATGCATCATACACGCTAGAAGTAACTGACCCTACATGGAGTGATAGGACATCAATGTGTCTGATTAGCAGTGACCACAGAAAAATTATTATTATTTTCATCACAGTCATATGCGAATTTGTGTAAATGTGAGATTTGTAAATGGAAATGGGACGTTTATTAGTTAAGGACACACATTTGTAACCTTAAAGTTGCAGGTTTGAGTCCTAGGAGTGACCTTGCTATATTTGACACGAATAGCTACATAAAAACACTTAAAATTTGCTTTGAATTGACAGATAAGTAGCTTAATGCGAGTGTGTGAGGTTTACGTGGCATTGCACAGTACTGTGTGCTTAGTGAAGCATAATTATTTACTTAAGATGTCTGATTATTACCTTATACTGCGGCAGAGTTATTTGCCCCTTCTGGAAGCTCTGCATAAGCTGCGTGTTCTCCGCTCTGACGTGGCTCTCCTTTGTCGCGGTCTTTATTTGCTCTGACAGATCGCTGGGGAGAGGGATAGATAGAGACACATGAACACAAAGGGACACATTGATGGCCATGTGTGACGAGAGAATCAGCGCGGCGCTGCGAGAGACCGGCTACAATATAAACAAAGGCATGCGGATCCAGCGAAATTACGGCGGCGAGAAGCAGAACAAGAACAGAGGAGGACTAATGCGCATCTCGTGTGGTGGATAATGCATTTTAACACCAAACTGCTGCGTCTTTCTGTGGGAACGCCCGCAAAACCGTTGAAAAAAGAAATTAAATCACTGCACATAAATGCAGCGAGGGAAAAAGGGTTATAAAAATATGTAACAGCTGTGGAAAAGTTTTGAAGGAAATACCTTTCTGTGCTCTGGACCGTTTCGGTCTGTCTCTTGTCACCACTGTCCATCTCTGTGAATAAGGACGTTTCTGTCAATGCGTTGAACAATTAAAGTTAAGAAGTCTTCGTAAAATTACAGTATATTTTAATAACGGTGGCATTCAAAAATACAAGCAAATACCGAAACGTAATCATTACATTTCTAGTAGGCTATTTTTCTTATATCTTCTTACCTGCGATCAGCTTCTTTGTCTCGTCTGTGTTTATTTGTATAGGTTTCTTTGGCAGGCTCCTCTGAGCTCCAATCGGAGGTACTTCTGAACTTGAATCGACTCGCTGTTACAATCTCCTTTTATATCCTGTGTAAACCCTCCTCCCTCCTTTGTAATAAAAGGAAGTGAGACTGTTGACTCAACAGTGCCATAATACGCTGCAGAGAGGAAAAAGAAGGCAGGGACCGAGCAAACCGTGACGGCGCACATTTCTGCAGCCGGGGGGGGGAGAGGGGCAGTGTGATGAAACCGTGACTTAGCGAAATGACCGCTCACACGAATCACATGGGCGTGTTTTCTCTTTTGTCTTCTGCTACACAGTAGTTCCATTTCTGTTTGGGTTTAGTGTCTGGTTGTTTTCGGGAAGCTGACACACGAAATTGCCTATAAAGAGAGTTCACACGACTGTTTAAAACAACCAAATAAACTGCATTTGTTTTCTGACATTAGTGAAGATTAGAAGTTTGGCAATTGCATTTAAAAGTAACTAATGCAAAATGAATATCATTTAACTGTATAAAGCATTTCTATATTTCATGTTTTGATGTTTTTAAAGAAAGATCTCCACATCCCTGTTCTGTCGGCTTTTTGATTGTTTATCTGACATTAGTACTTATGGGCTATAAAACATTAATGTGCCAAGTTAAATTAAACTGATCAATAGGTGCTTCCACGCTGCAGGTGATAATGAAGCATAAAATTACTTTTTACAGGCTGATTAAGTGTCCGCAGCGCCGTTTTGTCTGGCGCTGAGATTCACCGAGATTAAAAAAAAAAGGTCTGTGACTTTAAATCTCTACCATGACGCAGCATTAAGGGAGGGAGCTGAAGGCGTGGGGAGAGGAAAGGGGGGGGGGTGAAACCGTGACTCGGCAAAAGCTACCAGAGGCAGGGGAAGGAGGCGGGCCGTGTTCGGGCTGGTAGCTGCATTGATCTAACAAGTTCGTCTTTCTCTGTCATGTATACTTCACTATAACTAAATATTGTATTTGAAACCTCATATCTACAGTCATAAGCCGATTGGATCTACGACTTGCCATCAACCTAGTTTGCTATTTAAAAAGAGACGTTTTTGTTTATATTTATTTAAGGGAGGTTTATTGTTAAACGTTTATTTGATTTAGAACCAGCTGTTAGTTTCTGTATCTATCTGCACGGTTTGCAATGCGTCCTTTTTTAACAAAGAGCTGCCGGATACAGGCCCATACGATACGGATTTTGCCGTTTAAAAACACAGGCTACATGTGAAATAAACCACCGTTCAGTATTTCCGTGAAGCTAAACTGTAAAAGCAACGATGTCACCGGTATATAAGCACATGGAAAACTTCATCTCCCTTTTCCTTGCAAAAAAATGCCTATGCTAGGCGTACAAAGAAAAAAAAACCGCCAGCGGCAATCACAAATGATGTTTTTTGTTAAAATGATGTATTCTGACATACCTGCTTCTTCTTGTTTGATCGGGTGTGAAGCCTGTCCCGTGATCTTGCCCTGAGCCAATGGTACAATCTCTCAATCTCATTTAAACAGGGCAGTGATTATTGCTTACTGGCGTGGCTGCACGATTGTGGATAAAATATGAGTCAGGATGTTTTCCCCACTCGGGATTTAAATCGAGATTTTCCCTCACGATTCTTTAACAATATATTTTTCTCTTTTATTGGAACAGTAACATTTCTGTTGCATTACCGAAAAGGCGCAGTCAAAATTTTTAACAAGCAACTGATTCCCAATTTATTGTTTTTACGACTAATTCGTAATGTTAAAACGAAAAAAATACACAAGTAAATGTAACCCCTTTTTTGTAGGAGCACAACGTTATTGCTCTAACGGGTTGAAAAAAATGTACTGTAGCTGTACCGGAAGGGCCGTATCAACTGACTGAATCATTTTGTTCTTGTTTTCGAAGCTTTTTCCTTTCACCTTGTCGGACATATTAGATTTCCTTTGAGATCTACCGCTTTTCCTGTGTTTGGTTCGTCTCGTTCTGTAACGCAGAATAAGATCGCATAATGTGTCTCTTGGGGGGTTGTCGTCGTTGCCAGCGTTATGACAAGTGGTTTTGGGTCCCGATTATCGTTTTTTTTTTTACTGCCCATGGCTCTTGTTGGCTACCATCTTATATAGTGTTTTTCGCTTCGATATCTTCCCTGGTGGTCTAGTGGTTAGGATTCGGCGCTCTCACCGCCGCGGCCCGGGTTCGATTCCCGGTCAGGGAATGAAAGTTTTTCACGTGTTTCAGCACTTTCCTCCGGGATTAATGAAGTCTTCTGATAGATGTCGTTTGTGGAATGATGGTCCTCATTACCTGCAGTCCCACATCTGAGGTACAGGATTAGTTCTTAAGTTTGACCGAGTATATTCCACATTTGTCTTTCAGCCCCACTTCTGGTTTCCTAGTTCCTGGTTTTCCCGCCCTCTGCACTTGTCTGTTTTTTGCGCACCTCATCTGAGTGCCGTCCATGCAGGGTAAAGTATAACCAACATAGTTGTTTATATCAGCTGTTGTCTAGTTTACACAATGTTAAATGTCAAACATGGGTAAAGAGACTTATTTTTATCTGGTCCTTCCAAGGTAAATTAGCCTTTTTGCTTTTCAGTTCTGAGATATTGTTACGGATGTGAAAAAGGGAAATTAATCTTTGGAGTTCTGAAGTTCATGTATACTTGTATGTAAATTGTCAGTACACTTAATGTACTACAGTTTTTTAAAGTTATTTACTTATATTTTTTCATAGTTCAATAATGTGGCCTTATGTTGTTTCAACTTCCATGAGAAAATTGATGTACCAGGTGCAGCATGGTGGTGCAGTGGTTAGCACTGTTGCATCACACCTCTGGGACCCAGGTTCGAGTCTCTGCCTGGGTTACACGTGTATGGAGTCCAAAGACATGCTGAGTCTAATTGGAGTTACTAAATTGCCCATAGGAGTGTATGTGTGAGTGCACCCTGTGATGGGCTGGCCCCCCGTCCTGGGTTGTTCCCTGCCTCATTCCCATAGGCTCCGGACCCCCCGTGACCCAGAAGGATAAGCAGTTTGAAAAATGGATGGATAGAATTTATGTACCACTGAGGAACTTTACTGGGATGATTAATGTGAACCTTAACCGTTTATTTCTGTTGGTCTGGTGGATAACCACAGAAAAAAATTGTGCAAGAAATTGCACTACGACTTTTCACCCGCAGGGGGAGTGCAAGAGCTTGATGACTACAGGCCAGGGAGAATGCCTGAGGTACAGTTTACATGGAGATGAGGGGGGAATCTAAGCATCAGCTAAAAGAGAATAAAATAACAGTAAGCCTTAAAGCTAACGAGACTCGTACTGGACCTTGGAATGAGGCCAGTTCACATGTAGATATTGGGACAGTTTCAGGTACTTTTAATAAACGTGGTGCTAATGTGAAACAACGAATTAAATAGATAAACAGCCAGATATACCCCAATGGTAAATCACCAGATTATTTATAATAAAACACTGGTTACATGCTGTAGCATACCTAGAAAGTACGTCGTTTGGTACTTTCAGTATGAAGAAATGACGGACCCTGCGTAGATTTTGCTCCGAGCAGGGGATGCTCGACGGTAGTTTTTGGCGCCTCTAAAAAGTACTGAACCTCCATGCCCCCCCAGCACCCTTGGTTATATGTGTAACTTAGTGGCGTATCTGTATTCTCCTGTATTGATCTTGCGGTCAATTACAAAACATGTCGCAGAGTGCTTCTTTTCCTGTTAATAACATTTACATTCTTCAATACAAATAGAAAATTTGTAGTATTAAGAGCCTTTACTATCTCCCCTTTGTAACAATATGGCTAATCATTAAAATGTACTTCCAAAGTTTCATTCATGTTTTTCCTTTTAATTATCAAATGTATTTTCTGGTTATAAATACGTATGGATGCCCAGGAGGGGAAAGATGTCTGTGTATAAGTCTAACAGAATATGGTTTAGGAAACATCCATTTATTACTTGATACATCACTTTACAACAACTTTTTGGTTAAGATTATGACTGATCCAGTGAACAATGCAAACTGCGACTAAGACACAAATTATGAGTACAGAGTCAAAGCATGACTTTTTTGTCATAAGCGCAGGAATTTATATTAAAATTACGTGAAATTCAACGAGCAGTGCTGGTGAGGCTGGCCGAACCCCTCCCAGGGCATCGCGCTCGCTCCCTCCCTCCGTCTCCATGCGCAGCCATTTGTTTACCGATGAATACAAAGATGGCGGCTGCCGGCGCGTAAACTGGAACGCTGCTAAGGTAATAGCTTGATTTAATATGGACCTTCGCATCCCTCGTTCCTGGCCGCCGCTGGCCTCGGCGTGGCCCGGAGCCACGCGCAGAATGTAAAACGGAGCACTAGGCGCGAAGCCCCGGGTTTGGTTTACTGGAGCCCCGTGTAGGCCTATTCCGCGCGGCGCCGAGCGGGCTAGAGTGGTCGGTCTTGACCGGGTAGGTGACGCTTCCGGTTCGCGGCGGCCGAGTCGGGAAGGACCGACCGGGCGAAAGGGGGTGTGTTTGTGTTCAAACGTAGGCGGGAAAAGGTGTAAACTCAATTAAATCCGCCACCGCTTTCCTTTATTTATCTTCTTTCGCTTAATCTGGTGGTGCTGTAAATCTCGAAACTATAGCTTAACGGGAGAAAAATACGAGCAGCTATGCAGAGAGATGCTGATCTCGGTCGCATGGCTTACATGACAGACGTGAACCCTACGATCAGCTGGGCGTTTGACAGTTTCGAGCCATTGATTATTCGGATAACGTCAAAGCGCAAGTTACCGTATTACATGTATTCTGCTAACGGCATTTTAATGTCTGTTCATGAGCTTGTTTGTGTTAATCGCAGTTTAATCACGTGTGGTCGGAAATAAATTTGCACCCGAGTATGTTAGAATTTCTGAGAACAAGAATGTTCTGAAATCTATTTGTTGAAATACTATTTATATTCCGGTAACGTAATTTGTTATGCAATTGGACCAGTATAAGTCAATGGTGTATATGATAGTCGTGTTGGTAATGAAAGAATATTATGGCTTTTTGTAAAACTTCGTCGTTACCCAACTTCTAAGCTAATAAGGTCTACTACTGTTTCCTCTCTCGAGTCAGTGAGGTAGAGACTGCCCGGATGCCGCTTTGAATGGGATCATGGCATTTGAGGAGATAAAGAAGAAAGGCTTGATCGGTAAGGGATCTGCCTTAACTGACATTCTTCACGCTTTCTGGTTTAAAAAGGCTTGTAGGCTTCATGCTTAAGGACAGTTATGACATTGGTGTGGCTCCGCCCTCCTTCCTTTGCCAGAGGTGTCAGGTATGGAGGGGGATGTGGGTCTGGTAGCAGGACGTAGTCAGAGAGAGAAGAGGAGATCTTACAAAGACCTGCTCCGAGAGGAGGAAGAGATTGCCGCTCAGGTGCGCAAGTCCGCCAAGAAACGGCCCAAGGTAAAGGGTGTGGGTTTTTCCATTGTTTTTTCCATTGTGTCTGTGCTCTGAGTTTTTCCTATTAATGATTTTTTTCCCTTTCCATAATTGTGGATGTTGTGCTTTACTACAGCCATGCACTGCTTTACCTGCCTGAGCTGATATTTTCTGACGTATCTGAGTTAAAAGTTTTAAATGCATTTAATGTGTTTATTGGTTGCATTTTACCATCATTTCTCCTTTCAGGACTCTGAACTGTTTCTACTGGGGGGGGAATCTCACAAGAAGAAGAAAAAGCACTTTGATGAAGACTTTTTTTACAGAGGTGAGGGGCTGCTTTAGGCTGCTACGTACGGGGGGGGGGGGGGGGGGACATGGCACATCTGGTGGTGGGAATTTAAATTGACTGAGATTAATTTGGCCCAAGGGTCCCTGGTATATATTTTTGATTTTCTGCTCCCTGATGTTCTAAAACATCTTCCGCAGACCTCCAAGGATCTGGCCCCCCAGTGCACAAAAAGAAACGCAAGTCCTCCGACGGCTCCCTGTCTCTGTCCTCCTCCTCCCACCCCCCCCACTCTACAGACACTGCCATGGGTCTCCTGCAGGCCATCACCTCCCCGATGGCCACGGGCTCCGAGCCCAACCCGCACCTACACAAGAAGCCCTCCTACCCCCCATCGTCCTCTCATTCCTCCTCCAAGGAGCGGAGGCGCGAGGGAGGGCATGGAACCAGCAAGAGCCACTCTTCTTCCCACTCCCGCTCATTCTCATCATCGTCATCCTCTTCTAAAAAGCACTCCTCTAAATCGACACTGTATCTAAGCGGGGGTGGTAAGAGCAGCAACAGCAGCACGGGGGTGGGCGAGCCCCTGACCCTCAGGGAGGCGGAGGGCCTGAAGATGAAGCTCATCCTTTCACCGAAGGAGAAGGGCGAAGGAGGCACATCTGAGGGATTCCCGTTCCCGCCACACTCTTCCTCATCCTCCTCAGCCTCCTCCGGTGCTAAGAAAGGGAGCTCAAAGAAGGAGAAGGACAGAGACAGGATGCTACTGTCCAAGTCCCCCAAGAAGAGGCAGCAGAGCAGGGATCCACTTCCTGTGGTGGGGGAGGAAGTGGAGCTGGAAGGTAATCATGCTCCTCACTGATACCCACCTCCCACACCACCTCCACACAATTATTTGTATTTATTTATATAAGTTCAAATTCTACTAAACCACATTGGGTTATGAGTGACTTGAAAAAGTTGAATCTTCCCCTTTTCAGACTTATTTTTATGTGCAGGCTATTCATCAAAACCTGTCAGCATCGCGTTTGAATGTTCAGGCATAGCATTTTTACTCATTTTTTTCAATTTTACTGAATTCAAACAGTGTTTTTTCTAATCTTGGGTATCAGATATTCATTTTCTGCTTGGTCTCACTTTAGGTGAAATGTTCCGCCTTTTGTAAATAATGTTTTAGTTTTACACTGTGATACTTGGACCTTTTAGCATCATGTGAATTGCTCTTTTACAATATTAAAGTCATGGAGGTCTGCATTAACCTATCAGGGCACTATGGTGGAGCCCTTGGCTTGATGGGTGGAGAAACCTCTTCTTCAGGCGGTGAATTGGAGGCGGGCGAGCTGGTGATAGATGACTCGTACACTCAGCTAACCAAAAAGAAGAAGAAGAGCAAGAAAAGCAAGAAGAAAAAGGAGAAAGAGAGGGATAGGGAGAAGGACAAAAGCGGAAGAGAAAAAAAGCACAATCGAGTGGGTAGTAAAAAGGGTTTGTCAGGTGAGATGCCAGGCGTTGCGTGGACGAGCACGACATTCTGTGTTTTGTTTGCTCAGGTGTTATTGAGGTGTGTGCAAAAGATAATAAGCCCTGCCCCTGTTTCCTGTACAGGGACGTCTCTCCTCCTGTCTTCCGGGGAGGTTTCCCGAAGCCACGCCCATTCCCACGGGTCAGCCAATCACAGCACGGGAGTCGGGCTTTACGCGATGGCTTCTCCAGTCTCCGCTCACCACCACAGCGGTGAATCGCAGAGCGAGAAGAAGAAGAAAAAGGAGGATAAGGACAGGGAAAAGTTGGAGAGGGAAAAAGAGAAGGTCAGGAATGCGACAGGAAGTTTGGAATTGTATGTGCGTCGCCGTCTGCTCTCCGTATAAAGGTGTTCTTTTGTTTTGGCAGCCCAAGAAGAAAAACATGACTGCATACCAGGTGTTCTGTAAGGAGTACAGGGTGAACATCAATGCCGAGCAGCCAGGACTGGGTCTGTGTCCCTCACACTGCTTCCTGCCTCTGTCATGGTCACCATCACGGTTGCTCTCTGTTGAACCCCCGTAAATTGCATGTCAGATAAAACAATGAACCACGCAGAGAACAGAAAGATACCATGTGTTGTTTGGGGGGGCAAAAAGACAACGGATGTATATATGAAATATGCAGGTCTAATTTAGTTTGTTCCCGCGACCCAGAAGGATAAGCTGGTTTGGAAAATGGATGGATAATTTTGTTTGTTTTGCTGTCGGATGAAGTGTCGACAGGAGGGGAAATCTGCAGTAATAGATTACAATTCATGGAATTCATAAAAGTTTTTAATACATTTAATGTTCTGATTTATGTAAACACAATTTGTAAAGTGTTTTGTTTTATTGCAGTTTTCGGGGAGTTGAGTAAAAAACTCGCAGAGGTGTGGAAACAATTGCCTGAAAAAGACAAACAGGTTAGTTGTTTTGAAAGATGAAATAAGCCATTTTGCTGTGTTAGATTTACCATCAGTGGTCAGGCTGTCTCTTGATGTGACAGTTTTTGAGCTGCTTTTTGTATATTTTAATACGACTACAATTCAGCCCAGTATACTTCCATCCTAAATAAATCAGTACAACAGTTCAAACATTGAATATCGACATGTGATCAGACTGCTGACTGTTTCTCCCCGCTGCTCTTCAGGTGTGGAGACAGAAAGCTCAGTATCTGCAACACAAGCAGAACAAAGCAGAAGCTACAACAGTCAAGCGCAAGATCTCGGGGTCTGAAGGCAGCAAAGTCAAAGGTGATCATGAGCACTCAGGCGCATCGGCGGCCCAGTGACCCATCAACCATCAGCCAGCCTTTTAGGGGAATGTTGCTTATTTCGCTTAATGGGGAAGTTCAAGCCACAGGATAGAGATTAAAAACATTTTCGTAGGTGGAAAAAAAACTGTTTAATTGGCAACCCTCTACTAGAGGTTCAGCATTTTTGTCCCGAAGTCTATTTCCCTGACCTGTAGAAATGTCATAGAAATATGTGACCATATGGTTTCAGAAAGAGAGCACAGAGTAAGTGTGCCGTCCCCTGTCCTCTGTCCCCTTCCCCAGGCCCACTGAAGGGGACAGCAGGAGGAAGCGGAGGGGGATCAGTTGTTCTGTCCCCCAATCGAACCTCCGTGGGTGTGTCCCTGTCTCCTGCACGTGTCCCAGAAGTGGACCCCATTGACGCTGCCGCTCACCTGCAGTTGCTGGGAGAGTCTCTCTCGCTCATTGGGCATCGGCTACAGGAGACAGAGGCTAGTATATGTCATAGAAGACCAGAGCATATTTGGGGGGGGGGGGGGGGGGGTTAGCAAGTTTGTTTGCTGATATTTTAGTCAAATATGATGGCAAAACAGCACAAGAAACATGTTTAATGTTAAGTCTGGGATCTTGCATCTGTTGTAAGTTTTAACTTGCCGCAGTGATGTTGCCACAGAAACACTGGGAAGGGACTAAGCGCGTGTCCTCCTCCTCGGTGTCCCCCAGGGCATGGTGGCCGTGTCGGGCAGCCTGTCCGTTTTGCTGGACTCCATCCTGTGTGCCCTGGGACCCCTGACCTGTCTCACCGCCCAGGTCCCAGAACTGAACGGCTGTCCGCGGCGCGTGCTGGTGGGACGTCGACCGTCTCTCTCTCTCACCACCTTTTTTCATTTTCCCATCTTCTCAATTTACCCAACTTACATAAATCTGGATTTAGGCAATAAATATCCAAGATGCATCCCCCCACAGTCCAAAAACATGCTGAGGCTAACTGGAGTTGCTAAATTGCCCATAGGTGTGCATGTGTGAGTGACTGGTGTGTGAGTGTGCCCTGCGATGGGCTGGCCCCCCATCCTGGGTTGTTCCCTGCCTCGTGCCCATTGCTTCCGGGATAGGCTCCGGACCCCCCGCAACCCAGTAGGATAAGCGGTTTGGAAAATGGATGGATGGATGGATGGATGGATATCCAAGATGCATAGTTAATGGAAGTACTAACACTGAAAATATGTCTAAACTTTCTAATCTTTTCATTTGTGTAATATGTGCTCTTTAGTATACATTACTGGTAAATTGTTGGGTAATGAGTGTTTTGCTATTAGGTTTTGCTTGGGGGGGGGGGGGGGGGGGGGTAAATCCGACATGCGTAAAATTTGATTTGCTTAAGGGTCTGTGGATCGGATGGCTTGTATGAGGCAAGAACTGCCTGTATATCTAAATTTCTCCCTCCTTCACGAAGTGAAAGACCTATTTGCTCATACTTCCCTGTGAGAGTCCAAGCCTTTAATTCCTGTTTCTCTCTGTTCTCTTTCAGTCCAACACTCTGGACAACATTGCCTACGTGATGCCAGGACTGTGAGGACCATGGGGGATCCCCGACAGTGCCAGGCAGGAAGTGGTACCATGGCGACGGAGCGTGCCCACCTGACACCTCGGGGGGGGGGCAGGCAGCACGTCCTAAGGACCAGCTTGGAGTCACGGTCCAGCTTTGGATACATGTGGACAGTTGTAGTTTTAACTTTGCTTTTAATCGCTTGTTTCTGTCTTTTTAATTTTTTGTTTTATTACTGTTTTTTTCCAATTAAACCTATTTTAGTGAATATTTTTAAATAGCCGTGAATAACGTTTTTATTTGTTAAACTGTGTGTGTGTGTCCTTCTTGTTCTCCTGTCAGTGAAGACCAGCAACAGCAGCGTAGTTCCCCTGAAGTGTAATATTGATACACAACACATGATACACGGTTACCCTCCAAATATTATATTACCATCTTGATAAGAGCCCTTGTCTGTGGCACGTGATCATTATGGATGTGCTCACCCTACTTTTTTCACTCAAGTTTCCAGTCTTTGCTTCAGTGTTGTAAACTAATTTTGTTTACATACAATGGACTTGGTTTCCTTTTGAAAACTTGGTTTTGCTTCCTATCTCCCGGGTGTGGTTTCTCCAGTTTCCACCAGGGGGCAGCCCTGAGTGAGACATGGCTTAGGAGGGCAGCAACCTGAACCGAGATCTTTTAGTCAAGCTTATTGGATCGTTATATTGAGTTACCCTATGGAGCGGCAGTACAAAAAGATAAGTTAGAACATTACCGTTTGAACGGGAGTAGTGTTCTACTTACAAGCACATCTCATTTTTTAAGTCATTACATCTTATTAGGTTGGCGTGATGCATAGATCCATAGAGGTTTTTATGGTCAAATACAAATGTTTTTTTTTTTTTATAAAAACAAAATGTTTTTCCAATCATTTTTCTAGTTCAAGGATTTTTATATTGTTAAATACCTGTGCAACGCTGCTAAGACGTGAATCTCATTATTAGGTTATGAATGTGATATATTTTATTAATTCTAGTAAAGTAAGGGCAAGCTAATACAATTATACCTTTATATTTCAGCTGTGTTTTTTGTCAACTTCAGACTGTTTAAAGTACAAAACATAGAATTAATGGACTAATAAGTATAAACCTAAAAGATGCAGACATATCCAATAAAGTGTGGGACTGTTATGCATATTTATCAATAATAGCGCTGTGTCCATTCACCACCAGTAAGTGAGACAAGTGCTCACACAGACATTGAAATATTAAAATTCACCCGTAAAGAAATCTGGAAAAACAATGGGTGTTTCTTTTTTGTTGTAAGATATTACAGGCGGAAAACTGAATATAAAACTAACTTTACCGTAGTGTTGGAGTTAAGGTTTAAACTCAAGCCCGGTTTCTGGAATATTTCGGTATAGAGCCGCATACGTCAGCAAGCGAGAATACCAGGGAGCTAAACCCGAAAGTGGCTTCGGGTTTAAACCTTAACTATGACCCATGGTATGGTCGAACTGACCTGCAGATTGGGTTGTTCACTATTTAAATCCATTATGCTCAGTTATTATTGTTTTATAGTTTAAGGGAAACTTAAGCATCGCTGCTTAAATCAAAGGTAATCAATCTTTTAAAATAACTCAGAGCAATTATAAATTTCCATCTACCCTGAAGGATTGAAACCGAGGGCGTGGTTGTTAAACCGAAGCATGTGGTCATGGCCCATCCCCTATTACGTGACGAGATCTTATATAGAGAGGCGAAAATCGACGCGCGACGTAGTTTGCCACTGATCTGATTCGCAGGAATGTGAAGTACCTTAGCGGATTTCGCGCAAAGCAGAAGACCCACTGACAGGTACTTCATTTCTACGGTGTAAAATGACATTTTACATTCAAGGGTATTAGGTTTTAGCATTGCAAGGTGGCACGAGAGGCGGGGCACACCTGTGCATGTTAATAAAATAAGGAACAAACTTTTTTTTATTTGCAGACTTCTATCTCTATATTACTAGTTGTAAGATGTCCTGTGTTGCAACCACTTTAACCTTTAAACATTTAGTAGAAAAGTATGTACAAGCCCGTGTGCATGGATTTAGTTTACCAAAGATTACCAAATTTAAGTTTTTAATGTTTTTATTTTTTATACATTATTTTAAATAAAACAGCAGTATTTAGAAATATAACTGAAGTACAAAATATATATTTTATCCACAGTAAATTGTAAAACTCGTGAAATAAACAACAGTCCTATCGGGCCTTTTTATCTTGTGGGACTCCAGAGGCAGCTGACAGCTACCGGCAGGCCAATCCAGGCCCCGGGGGTGGATGAGATTCGCCCGGAGTTCCTCAAGGCTCTGGATGTTGTGGGGCTGTCCTGGTTGACATGCATCTGCAGCATCGCGTGGACATCGGGGGCAGTGCCTCTGGATTGGCAGACCGGGGTGGTGAGCCCCCTCTTTAAGAAGAGGGACCGGAGGGTGTGCTCCAACTATAGGGGGATCACACTCCTCAGCCTCCCTGGCAAGGTCTATTCAAGGGTTCTGGAGAGGAGGGTCCGCCGGATTGCCGAACCTCGGATTCAGGAGAAGCAGTGTGGTTTTCATCCTGGCCATGGAAAAGTGGACCAGCTCTATACTCTCAGCAGGGTCCTGGACGGTTCATGGGAGTTTGCCCAACCAGTTTACATGTGTTTTGTGGACTTGGAGAAGGCATTTGACCGTGTCCCTCGGAGTCCTGTGGGGGGTTGCTCAAGGAGTATGGGGTACCGGGCTTCCTTTTAAGGGGGGTTCGGTCCCTGTATGACCGGTGCCAGTGTTTGGTCCGCATGGGCGGCAATAAGTCGGACTCGTTTCCAGGGAGGGTTGGATTCCGTCAAAGTTGCCCTTTATCACCGATTCTGTTAATAGTTTTTATGGACAGAATTTCTAGGCGCAGCCAGGGCGTTGAAGGTGTCAGGTTTGGTGACCTCAGGATTAGGTCTCTGCTTTTCGCAGATGATGTGGTTCTGTTGGCTTCATCGGACCATGACCTTCAGCTCTCACTGGAGCAGTTCGCAGTGTGAAGCGGCTGGTATGAGAATCAGCACCTCAAAATCCGAGACCGAAACGGGTAGAATGCTCAGCCGGAAAAGGGTAGGATGGGGTCCTCTCTCTCAAGTGGAGGAGTTTAAGTATCTCCGGCTCTTGTTCACGAGTGAGGGAACCGACAGGTGGATCGGTGCGGCGTCAGCAGTGATGCGGGCACTGCATCGGTCTGTCATGGTGAAGGAGCTGAGCCAAAAGGCAAAGCTCTCGATTTACCAGTCGATCTACGTTCCTAACCTCACCTATGGTCACGAGCTGTGGGTAGTGACCAAAATAACGGGATAACGAGTGCAAGTGGCCGAAATGAGTTTCCTCCACAGGGTGGCTGGGCTCTCCCTTAGAGATAGGGTGAGGAGCTTGGTTATTTGGGAGGGACCCAGAGGATCCAGATGAGGTGGCTCGGGTATCTGATTAGGATGCCTCCTGGACGCCTCCCTGGTGAGATGCTCCGGGCATGTCCCACTGGGAGGAGGCCCCGGTGAAGACCCAGGACACGCTGGAGGGACTATGTCTCTAGGCTGGTCTGGGAACGCCTCGGGATCCCCCCAGAGGAGCTGGATGAAGTGGCCGGGGAGAGGGAAGTCTGCGCCTCCCTGCTGAGACTGCTGCCCCCCGCGACCTGACCTTGGATCAAGCGGGAGATGATGGATGGATGGTTTGCTGTATTGGTTGGATTATTGTGTATGAGTTTTGGTTCTGGATTTTCATTTCGCCAAAACAAAAAGACAGTCACTCCTTGTGCACCACAACACACACACATACGAAGCAAACACACAAACCAAAACACAGTGTGCAAGGGGGCGAGCAAAAGAGGAGTCTGTGGGCAGGCGAGAGATCAAAAAACCGGAAAACCAGTCAAACCAAAGCGAAAGTACAAAAGTGGTAAAGCAAGAAACCAATAAACCAAAACCGTCATACACAAAAATCTGAAGTCTTCATCAATCATTTATTTATATAACGCTTTACAAGACCAAAAGTGACCAAGGCGCTCCACAATTAAAATAAAAACTGTGAAATAAACACAGAATACGGTACCACAAATACACTGCAACAAACATGAGAAACACAATACATAAAACACAATAGAATGTCGAAAGACACAGCATGGGGTACATGAAACAGTAAAATGTCACCCCCAACTAAATATTAAATTTTCCGATATTTCCAAAATAAATCTTCAGTTTTGACTTAAAATGGTTGTAGCCAGAAATGGTATGAATCTCTGGGGGTAGTTTGTTCCAGAGACTGGGTGCAGCTACAGAAAATCTCCTCATTGTTTGCATTTAGATCTTGGAACTTCTAAAAGAAGTTGGACAGCTGATCGTAGGGTTCTGCTGTGTCTCCTGATGGTTAATAAATCAGATAGATACGGTGTAGCAATGCCATTTAAAAGAGATTTAAAAACAAACATTAAGAGCTTAAACTCAATTCGAGAATGTACAGGGAGCCAGTGAAGTGATATCAATAATGGTGTAATGTGTGCATAAAAAGAACATTTTGATGCCTGAAAATGCCATACATTTTCTAACCCTAATTTGGGGCCTTAGGGTGAAACAAAAGGCGGTTGGAAAGTAGAAAGTATGCTACTACAGCAGGCTAAACTGTGGATTCCTATCCTATGGAGGTGCTGAACGGTCATAAAAACAGATTTTGATGCCTGAAAATGCTACTTCTTCTAACCCTATTTAGGCCCCTGGACAAAATTGCACTGTGCAGTTACATAATATCTACAAAAAAAAAGTCGGTCAGGCTTATCACAGTGAACGTTTGTCACATAATTGGAGGTTAGCACCCTTGATGAATTAGTTTTAATCCATGAAAACACGTTTAAAGCCAGGATTTAATCTTTGAAGTCCGTAATGTCCAAGTATATTGGCCAAAGTTTGCTAAAAAGCCATAATATAAAGGTTTAAAACCCCAAATGTACACGTTTAAAGGCTGTAATATCTCAGTCTGTCATTTTGACACTTTTGACACGTAGTTTGGTGACAATCACTTGTCCAGTTACCCTTGTAGAAGATGGATAAAGTACCACTGGACACTGATGAAACTCAACTAACTTTTATTTACACAAACATTAAAACATCAAAGCACAACATCTTGATATCTGGCCCAGATGCACCCTCGTGCCTAAAATTTAAACAGACAAAGGTGAATCAACCACAACAGTAACACGATAGAAGTGGTAGTACTACATTCACTTTTTGCAATTATTACATAATTATTACGTCTTTACTAATTCTGACCAAAAGACTAATGCCTACTTAACAATGAGTTCAGAATAATCTATAATATCACTATGGATATCCAGATACGCTTTAACTACTGAACAAAGTCCAAGGAATCCACGTTTAAAAGCCATAATATCTACAAATCCCGAAGTTCAACGTTTAACATCTGTAATGTCTAAGTATCCGAAACAAAGACCAAAAAAAATCCACGTTTGCAAGCCGAAATGTCTCAGTCTGTTGTTTTGACACTTTGCAATCAGAGCCTGCTGTTGAATCAAGCAGTTTAAAAGCAAGCCTACCATGACCGCATGCACAGTGACCGGTAGAGGAGATTAGAAGGAAAAAACTTTGAGACACCAATGAAACAAAAACATTTTTATTTGTGGGGAAAATAAAGTGTACATCTTTTTAAATGTAAAAAAAATGACCTCCCAGCAACTAAAACAAGCTTTTTTTCCCTTTTTTTTTTTAATGAACCAAATAAAATGCAGGAGCTCTTAAACTGAAATAACCTGAGACACAAAAACATGACTTTGACACCCACCAAATAAAGAGAGCACATCTAAAAATGGAAATATTGCGCACAGCAGACAGAATAAACTTACAGATGACAGATGTGAAGGACTGACATCCTCTTCATTCTCTGAAATGTAGACAAGTACAAAACAAGCATCATCAGCAACAACAACCGCGACAGTAAAGTAGTAGTAGCAGCGCTGCCATATTAAATGTTTGAAATGTTCAGAGAAGGCTGCTTACTGCTGGAGCTGCTTTAAGAGGCCCCTGACATTGTCAATTGTCAAACTCATGTCCTTGCATGTTTGCAAAAGACCGGGAGACTCAGCCAGGACTCTGTGGATCTGAAAAGACGGTATTCTGTTTCATTCAGGGTTCTAATTAAAAAAAAAAAAAAACAGCGGCATTAACAAACAGCATACTAACCACGCCTGTTTTTATTGGACGTCCCCAATATGGTTGGAATCTAGCTTTCATCCTGTCCTTGAAGGCGTCGGTATAGGTCAGTTTCCTCCTAAGGAGCGATGTCTGAAATATTTAAAAGAATATGACATTTCTTTCATCACGGCACATTACCAAAGACATAAATTTTCCCAGATACATTTAAAAAGTTAAATTAAATGCCTTGACATTACCCGAGAACGTGGTACTGACTTTGGTAGAACTCTAGGCAACTGTGACAAAGAAAAATAGTCTTTTCAGTTTCAAATATGTATATATACTGCTCAAAAAAATTAATGGAACACTTTGAAAACACATCAGGTATCAATGGGGAAAAAAATCATGCTGGATATCTATACTGATGTAGACTGGGTAATGTGTTAGGAATGAAAGGATGCCACATCGTTTGATGGAAATGAAATTATCAACCTACAGAGGACTGAATTCAAAGAATTCCGAAAATCAAAGTGAAAAATGATGCGGCAGGTTAGTCCATTTTGCCGAAATTTCATTACAGTAACTCAGAATCATACTCAGTAGTTTGTATGGCCCCCATGTGGTTGTATGCATGCATGACAATGTCAGGGCACGGTCCTAATGAGACCACGGATGGTGTCCTGGGGGATCTCCTCTCAGATCAGGACCACGGTATCACTGAGCTTCTGGACAGTCTGAGGTGCAACCTAGTGGCATCAAATGGATGAAACATAATATCCCAGAGGTGTTCTATTGGATTTAGGTCAGGGGAGTGTGGAGGGCAGTCAATGGTATGAATTCCTTCATCCTCCTGGAACTGCCTACATGCTCTTGCCACATGAGGTCGGGCATTGTCATGCACCAGGAGGAACCCAGGACCCAGTGCACCAGTGTAGGGTCTGCCATTGGGTTCAAGGATTTCATCCTGATACCTAATGGCAGTCAAGGTGCCGTGGTCTAGCCTGTAGAGGTCTGTGCGTCCCTCCATGGATATGCCTCCCCAGACCATCACTGACCCACCACCAAACCGGTCATGCTGAACAATGCTGCAGGCAGCATAACGTTCTCCATAGCTTTTCCAGACCCTTTCACATCTGTCACATGTGCTCAGGGTGAACCTGCTCTCATCTGTGAAAAGCACAGGGTGCCAGTGGCAGACCTGCAAATTCTGGTATTCTATGGCAAATGCCAATCGAGCTCCATGGTGCTGGGCATTGAGCACAGGGCCCACTAGAGGACGTCAGGCCCTCTGGCCACCCTCATGAAGTCTGTCTCTGACCAAACAATCAGAAACATTCACACCAGTGGCCTGCTGGAGGTCATTCTGTAGGGCTCCAGCAGTGTTCATCTTGTTCCTCCTTGCACAAAGGAGCAGATACCGGTCCTGCTGATGGGTTAAGGACCTTCTACGGCCCTGTCCAGCTCTCCTTGAGTATCTGCCTGTGTCCTGGAATCCCCTCCATGCCCTTGAGACTGTGCTGGGAGACACAGCAAACCTTCTGGCAATGACACGTATTGATGCGCCATCCTGGAGGAGTTGGACTACCCGTGCAACCTCTGTAGGGTCCAGGTATCTTCTCATGCTACCGGTAGTGACACTGACCGTCACCAAATGCAAAACTAGTGAAAAAACCGTCAGAAATGATGAGGAGGGGAAAAATTCCAGTAGCCTCCACCTGTTAAACCATTCCTGTTTTGGGGGTCGTCTCAATGTTGCCCCTCTAGTTCACCTGTTGATAATTTCATTAACACCAAAGCAGCTGAAACTGATTAACAACCCCCTCCGATACTTAACTGACCAGATCAATATCCCAGAAGTTTAATAGACTTGATGCTATATTCAGATTAAAAAGTGTTCCTTAAATTTTTTTGAGCAGTGTAAATTTCTGTTTACACAAATTATTATTATGCTTCAATTCCCAAAATAATTAACTGGTGAAACTTACTTTGCACACCTGTTCCTCATCCTTCACCGCCACCTCCTCTTCCTCCTTCACCGCCACCTCCTCTTCCTCCTTCACCGCCACCTCCTCTTCCTCCTTCACCGCCACCTCCTCTTCCTCCTTCACCGCCACCTCCTCTTCCTCCTTCGCCACCTCCTCTTCCTCGTCCAAGAATAACTTGAACTCCACCTCCTCAGTAAATTCATTTTCTTCATCTGCCCCCGGCTCACCAGCCATCACAACACTGCCAGCTGTTGGAAATAAACATGTCGCTTTAGCCTCACCATCACTGTTCACTAGCTAAAGTGGTTACCTTGTCTATTCCTCCACAGGGCGTGTCACCTTCTGTCACAGGTGTTTGGGGTGGCACCTGCACTCCGCTGGTTTCACCCTCGGATGCCTGACTCTCCCCAGTGTCACGACCACTGAGGGCAGCACTCGTGCCTTCGCCAGACTGGTCTTTCTGTGTCTCAGCCTCCTCCTCCTCCGAGGAGGAGAGAATTACAGCAGCTATCCGTCGCCTTGGGGTGGTCGTCATCCTCTGCATCTTCCAGTCTTTGACCTGCTGCCTACGCTTGACCACTCTCTTGCTCAATATTTTCAGTTGGCATTTGAAATGCCGCAAGAGCCGGTTGATCTCTCGTCGCCCCAGCTGGACACAGGAGAGCTGGGCATCCCACAAGAAGCGGCAAAATTTAGTCACAGCCAGAATGTAATTTTTCATTGTGTCAACCTTAAATTTTTTATTTAGATTGGACAGCCAGACATTGACTTTGGACAAGTTTAATAGATATTTTAAATGGGCAGCTGCTGGGGACTGTGGAGTGTCCCACATGAAGTTGACAAACATTTTTATATACGCCAATTCTTGCTTTTGGTTTTGCGTGTATTTTGACGAGGCACCGACCCGAAACATGCTCTCCCTATACTTGGCCAGTACTGTATCTAAAAGGGAAAAAAGGAACAGAAAATTAAAGTTAACCTGTTTAATCCCACTGGCAACAATTGTGTTCAATGACAAACTACGGCGTAAAAAAAAATCATACATATCTGTTAAGTCTTGTAAGTTTTATCATGACATTGCAATTGTAATTCTTATTACCAGAGAAGAGCAGCTTGTGGGATGCCTGCGACACAGCTGAAGATGGATGACGGAATAAATGCGCTACTTGCTCCTCTAGGTATGTAATACGCCGCTGTAGGTCTTTTATTTCGTCCCGTTCAGCCGCGTACTGACTTTTGAATTCTTGCAATGACTGACGTGCCGCGTTCCTTTTGGCAGCCGTGATCTGGGTTTTGGGCAAGGGATAATCATCTGAAGTGCTTTAAGACAACGAACTGTTGTGGAAATTTGCCGTACACACACGATTAAATTGAATGCAATGGAATACCTGCCGCTTCAGCTCGTCCCCCTGCAGCTGGTGGCACAGCCTCAAGTGTCGGTCAACGCGGGAAAGGTTTGTAGCCAGGCAGTTGGCCACTGGGCAATTGATCGGCCCGGCAAACCTGCCCGATGACACCGAATTGATGAGCTTCCTCTCCGTCTTACTGTCCATCTTATGGAAATTACGGAGGTGGACTGAGACGTTAAAGCGGGGGGCATGGCACAGGGGGCAGAGCTGGCGCTTGCGGTTCATGATGCAGATCCGTACCTAAAAATCAAATTATTATTATAAATGCTTTAACACTGAATTACTGACTATCCATACAGAGGCAGATTTGTTTACATATATTTCAAAATGCATTTCATTGCTTTATTCATAAGTGGAAAAATATTTAATTATTTAAATATTTAATTTCTATTACAGGTAAAATCACATCATCCACCTAGAGTGGAGGAAGAAGTGGCGCCCCCCTAGTGCTAATACACGTACACACAGGGGATGACATAACTGGTACGCAAGTACGCATTCATTTGCAAGCGGTAGATGTGACAATCGATTGTTTTAACAGCACAAAAGCGTATTTCTTGAAATGTTGCATTGTAACCTTCATACCACAAATGAAGTACGGAATAGCACATAACGACTAAAATACCCGATAATCTCTTCTCATATAAGCATGACAGAATTCTTTAAAAGCTCAACGCACCGTTTTCATGTTTATAAACCACATACACAATTACGAATTACTGTTTCGCCATAAGTGGTGTGTCATTTATGTTTGTTGATTTAAGTGTTTCTAAAAACGCAGATAAACAGCAATATGCATTGTGAAACAGTTACTTTGAAACTTTAAATCTTGCTATCGCAAAGAGACCATCTGGCGCAGCCCATGGCAGCACCCGCTGCTCGGTGCGAAGAGGCTGAACGATAGCCAAAGTCGTTATTCGCTTTTTTGAAAACGAGTCGCTAGAGGGGTCTAAAAACTCCCTAACTACAGCGAGAAAGTCGCTAAGTTAGCAACACTGCCGACGCCTCTTCGTTACCTCCTCTACCTGCTGTCCATATCCTCTTTTTCAAGTGGGAAACCGAAAAAAATCTCATGTTGTAGTCCACCTTTCTGCCATTTTTACCATCTGTATGACAGCCTTTCTCACAGCACGAGTATCCCATCTTACCAAAGATAATGCCGCACGCAGATGCCGCCTCTTGCGTTATAAACAACCAATATGGCGATTCGACCCACAATACACTTCGGCTATAAGGGGGGGGGGGGGGGATTAAAGGCAGCGCGCGGACCAGTGTTGCCAACTTAACCACTTACTCCGCCAGAGTGAAGTAAGTCATATTTCAGCGTAAAAGCATAAAAGTTATTTACTAACAATAAAAATATTGTAAAACTGTTTTTCAAGAGAATGTAATAACATAGTTTCACAAATCATATTGAAGCCAGATACAAAATGACAGAACACTAACTAAAAAAATGGGAAATACAAGTTAAAACAGCATAAGTAAAATTATTGTTGGCTTGGAGTAATTTTCAGTGTTTGAGGTTCACTGTCTTTATAACAAATAAAAGCTGTAACATTTCATGAGCCCTTTTGGTCGTTTCTTCACCCCCCCCCCCCAGTCTAATAACGCAGTCAACACGCATTGCATAACAGCATTTCTGTTCTAGATGAAATCAGACCAAAACCTATATTTACAAGATAAATCTCAAATGTATATTATAAATTATTCGGTCAGCAGGACTTCTTCCCCTAGTGGCAGAAAATTAATAAAACCAGTCTATTAATGTATTAATTCATTGCTGCCATCTATTGTGGCGCTACATCACAGACACTGAGACCAAATTACATCTGAATAAAATTGAATTTACTGACATGTGCTATTTTAATTAAATATTTCTTCATCAGGGGTTGTGGGTGGCCTAATGGCTAGGGAAGCACACTGGTAATTGAAAGATTGCTGGTGTGAATCCCTGACAGACAAGTGCCGTCGAAGGGTCCTCTATTACATTTCAGCTCAGGGGTTTTCATATAATGCGGCTCAACATACCACTCCGCCAAAGACGACAGAATATTATAAAAAATATTTAATAAGAATAAATTCGACAGAATAACTGTCCCATTTAAACGTTTTACACAAGGTTGTCAATCTTAAGGTTTGATTGTAAAATACCATTCATCCATCCATTTTCCAAACCGCTTATCCTTTTGGTTCGCAGGGAGTCCGGAGCCTATCCCGGAAGCAGTGTGTACGAGGTGTAAAATATCATAAACAAATAACGTGAGTTTTTTAGTGTAGAGCGTAGTTTGCTTAAGGCATGAAATAGGAAGTCACAGTGAGCGAAGCGACATTCCATTCAACAAAGCGGGGGGAGGGGGCGGCAAGTGGTTGAAAGTGGTCGGTAATGCTGCAAACTCACAAATTGTAATAGCCAGGCTGTGTTCAAATGCGCAAAGTGCAATGTTCACCTGTACCTCAACAAAAGCAACGACTGCTTCAGAGAATTCCACGAGTAAGGCTGTTTCTTCTCATGTGACTTTTCATTAATTCCATGCCATTCTACTTATTTTCGGATCATTTTGTAATTGTTTACTGGAGAAACTAATCAATAGCAGCATCAATATAATAATTTACATACCAGAGACTGGAACATTTATTTAATTACTATTATGCCCAATAATGTCACTAATTTGCATCATAACTAAATTTATATCCATTGTATGTGTTATGTTATTTCCACTTAATTTAGCATCAGTTTGACAGCAAAACCACAAATTATTTTTTTTTAATATAATCGCAAATATATTTAGGCACGAAGGGGTTAAGCAGTAGTGGCTGCGTTGTGGGACAATGAGAACGATTTATATTCCTAAAGCTCGGTAACGGGCGGAGTTTCAGAAATTTGTGGGAGGATTTCTTGCGCCTAATAGATTCGTGCGTTTTTGTAGTGATTATCGAAAGGGAGGCGCTGTTACTGTACCTGATTCTTTTCCATTACCTGCATTACCTTGTATCGAAGATTGTATAGATGACGTAGGTAGTCCTAACTGATGCCTGATGCCTGTATGCAGTACTCGGTCTTGGCCTCTGGAATGCAGTTAACGAGCCGTTGATGAGCTTGGTTCTGCAGTCTGTTCCTAATTGTGCTGCTTATCTTGATGATGTGGTGCTGTATACATCTTCTTGGATGGACCATCTTAGAATGTTAAGAGAGGTATTCTACCGTTTGGATTAGGCTTGTTTAACTCTTAACCTCGCTAACTGTGAATTTGTTAAGCCTGTGGGCTTTTACCCGAGTAAATTCACTTACTGTCAAACTCGGTATAGCATTATCGAGAACGACACTTTAGCTCTTTTGTTAGCCCTGCAGAATTTTGAGATTTATCTTAATACTCATCCTTTGCCTACTATTGTTGGAACAGACAACAATCCTTTAACTTTTCTTGCTCAGATGCGTGCATTGAAGTCTTACATATGAATAACAATGGCGTGCCTGTTTATTCATAATCCAGTTGATGAGGGAGCGCGGGTCATTCATAGAGCTTTAAGGCAACAGGTTCCACAAGTACTTCGGCCCAGTATAGATCCATTGCATTTTCCGGATGATTATTTATATGAACGCTATAGATTTTGTAGACGCAGTATTGCATATTTGTGTCAGTTATTGGAACCTTAAATTTCTAAGAACACACGTCGCACTAAAGCCCTTACGACTGCACAGTCTATGTGTATCGCTTTGCGTTACTTTAACAGAGGTTCATTTCTGTACAGTGTGGGGGTTGCTGAATATTTAAGCAAAGCTACAGTGTGCCGTAAAAACAAGAAGGTTTACGTTGCATTAAAGTCCTCTGAAGAAGGAGGTGCACACTCATGACTCAAAACGCCATGAGCAACCAGCATTAGAGTCAGAGTCAGAGAGTTTTATTGTCAATTCCTTTACATGTACTAGCCACATAAAGATATCGAGATTACGTGTCCCACCGTCCCTTGCGTACATTAGACAAACAATACAGGACGGGACGAACTATAAAGTGCACAGAACAACAACATAACAACAACGTAACCTGTGTTATACCAAATTCTAACGCTATTTCTAAACACTAAAAATACAGTGAACAGACAAGACAGGACAGACAAACAAGTGTACAAGTACAGCACCACAGTATAAGTACAGCACAACAGAAAACATGTATGTACAGTAAGCAGTGAGTGAACGGTAAACAGCATGTAAAGTGCATGGATTGTAGCAGTAAACAATATGTAGGTAGTAAACAGTATGTAATCAGTGAACGACATGTAAAGTGCATGTGGATTGAACTTAAGAAAGACTTAACTGGGCAGGAACTGGCAGCAATGAGTTTTCAGTGCAAAGTCAATAGCAGCATTGATAGATAAAACTAAAAATAGCAGCAGGTTGTGCCATTTCCATATATGAGGATAGTCTTGCTATTTTGTGAGTCAGAGGATACAGGGTCCGAATTGTTTGCTCTGGGGCTGGAAAGAAGAGGAGTTCAACATCCTGACGGCTTGGTGGACAAAGCTGTTAGTGAGTCTGGTGGTACGGGAGCGGAGACTCCTGTACCTCCTTCCAGAGGGCAGGAGGTTGAACAGTCTGTGTGCAGGGTGACTGGCATCACTTGCAATTGTGGTTGCTTTCCGGAGCAGGCGAATGGTGTATATGTCTTTCAGGGAGAGGAGTGACGTGCCAATGACCTTCTCTGCTGTGTTCACTATGCGCTGTAGGGCCTTTCTGTTATAGTCAGTGCAGCTTCCCCCCCCACAGTGATACAGCTGGAGATGATGCTCTCAGTGGTTCCTCTGTAGAATGTGGTCATGATGGGTGGTGGGGCTCCTGCTCGTTTGAGTTTCCGCAGAAAGTAGAGGCGCTGCTGAGCTTTCTTTGCCAGTGATGCAGTGTTGGTGGTCCAGGAGAGGTCCTCACAGATGTGCACCCCTAGGAATTTGGTGCTGCTCACTCTTTCCACAGCAGCACCCTCGATGATCAGTGGCCGGTATTGGGTGTGGCCTCTCTGGAAGTTGATAACAATCTCCTTGGTCTTGCTGACATTCAGAAGGAGATTGTTGTTCTTGCACCACGTGGTCAGAAGATTGGCCTCCTCCCTGTAGTGAGTCTCGTCCCCCTTGGTGATGAGACCCACCAGGGTTGTGTCATCCGCAAACTTCACCAGATGATTGGAGCCGTAGCTTGGTGTGCAGTCGTGGGTCAATAAGGTGAAGAGCAGAGGACTGAGCACACATCCTTGTGGTCTCTGGCTTAGGAAGTCCAGCAGCCAGTTGCAGAGTGAGGTGCTGAGGCCCAGTCTGTCCAGTTTGCAGATGAGTTGTTGTGGTATTATGGTATTGAATGCTGAACTAAAGTCTATGAACAGCATTCTCACATATGAGTCCTTCTTTTCCAGGTGGGTGAGGACTGGGTGTAGGGCCGAGCAGATTGCATCCTCTGTGGATCGTTTAGCTCTGTATGCAAATTGGAAGGGATCCAGGGTGGGGGGGGAGAATGGATTTGATGTGTGACATGACTAGCCGTTCAAAGCACTTCATAATAATTGGAGTCAGTGCCACAGGACTGTAGGAATTATTAGCTCAGGTAAATTTTAATATCTCCACCAATATGTTTTGAAATTAATTAACTTTTAATTAATTATTATTTAATGCTGATTATTAACCAATTGTTATGCCGAATGGTCGGCTCCTCCAAACTCAATTGTGAATCCCCGATATCTGTTAATGTGAGACTTAAATGGGATTCATTAATAACCAGTATCGCTTAATAACCTGGGTTAGTGGGCTCGTCCAGCGAGCTGCGTCACCAGGTAATGTAAACGATCGGTAGCGAAGCTCCCCTCACGGCCGATGAGAGAGAGTCTCGCGATATTTCAGGCGAGTTTAGAGGTTTCAGAGCGTAGTAGCCAGATCGCACAGAGGCAGGTACTATTGTTGAGCACTCAATGACGGAGGCTGAAGTTGTGTAAAAAGACATGCATTTATTCCTACAACTAACATAAGACAGACATTACACCTAACAAACAATAAACATGAAATAACGGAATAGACACAAACGATGTAATCATGAAAATGCAATGACCAGATTTAAAATGATTGACCTGAAAAGGGAAAAACTGTTCTGCAAAGCAAGCAGTTTGTAAGGATTATAAACCTAAAGGAATATAGCAGGTGAATAGGACAGTTCAGGTTGTTAGAAAGGAAAGGAAGTTGGTTTACTTGGATGCAGGAAAGAGGGAGGTCTTTGCAGTTGGTTGCAGTGGCTGATGAGCTGATGGGTGATGGCTCTCAGGGAGGCGCGGTGTTTGCAGCGGTTGTTGGAGTGGAGTCCCTCCGGTTCTTTCTTCTGGTGAAGCTTGGGCTGAGTTGCAGTTCTTTGGGTCTTCACCGACGGGCTTTAAGAACGCTGCTTGTTTCTCCGTGTTCTTCTCTTTTTCTCCGCCTTTCTCCGCTGCTTTGTTCTGAGATGCCAGGTTTTATAGCATAAGGTTCATGATTAGGAGTGACCAGGAATTCGAGTCCTGGACCAATGGCTGACCATCCATTTGGCGGGCTTTCGGAAGGGGGTCGGTATCAGTCCTTTTGGGATTTATGACCAGACTGACTTCTCTGGTAATGGTGATTTTCATTAGACTGGGGTAACTTTTGATATGTCCACTTTTGTGGTAACCATTGACCAGATTTGGAAACTGGAGCGATTTTCCTTCGGTTTGATACCAAACATGCCGTACCAGCCTAGCGGTTCACACCAAATACCATCTGTGATGATTAATTAATGATTACTTATATTATGCTATTATGTTATGTTCTATTACTAACACCAGTATATGGTACAGGTGGTTTAGGTTGTACCTCAACAGATATTACCCTTTATACAGACATTATATGACATATTCTCATGTCATAAGCACATCTTACCCTTAGATAGGCATGGTAGAATACAAAGATCAGATAAGAGTTGCCGAGGAATGTGGCAAAGAAAAGGGGGGGAGAAGGTTTGTCAAACAAAGAAAAAGAATCTCCAAAAGTTAAGACACATTCGAACATAACCTGTACATATCTGTATATTAAGACTAGTAGTCAAGAGTAAATACATATACAGATATACAAAAGCCAAACTTAAAAGAAACTTTCTGTGGGGTGCTGGGTGAGTGGTATGTAAGGCAGGACGTCGGGGGATGGGGTTGTGTGCCAAGTCGAGGGGCCCCTGTCCCTGGGGATCCACTCTGCTATCTGTAGGTTGTTAAAGCTTTGGGCAATAAAAGTTGGAGTGCTGGCCTCCCTGGTTATCTATGTGTGTGGGGTCACAAACCCCCCTTTGGGGCCTAGGTCGATGTGTGCCTTCTCGTACCAGGGTAGGCCTTGTCTCAGGCCACCTGGAATTTAAGCTTTGTGATATGTGCATGTGTGATCCTACAGGACGGTAGTCGTTGAAGCATGATGGGGGTGATTTCTTTGGCACAGGTATGATGGTTGCAGCTTTGAAGCATGATGGTACAGTGGCTTGCTTCAAGGAGATGTTAAAGATATCTGTAAAGACATCCTTCAGCTCCTCAGCGCAGTCCTTTTACAGTGCAGTCCGGTACCGCCTATTAATGCTGGTTGCTCATGGCGTTTTGAGTCATGCGTGTGCATCGGTCAGAATGCATCAGTCCGTCGTTCCACCAGCCTTTATTAACAACAGCAACTTGCTTTCGTGGCTATATACGTGTGGTTCTGCAACAACCAAATTGAACTCCCAGTAAACATCACACCCCTCCAAACAGTAATTATCTCATTCCGGAATGATAAATTAACAGCACTCTTTTATATTTAAACCATATTTAAAGGAGTTAGCACAATAGCTCTGAAGCCCACTTAGCATTGGCTAACTGTGCACTAAGAACGCAATGTTATGCCATCCTTCATAAATAAGGTATTTAAACATACTTAAAATGCAGAACTTAAATCATAAATATAATAAAGGATTACAGTAAAGGGAGTAAACGTTAACCAAACACAAACTTTGAAATAAGAATGTAGTTCTAATTAGATTTACTTTTTACCATTCTGAAGAATATTTTTGTATTTAATCTTCACTTGCTGCCAGGACCTATTCGTTCCACTCATGTTGCTCCTGAAACCAGACATTATTAATAATTACAATTACATTTCACTTTTTGTCTAAGATGGACCCATATAATTAACATGCTGTCCTGTTTATAAATGTGTTAAAATAACCTTATAGTACCTTACAACTGGTAACAAAATGCATATGTAAAAGGAAATATTATTGTGGCTATACATTTTGAGGGCTTGAAACTGTTCTCATTTAGTTGTTAACTATTTTTACATCCTTAACACAAAGATTACTTAAATCATGATCTTACGCATTTAACTTGTCAGCTATTTCCTGCCGTGCAGCCTCACGAGCTTTGATAATACGGCTCGTGTTCCCCTTCCTGGTTGTTATGTCTCTGTGGTCCTCATAGGCTTGCAGTAATAAGTCTTGCTCTGCCTGGGAAAAAAACGCAGCTCTTTCCTTTGCTTCCATTCTTACTTATCCAGCATCGATTAACAAGGCTGCCTTTTATATCGCGTGGACGCGCACGAGTCTCGCTTATCAAGCTTGGCTTGAATTAGTGGAGATCAAATACACCTGAATTTTGTTTGTGGAACTCAATGAGCCTGAAGTGAACTCTTAGGCTAACTCAAGCGAGGCTATTACAAATAATCCTCGATTTTATAAGCTCGCTTCATGGAACAGCCCCCTGGTGTCCCCTGTGGTGTGTTGACAGGTTTGGTGGTGTGTTCGAAGCCCGGCATGTAACAGATGCGATAGTACTTCCTCTCCAAAATTAAAACTACCGCAGACTTATATCCATTTAGAACATCAAAACAAAATTCAGTCTCCACAAATCCCACCATGCACTCTCACTACACATGTTCATGAACAGATATTGGTAACAGGCTTGGCACTGGAGGGAAAGAGCAGCCATTTCTCCAGCACCTCTGGAGCAGAGTTTACGGTTAAAGGCCAGCAAACAGTCAAGTTCGGAACAGGTACTTTTCCAGACAGGCTATTAACCCACAGAGCCCCAAAGTGTTCTGTCCCTGAGAGGTCTTCAAAAACACCAAACTTTCAGTTGACAGGAGAAGGTACTACCAATTAGTGTGTCACAATGCTCTTAGAAAAAAGGGTACAGCTCTTAGTTTTACTTATTTATTATTTAGCTAGAGTACAATTGATAGAGACTTGAGAATACAAGTCTGACTGCTCCGGTGGAGCAACTAGTTAGCATGCGGTATTTATACAGCAGTACCATGCAGAGTAATGCCGAGGTAGTGAGTTTGAGCCTTAGCATATCTGTGGCTCCTTGAGCGAGGCCCTTACCCCCAGCTCAACAAACAACACACAAACATGAACATACAGGAAACACAAAACCACAGCGACAGTGTCCGAGGGGGGCGAGCAAAAGGATAGTCAATAGGCAGGCGGGAGATAAAGACCTAAGAAATGATCAAAGTCGGGGCGAAGGTACAGAGAAAAGGCGAGGCGAAAATCAGAAACCAAGAAACAAACATCTGTCATACACAAGTAATCCCAACACAATACTGCAAACCAAACAACAATCCAACAGTGAGCAAGAAAGTTCTCCTGCCTTGGCTTTATCAGTCTGAGATCTGGAAGCAGCGTTGAAGGCCGGGGGCGTGGCCAGGTCCGGGAGGCGGAGTCGAAGGGAACAACATGAATGGCGACGAAAGGAGAATGTGGCTGAACTGGTTAAAAATTTCCAGTTTAGTGATGAAACCTTTGTCTGCAATGCATGCATCTCCTGGCTCTAGGAGTTTGCAAATTCCTCCCTTCTTAGAGGTTTCCCTGTTGGATATAGATCCTAGGTATAGCTTTGAAACAAGTGTGTAAAACCCAAAAATTACTTCATCAGATGAACAATACCTGTTAATTTGTAGTTTGGTAAAACAAATGTCTCTGACTGAGATTCTAATTCCCTAATTCTAGTCTCCAGTTCCCAGATTCTTTCATTGGCAGCATCCAAAGCATCTGAAGTAAATTAACATAACATCCATCCATCCATTTTCCAAGCCGCTTATCCTACTGGGTCGCGGGGGGTCCAGAGCCTATCCCGGAAGCAATGGGAACGAGGCAGGGAACAACCCAGGATGGGGGCCCAGCTCATCGCAGGGCACACTCACACACCATTCACTCACACATGCACACCTATGGGCAATTTAGCAACTCCAATTAGCCTCAGCATGTTTTTGGACTGTGGGGGGAAACCGGAGTAAATTAATATAACAGCGACCAGGAAATGCACTTTCCTTATATGGTATAACATTAATTATGAGCAAAAAAAATGAGACAAGTTTTCCAAACTAAATTGGGACAAGCTGCTAAATATCCAAATACATGTCAAAACATGATACATTTGTCTCAGTAAACATATCTGATGAGCAGTGCATCAAATGGCACGACATATACAGCATTTACGTTCTGATCATACAGCCAGGTATAATAGGTATAATTACGGAAAGTGTCTATGGCAGGTGCCTCCCAGTTGGAGGTCGACAAGAGTAGTCATGGACTGCTGGATCATACTCGGCATTAACCTCATTAGCATGGTAACGTCCTGAGTGTGAATGACTTCAGCTGCATTGGCTCCCAGGGGAACACTAGCCCTATGAAATTGGACTCCTGAGGACACTGGTCTTCTCACCAGTCGTTTCAGAAAAATGATGAGGTACAGGACCTGTTTTTAGCCGTCTGACAAACATCTGAGCAGTCAAAATGCAGGCTACATACAAACATACTCCCGCAAATTATATTTAAAACTATATCAAAAAGAGGATCTTCATCCCTCTTTATCCACCTCACCCAGGGATTCAGCAATTCTGTATTCTGGGGGAAATCATGAAAGCTCTGGTTCGGTTGTCTTTGTTTTGGAGCAAGCAGGTACACTACAGTAACAGCGACAACACGATTCAGCCATAATTAAAAGATAAACCGGTGTTCTGTCGATTTGTCTTACCTTGTCGAGTAGTCCTGATTACAGTGAAAGCATAAGAGTTTAAGACTGACAATATATATAATAAGTTCTAAGTGCTATTTTTATGGATTTAGAGAAGGACAGTGACAGTGGAGAAGGTCAGTGCATGCCAGAAGATGTTTGGGTTGCAGCCGAGGTTGAGATAGAAGACAGTGTAGTGGCAGAGGAGCATGAGCAAATGACAGTTACAAGAAAGGAAGAGATTAAATGGCTTCATAGGCCATTCACTACCATAGTCGAGTACTACTTTTGAATAGTATTCATATTCAAAGTAGCTCATTGGAAAGGGCAAAATACATCATAATACAAACAAATTAGTCAACATGCATACGGACCTCCACACACACACTCACACATTCAAACATACAGACACTCAGTTCAGATGTTCTGTTCATGTGATCATTAGTTACATGATTTCTACACACACACACATGCAGACAAACGTGCACATAATGTTAAAATGTTCAGTTCATATGTGATATATTTGTTACATGATTACTATATTAAAATATGGCAAGTGATTCTGATATTTCAATGGTATTTTACGTTCATTTAATCGTGGTGTCCATTGTAATGGACATGAAAAAAAAAAACATGAGTTGGCGACAAAAACAAATTATGACTATTTCTTTATTGGAGAACAGTAAATATCAGCTGGGTAAAAAAAAAATTCAGCAAGCAGAAAAAAATCGGGTCTGAAGGGGTTAACTGGGACGCAAAAAAAGAATTGGAAAGTTCCAGTTCTAAAATACTGAAATGGGCGGAGCCCAGGATTCACTCCTTAGGGAGTGAAACGGCCGAAGTGCGTTAGTAGTCAAGGAAAGTTCGACCCTTGGACTGTTATTAAATTGAGGCATTTTGTGGACCCATGTTGACAGATATAGGGGTAAGAAATATATGACCGTTTTAAAATAACATTTTCCAATTAAATCATTTTTAGGCGTAACATTTTATCGCTTTGTTATTTTTTGGGGCAGAAACCACATTCACGATTTCTTACAAGTCTAGTCATCAAATTTTAATTAAATGTGCAATATAATTTTTAGACAATGCATAACTTATTATTTATTTATTAGTTAAACTGCGTGACAAAGTGAACTAACCTGTATGTACCACCAGAAAATCCCTGGATATTGTACATTTCCGTATGTCACCGTCGTTCGGAAACTCTGGTGTGGGAATAAGAATCTGCTGTTTAAGAAACTAATGTGGAACTCTTTTTAGTTTCCCACATGCTAATATGGTGTTCGATGTTATTTTGTGCTCTGTTCATCTCTTTGTAATAGTGTTATGTTTCAGATAGGATTGTAATGTATTGCGTGGCTGATGGGTTAAATACGGGGACATTCGCATTCTCATTCGCATGGGGAAAACAGGCAGGCACGGTAACAGTGCGTATGCGTCATGGAGAGCACTCAAGAAGAATAGCTGCATCTACCCGTTCAGTGTTGCCAACTTAGCGACTTTGTCGCTAGATTTGGCGACTTTTCAGACCCCCTTGACGACTGTTTTTCAAAAAAGCGCCTAGCGACAAATCTAGCGACTTTTGGACAAACCTTAGCAACTTAGCAAGGTCTGCTCTGATCAGTGAGCGCAAGCTCCGGCTGAAAAAAAGCAGCATACTCCCGTGACCGCACGGCAGTTGACATAGATGTGAATGAGCTGCGCATGTGCAAACGAATAAGGAGAATAAGGAAAGCATTCTGTGGCATAAAATATATCTATTTTCATTTTACTTGTAAATATAACTGATAATATCACAACACATATGCTGTCTTTAACTTTTGTCCAATGCGATTAAATCCGGATTCCGGAATTATTTCATTGCAGAGGATGTAACTGTTGGTTAATAAATTCCGTTGTGTTGTCTGACAGAAAATATGTAACGTAATTGATAACAGTTTTATATTAGACACGTGAGGAAGGATTAGAGAAAACACGCAGAATGCGAATACGACGTAATTACGTCTTCAATATGCAAATATACGCATGACGTCATCTAGCGATCATTGTTGAATCTCCATTAGCATACGTTGCTAATTTAGCTTGCATTACATTCATTACTAAGTTGACTTTGATTTTAATTCGTGTTCTTTTTTGTTTTTGTTTATTATGGTATTTCACAATCAAACCTTAAGATTGACAACCTCCTGTAAAGAGTTGCACATGGGACGGTTACTACTTTATCATTCAAACGCGATAGTTATTTTCTCTTGCGCGAATACACTCGCCTTCAGTCACCAAAAGCGATTAATGACACTTTGTTGGATTTATTCTTATTAAGTATTCTGTCTTCTTTGGCGGAGTAGCCTGTTGTGAAATGCCCCCCTGCCAAAATATCTTATATAGCCCAGTGCAAAATAATGTCAGCTCCAGTAATACGGACCACTAGTTCTTACGGTGCACGGTTGGTTTCTGTATTTTAGATAGTAAAAGAGGGGGGTGTAACTCTCCTCAATTCGAAACACGAACACAAGTGGATCTATGTTCACGGGCATTTATTCACATATGCATCTAGTCTAACATGCCGTGAGAACTAGACAAAATAAAGCACATAAATCATAAAATGAATCAGTAAAAAGAAATAACCGAACACAAACATAAATACAGCTCGCTTACACCGAGAATTTGCTAATTCAAAAAAAATGGACAAACTCTCGCACCTCATTGGCCGCCTTAATTCAAGGGGAGTTAAAGAAACTTGTGATTGTAGTTTATCCAATAACTAAAATCTCTGTGAATACTGACACTAACTTAAAACATTTTCTCAGCCGCATAACAAGCGCTGCACTTAACTGAGCAAAAAAAAGTTACTAACAAAATCTACCAGACCCCAAACACAAGGTTAGTTCCGCTATAGAAATACTAGAAAGGTCCTTACAAACATATGCCTTTATCATTATGTTAATTAATAAATTCTTTGTTTATATCAAATAATGCTAGGATTTGAGTCATGTTTAATATAGCGTGACCAGATAATCCATGTTATCCCGGACACCTTGAGCTACTTCAGGTTTTACGAACTACCGTAAAACCGATAGGCTCCTGTGATTGGCTAAATTGTTACGTTCTTCTTGTGCATTGACTGGTTTGTTTCCTTGACTGAAAGAACTCGGTGCTTAAGTGAAATCCAGGTCCGTTTAATTGAAATGGCGGGCCACAAATCCTGTCCTAGCTCAAGGTGTTCGGGATGACATGGATTAACTGGTCCCCCAATGTTTAAATTATTGTCACGATCGGCCGGTGAGACGAATGATCGCTCAGGCAGGAGAGCGAGCAAGGAACAGGCAGGTAGGCAAACTTCGGGGTAACCGGGGGTTTAATAATAGCAAGGGAAGGACGGAACACAGGCATCGGCAAACATCAATGACGGACAAGGGACACAGGCAAGACTTGGACTTAAATAGACAGGACTGATCAAAATAACTAGACACAGCTGGGTACGATCAGGGAAGCACACGTGGATAATCGGGGGGCGTGGGACACACGAGGATAGTACAAGCCGGGTATGACAATTCTTATATTTAAATTAATTTAATAAACTCAAAACAGCATAACCTACCCAAATGGCAGTTACAGGGGGGTAACGTTTTGATTGGATGACTTGCAGTGCAGCTTATCTGTGCTGTATGAATGGGATTTACGGTGAATTTGGGAAAATTTGGTGACTTTTGATTTACTTCTGGTGTTCGGTACAATTTCATGTCATTTCCAGGTGTGGCGAGTATGAAGCCAATCGCCGAATTATATGAAAAGCTCCGGGTTGACGTGCGATGGAGCCCCTTAGACACTCCATCTTTTTCCATGTGAAGGACAGCCAATAGCAATGCTTTGCTACTCCATATTTTAATTTTATGGATTCTTCGTTCTTACATTTATTTTCAGAGACCAGACTTGTGTTGTGTGAAGGATTTCAGAGACAGTCACACTGATATGGCTGCAGGAGTTTCTCTCAGGAAAAGCAGCAGCATAGACCTGCCACCATACTGTGAGTTTCATTGATGACGATAAAAAGCCAGAAAAGCATGATTTTAATGTAAATATCACAGTAACCCCCACAGGAAGTGAATAACTACTTAATTTAAAATGGCACAAGTCAAATTCATTTTGCGTCAGATGTAATTTGGTCTCAGTGTTTGTCATGTAACCCCACAGTAGAAGGCAGCCATGAATGAATACATTAATAGACTGGATTTGTACCTTTTCTGCCATAAAGGGAAATTTGTAGAATAAATTTGAGAATTTTCTTGTCTTGTGACTAGATTTAGGTCTGTTTTCATCTAGACCAGAAATGCTGTTGTGAAATGTGTGTCGACTGCGCTGTTAAACTCAGCATAAAATGTTCTCCTCGTTACAGTGAGTCAAGAAATAAGTGCCAAAAGGAGACTTAAAGAGAAGATTCTGCTGTGGTGTGAAGAAACGATCAAGAGGGCTCAACGAATGTTAGTCTTCTGGACCTCAAACACTGCAATTTAATCCAAGCCAACATCCATCCATCCATTTTCCAAATCGCTTATCCCACTGGGTCGCGGGGGGTCCAGAGCCTATCCAGGAAGCAATGGGCACGAGGCAGGGAACAACCCAGGACGGGGGGGCAGCCCATCGCAGGGCACACTCACACGCCATTCACTTACACATGCACACCTATTGGCAATTTAGTAACTCCAATTAGCCACAGTATGTTTTTGGACTGTGGGGGGAAACCGGAGAACCCGGAGGAAACCCCACGACGACATGGGGAGAACATGCAGACTCCACACACATGTAACCCAGAGGTGTGAGGCAACCACTGCACCACCATGCCGCCCCCTCCAAGCCAACAATAATCTTGTTTTATTTCCCAGTGTTTTGTTATTGTGTTGTCATCATTTTGTACGTCATGCCCGGCTCGTCGGCTCCTCGTGTGTGCCACGCCCCCTGATTACCCACGTGTGCTTCCCTGATCGTCCTCAGCTGTGTCCGATTATTTTGATCAGTCTTGTCTATTTTAGTCCGTGTCGTACCTCAGTTCCTCGTCTGTCATTGATGTTTGTCGATGCCCGTGTTCCGTCCTGCTCTTACCGGCCTAATAAATCCCCGTTTACCCCGAATCTCGCTCGCCTGCCTGCCTGTGCTATCACCCGTTCGCCCAGCGATCGCAACCCGCACGTAACGTGACATTGTATCTGGCTTTAATGTAATTTGTAAAGCTTCTGTGTTATTAATTTGTCTTGAAGCAATTTTTTTGTTACAATATTTGTATTGCTACTAAATAACTTCTATGCATTTTATGCTGAAGTATGACTTCTGTGAAACTGAGGGAATATTCCGTTTTCTTTTTTTGTTTCATTTTATTCTCCACTACTTATCTGGGGTCGATTCGCAGGGGCAGCAGCGTAAGCAGGGATGCCCAGACCTCCCTCTCGTCAGCCACCTTCACTGGGGAAATCCCAAGGTGTTCCCAGGCCGGCCAGGAGATATAATCTCTCCAGCGTCCTGGGTCTGCCACGGGGGTCTCATTCTGGTTGGACGTGCCTAAGGTGCCTCCCCAGGGAGCCAAAAAATATTAGGTGGTACCTGCGGCAAGCGCAGCGCGTTTAGCGCACTCGCTGTTTTTTGAGAGGAAACGCAAAACCCGCAGCGAGCGCAGCGCATGCTTTAAGGGCTTCACAGACAAAACGCGGCATTAGCATCCAGTCAAAACAGCGGTGTCCGCTCAATGCGCTACGCTCGCTGCGGGGCTTCAGGGGGGAAAGTGGGCGTGGTTTTCAAAACTCTTTTCTGTCATTTCATTGTTGCCCCGACCATGTATATTTCGCATGGTGAAAGATAAGCTTGAGTTATGTACCTCTGAGAACTCAGATTGGAACAATATAAGTTTCTTCTCCACTTCGATTTCTGTGCCTGGTTTGGTGCTTTGTTTCTACTGATCGCGCTACAATGCGTCACAGCGCGCAGTGGTCAAAGTTCAACAAAATTACAGCTTTGACCACGGTGCTCGCACAAGCTCCCCGAGCGTGGCGCGGTACTGCTCGGCGATGCAGGCCGCGTTTGATCTGTGAAACCCTTAACCCGACATGGACTCCTCGCAAGCGAGACGGCGAAAGCAGTGCACTATGGGTGACCGATTCCCTGCATCTTGAGTTTTTGAACAAACTGCTGGCATTTATTCTAACAGTGATGACATGGGCACAGCGCGAGCCGGCAAGACAGGATAAGCATTAGACTTTCTGTATTATTTACATTCTTGCATTACGATTATAGCAGAGTGTACAGGCCTCGCCCCACTGTCTCGGTCGATCGGTCGGTGGAGGTTCGCCTCGACAAACACTGTTGTATTTAATTGCTGTAGAAGCTAGTGTACGGCATGTATCAACAGACATCAAAAACATTTTAAAAACTTTGGTAGTAATTAACTTGTACACGCAACATATTGTTTACATTGTAATGACTCTTTTAAAATAACCTTTCTTAAAACATAGAACTAACCAATTTAGCATGACAATCTGAAGTACCTTTGGAATGCATATAATAGCATTCCTTAGACATAAGGTTTTCAATCTCTTTTTTTATTGATGAATGGTAGATATTGCATTCACATTTACTCAGCAGTGTAATGCTTACAGCGTTGTGAAAAATACGCTTATACAAAGTGTTGGATTATGAATGCGCTTCTAGACATTGTATTTCCCCGCATTGTGACAATCTGAAGTAACCGGCATGTACCACTAGGGAAAGCGATTTTGGATGAAAAACAATAGCATTTCGTTGCCATAACTTCTTTGTTTTGTCATTAAGTAACAGTAGAAATCACGTTCACATCTTCCCACGAGTTATGTTTCCATTAATATAGGCTAATAAATACTACAAGACAAAGTGACGATTAGGAACAGAACTCCTATTAACGCTTAAATTGCTAATGATTGAATATTTTTGGAGCGTTACGTATCTGAAGTAGTGTTGTAGTCAAGACCGCCTAAACCGAGACGTTTTGTTTAAGATTGATTGAGCCGCGAAGTTCGAATCTGTCAATGTCTTTCCAACTTTACCGAACATCCCACCGCTCGGGATCCCAGTTAGCAGCAGTTGTGGTAGCTATAAACGCCCTTATCTTTCGTGGACACGGAGTCAGCATTTTCTTAGCGTTGGCTTTTGCTACATGCATTGTAGTCCGCTCTGCAACCCCCGTTACTTGTTGTAGATGTTGATGCTAAATATCCACCTGACCCTGTGCTAGGATCATCCGACCTAACGTCTCAGTCAACTCTTTCATTTGTCCCTCTTTCTCCCTTTCAGCTTGGTCTGCGCGCTCATACTGCATTCTGTATGCAGCCAATACGTACAGCACGCACGGAATCCTTTACAACCGGAACCTTTCTGAGGCATGACAATTCCTGCTCAGGCTCGGCTTTTCTCAACGCGACAGTCTAGGAATCAACAGGCCCTCCACCTTTCCTTACTTCCTGAGCTATCTAGCAAACTGCGTTTCATCCCACTCAGGGAGGACTTCAGGCTCGGGCGCTGCTATCTTTCTCCTAAACATGTTTGTTCCTTAGTTTTATATCTTTTTCCCCTTGAATCCTGATCATGACGCCAAAATGTTTTAAGATGATGTGAGGAGGATATAGGGCTCTCGAATGAACAAACAGGTACACTTAGGTTTGCTTAAAAACCCACTTTATTACAAGTAATACAAAATAACCTTGCATTAAAATCAATACCAAAATATTGGATCAAATATTGGAATGCAAAATAATCTCATATCACAAGTGATCCAATAATAGTATACACCATAAACAATTATAAAACTGCCGATACAAAGTGATTATATGTATATATAAAAGTGACAATAAAACATGCATACATAGTAAGTGTATATATATATATATATATATATATATATATATATATATATATATATATATAATGTATATGTTTTATTTATTATTATTGCATTATTGAATTATTTATGTATTATTTATATATATATACACACACACACACATGTATACATTACTTATTGTTATGTTACGCATATCCTTAGCCCGAGATCCGCATATCATATGTGTTTATAAAGTGTGTTTTAATAAGTTTACATGTGTTTAAAGCGTGTGGGAGGGGTATATTAATGCTTAAACTATATAAAAAAAATGTTTATATGGTCTTTCAATATCGCGGGTTTTCACCTATCGCTGATGGGTCTGGAACGTAACTTCCGCGATAGGCGGGGATCGCTATTTCATATTTCTAGTCCTGCTATACCGATGGATGAATCAGGTTGACTTTTCTTCCTCCTAATTTGTCACAATAACTACAGATCGTTAATGCACAAAATAAAGGCAAAGTCTAAACCACAGGTAAGGAAGCGTATTCAGCCACGTATAAGGGAGACTGTGGAATTCCAGATTTCCGTTATAGCATTGAGTCGCCTTAAGGTGGCGCTCTTTGGTGCTTGAAGCAGTTTTGGTTTTGCTGCTGTTTTCTTCTGATGTGCTTTTCACTCTGCTTTTAATATGTCTGCTTTAAGTATAATTTAGATACTTTTTCCTGAGAATCAAAAGCAGAAATCGGCAAAGTTTTTGTTGGATGCATCATTCTTCCTTAAGGGTATAGAATATAAAAAGTAAAAATAGTAGCAAGTGTTTTATTTTTTTATTTCCAATTAGTTGAAATGTCCGAGTGCAACATTTAGTTGCAACAATGTGTGTTATGTTATTACTCCGTGCTTCATAATAAATGCTACAATTTTTTTTTCATAATACTAGTGTTCGAATATTGCCATAAGGGCAGCAGGCTGAATCACAGCACCAACAGGCCAAGGCATCCTGCCAGGATCTGTACACCGCCCCCTTCTGGGCAAAGACATCCATTAACTTGCTTGTTCTATTCAGGGTTGCAGGGGTTCACAGCTTCTTGGAAGCTACAAGCACAACACAGGGAATAACCCAGGATGGAGCACCAGCCCATCGCAGGGCACACACGCCATTCACTGCTACAGACAATTTAGTAACTCCAGTTCACCTTTTGGATTTTTGTACGGGGGGGGGGGGGGGGGGGGGTACGTGGAGGAAGCCATGACACAGGGAGAACATGCAAACTCCACACACGGACAGTGCTAACCACTGTGCCACCTCAAGTCGTTCTAAGAGGTCCAGACCCGGGATGGTCAACCGGGAGACTCGGGAGAGTTCCCGGTAGGACACTATGCTTCACCTCGGTCAGAAACGAGTTTAAAATTGACAAGTTTAAAATCCAAAAATAACACTTCATCATGTTAATCAGTGAGTTTTCCTATACATACCCACAAACAATGGACCACCATTGTTCTGCTGAGAACCGCGAAAATACGCGACACGCGCGGCTTTCTGTTCGCTGGTCATAGAACTGAGCGATCACAGCGCCCGGTTGCGGAGGTGCCGCAGTACTAATCGCTTGCAGTGTGGTTTCTCCAATCTCCACCAGGTGGCAGCCTTGAGTGAGACTTGAGATTTGATCTCCCACATGGACGGCAGCAACCTGAGCCAAGATCATTTAGTCAAGCTTTTTGGGTTCAGTTACTGTATGAAGCAGCAGAACATTCCCGCATTATTATTAGTATTAATGTAGTATTAAAGTATTATGTTCTTATTGTTACAGGTAGATTGTGCGTTTTAAGTGAATTACATCCTATTAGACTGGTCTAATGAACAGGTCCAAGCAACATGTACGTCTGTACAGTCAAATAAAAATGGTTTTATATTTTTTTTCCCCAGTGTTGTTAAATATCCATATAATGTTGCTACAACATGAAAATCCTTATTAGGTTATGAATGTGTGATTTATAAATTCCACAAATGTAAGGAGGGTGAGTAATGAACAGAAGACTCGTACGCCCAGCGAAACAATAGCGACAGATTAAACAGCTCAGCTGGTTTTGTGGTTTGCCCCGAGAGGCCTTGGGTGTTCTTAGTATTTGTGTGAATGATTCCTGTGAAATCTAGTGAACGTATCCGTAGATCAGTGGTTCTCAAACTCGGCCCTCGGGACCCACTGCCCTGCTTGTTCTCCAGCTATCCCTGCCCCACACACTGCTGATTACCTGGATCAGGTGTGTTCAGTCAATCGGAAGCTGAAAGACAGCTGGGACTTGTGTGTGGGGCAGGAATAGCAGGGAAACAAGCAGGGCAGTGGGTCCCGAGGACCGAGTTTGAGAACCACTGGCATAGAGAATGAGACAGACCCACTGTGAAATGATGTCTCTGCATCCAGCTGTATGTTCCAGGTTTTGCTTCTAGTGTAACATCATTATGGGTCTCATAAACATCAATGCTTGCGATAAAGTCTATTATAAGGCCCTGAAGTAGGGATTCTCAGTGCAGGACAGCTGTGAGGGATGATATGCAGGAAAGTCATCAGTACAGACCCAAGCAGACAGACCAGGAACAAGAAACTTATGCTATTTATCCATTTAAGAGTCTCTCTCTCGGCAGTACTGAGGTGGATTCTGCTGCCGCTTCTCCGCACATTTTAAATACAATTCAGGCGTAAGATTATGGCAGGTCGGCATCCAGCAGCCTGAGGTATTGCAGGGGATTCAAGTCTTCCTGTAGTAGAACAAAAAGCACAGCAGTGCCATAGTTCCATCAATTTTCCATACCCCCCCCCCCCCCGCCTTTATCCAGTGCAGGGTGGTGGGGGTCTGGAGCCAATCCCTGAAATCCGGGGCACCGGGCAGGGAGCAAAAGGAAATCAATCAGCTTCATATCAAATAAATCAAGATGTGAAATGTTTGTCCAGTGTTTGTTGTTCATCACTATTAGCACTGACAAAGCTCTTTGGGCTGTTTACCTGTATGAAAACAATAAATAGGCTACCTGTAAAACACACAAGGTATCTTTCACAAACATATTATAGATTTACTAATGTGTTACATTTATTTCATTCTTCTCTCCAAACAAGTGTCACATTTTTTATAGGCGGCCATATACCTGAATTACAGCCTGTACATAATGCTTCAGAGATTAATCTTTTTAATCTCTTTTTTTGTGCCAGAACTCATGTCTGGTATTTGAGAATAAGCAAACTGTGGAATGACTAATATGGCCTGATTATACAATTAGCAAGATCACTGAGGCACAAACCCTCCTGAACTCTCTAAGTACCATGGAACCTGCAGTCAGGACCCTGGATCGAAGTTTTATCTGAGCAGGCTTTGGTCTCCAAAGCATGGTGTCCCTTTTCCACCCAAGGCCGTTCTTGTTTATGAATGTATATCCTGCTGACACACGGATATTCGGCAATGTGTCTCTCTCTGGGGTAAAGTCCAACGTAAATTCCATAGCTGATTGAATAGAATGAGGAATTAAATAGTTATTTTTCAGTTTGCTCACAATCTCCGAATAATTTCTTCAGTATATGTTATCTCTATAAATTATGATTATTACTAATTATTAATGTTGTTACCCTGTGTTCCTGCCCCGGGATGGAATGGTGAATAAGCTGATGAATAGTGGCTGTTAATGTTATGTGACTGCATCCAAGTATTTGCAAAACATGCTTACAGATACATTGTTGCTGTATTAGGTAGAGTAGCTGAAGTGTACAGCAGTGAGGGTGACTGACGCACTGCGTGTGTTGATACAACTGGACAGTCAAACGACTGACTGAAGTTAAACCGTCTCAAGATCTCAGTCCCTCAGAGTCTAACTGCAGTGTGAGCCCAACAAATGACAAGCCAAACCCATTACACGTCTCTCTGCTGCAGGAAAACTGGCCTGACTACTTGGACTGTGACCTTGTGTTTTGTTGCTTTAGGGCAACAGCCTTACCCCAAAACAACACTTCCGAGATGAACTGGAATGCCAAACTGGAACAATGGTGAAGTTTACGAACGCTTTCAGTCGGGGTGGAGAACCTTGATCTGTCAGTGGCCACATGGTTCGCCGGTTTTTCTGTTCTATTAAATTTGAATAAACAGCAGACTGTGATGACAGCAAGGTCCCTGAGGCTCTGGGAGAAGGGCGGGGCCATTGGTGGCTAAGGAGCACAAAAGGCTGTGTGAGTTTCAAAGGGACATTTACATGACATTGGTTCATTTAGCAGAAGCTGTCATCCACAGTGATGTACAGCTGAGAAAGCGGGGACAGACAGCCTTAGGCGCAACACAGGTTAAGGGCCACTGGATTTGAACCAGTGACCACTGGATCACAGATGCAGTGGATTAACCCAGAGCCACACACCTCCCTTGAAATATAACACTGGAGCTGCAAGAAAGTGAGGCAGTGCAGTCAGTGCATGGAGCAATTGATACTGAGGGCCGTGCTGAAGAGCCCAATGGTGACGACATTCTACTGACCATGGGGTTTGAACCAGTGACCCCCATTAGAGCACCAGGTCCGGTCAGGTTGGGAAGCATGTGCTGATGCACCCAGCACACAGCGAAACCCCTCGGGATCCCGGCCAGTGATCCCCCAGGCAGATACACGGTCCAGTCCCTCCCTCCGGAAGTGGCCATCCATCTGTCACAGCCAGGTCTTACATGGGCGTCCCCTCGGTCTGGTCCAGCCACTTGGGTCCTCAGCAATGAGGAGCCTGCGAGCCGGATCACCCTCAGGGAAACGCGCCACATGGCCATAGTGCCGTAACTGAAGCTCCCTCACAATGCAGGTAATGCGCCTCATTCGGGACTCCTCTGGTAACCACTCATTCGACACAAAGTCAAACCAGTGGTACCCAGGGATTCCCAGGAAGAGACACAGTACCGATTGAGTGCAGTCTTTGTCTCAGTTCACTGGATAGCATCTATGTCTCACAGCCATACAGCAAGACAGGGAGCACCAGGACCCTAGCAAGGACCTTACCTAGCACTGAGAGCAGTGTTATCCCCCTGTAGGTGTGTTAATCCACCCTTCCCTTTCCAGATAGGGACCGCAAGTCCCGTTTTCCAGTCAGTTGGGATGACGCCTGACTCCCAAATGAAAGCAAAGATTGCCTGCAATGCCAGGAGGACAACCTGACCACCAGCCTGGAGAAGTTCACCCCTGCGGCCTTCCCTGTTCCCAGCTGATTCACCACCCCTGCAATCTCAGTGAGACTGGATGGTTCACAGCTGATCGGAGGATCAGCTTCGAGAACCGTGGACCCAGAGATCTCCAACATTCTAGCTGGAGGGTCAGCTTTAAACAGCTGCTCAAAGAGGCCGGCCCAGCGGGTCACAACTGCAGTGTCACCCGTGAGGGTCGTTCATCACCCACCCTGACTGCAAGTCTCCGAGGAACAGATTCAGATGTGTGTAATGCTCCGATTCCTCCGTAAGCAGGACGGGGGTCACTAGGCCACAGATGATGTGTCACCTGCTCACAGATTCATCTAACAAACACCTCCTTATCTGTCCTCAGAGCCAGTTCCTGCTACACACTGGAGTTATGCACTGTGACTCCTCTCAATAATATCCAGGGTGCCCTGCGAGATGAAACACCTCCTTCTGGGGACACTGGCAACACCAACACAGCCACAACCTCAGCAACCTTCAGGGTCTGATCATGGAAGGTCTCCCACATCACATTAGAGTCAGAAGTCACACCCAAATCTGCGAGTTCCTCATACAAACTGCATGCAAACTCATCAGAAACAGCTTGATCTTACAGTCTGGCCAAGTCCAGCCTCGTTCTCCTAGTAGGTGGTAGCTTATTGGTTCTAAGCTGAATCTTCAGAGTAGCAACAAGAAGTCTGCGGTCAGAATTCACAAACTGGGCACTTCTGTAGACCCTGTAGCTCTGCAGGAGCCTCCAGCATCTGCCCACAAGGATGTGATCGATCTCCTTCGCCACACTGCCAGTATTGCAGTACCAAGTCCAGCGATGTGGCTTAGGGTCAGGATCCAACAACCCGCTGCACCTGACCTTTAGCAAAGTTAAGGAACATGGAGCCGCTCTCACCGCGGTCTCCAGACCCATGGGGGACCGACACGATCCTCACAACCAGCCCTGTCACTGCCAGTGGTCGCACTGAAGTCACCCATGACCAGAGGAGTGTCACCTCAGGGGCGCCCATCAACCACCGAGCGAAGTTGCGAGTAAAATGTCTCCCTCCACAAGATCACTCACTGCGGTCGGAGCACAAACACTGAGACAACAGGAGAGACACTGTGTCCTTTGTCTCTTTTTATGTTTGTAGGATCTGCCATTCAAATCTTGTAATTATAAGTTAAGGGATTATTCCTGTCTATCTTGCCTTAAAGCGAGTTCTATTATATTGCTTATATTGGTCCTCGTGGACGATAATGGATCCCAATGGCGAGTGTTTGCATCTCAGTGAACTTTGGATGCTCTACCAAGTAAACCTCTGGTCGCAGTTGGAAACCGAATCAATAGCTAAAATTTCAGATGACAACAAAGTAACAATGTTTCCGCAGACGTCAGAATTTCATTTAAGGGCAGGTATAGCTGAAGCCTACGATGCTGGACCTGAATAAATAAATATTTTCAATGCGCTCTCAATGGGCTGTCATCGGGAAAATGGGTCATGTGTCTGTGAGTCTCCTTGCATCCACATCACATCTCAGGCACATTTAAGCTTGCATGTCTTCTGCAAGACCAACCATAAAGTAAACTGGATATAGATTATTGAGCATATAATAGGATCTTACAGTATGTGCCATTTCTGTTCCACACACAGAGGGCAAACATCAAGTCTCTAAATAATATTCTAAAGGCATGGCTTTACTGTAATCTGAGATGCAGGGATCGGAATCACAGGTATGAGACAAAACGACTTCGCTTCTCACAATAGGCTGGCATGACAACGCAGTGACCAATACGGAATGAAAGGAATTTTCTGTCTCAAAGACACAGGTGCGTATCAGGTGAAGTGAAGCCTGTGATTTCCTCCATTCTGTGGGTTTAACCTCCATCCTGAGCCTTAAAATAGCTGCGATGAAGATTGAGTGTGGGTGTGTATGAGAGAGAGAGAGAGAGAGAGAGAGAGAGAGAGTGACAGTGGAGGAGAGGAGACGCACTGGGTGTCTCCTACAGCTTTAAGCAGTTTGTCAGCAACAGAGAGAGAGAGCAAGGCAGCATTTTAAGGAAGAAGGGGAGCGAGAAAACAGCCTGGAAAGGAACAAGTAGCAAAGGCAGAGGTACGGCAGGACATAAGCCAAGAGTTAAGGCTTAATAATCAAGACAGACTGATCTCTGGCAGTGGGTGAGTTTACTTCTCATTTCTGTCTGTTATTGATGTTTGTTTAAAACTGTGTTTCATTGTGAAACTTCCAGCATGGGTGGAAGATTGAACAAAAGTTGCTTTAGTGATAATGAAATTACTTCAATATCACTTCACGCACAAATATACAGTACTGTGCAAAAGCCTTAGGCAGACAGAGAAAATGTTTAAAGCTAGTTATCTGGGTAGTATTTTCTCAGATAAAACATGGCTTAACATTAGAATATATGCAAATGAAGGGTAACACTGCCTAAGACCTCTGTACGGTACTGTTTGTATTTGTGTGTATGTATGAACATATACAAATATGTACATATATAGTACACATATATATGTATATATATATACATATATATATATATATATATATATATATATATATATATATATATATATATATATATATATAAAGAAAAGAAAATTATCAAGATTTTTCATTCATAATTAGCAGATTCTACATCCTAACAGATATTTAAATACAGTGATGATATGACATTTGTTGTACTGACAGAAAGCTCAGGGTGTGATTTGTTCACATGAATTCATCGCATCAGATTGTTGCTGGGTTTCATGTCAATACAGGTATGGTGGGGGGAGGGGGGGGCACTCTTCCATTAACTTTACCCTCCAAAAACCCAGAAAGGACACGCCTCGTACCGGACTCCCGGCTGCCAGGCTTCTGTGCCCCCACCCTACCCTGCACTGTTAGGGGTTTCCTTGGAGACGGGAGCTTATTATTACAGATGTATGTAGGACTGGCTTGGAAGGACCACATTTTTCAATTGGACTGTATGTATATGGTCTGCATAGGGCTAAGCTACTGCTACGGAGGCAGTTATTTAGGGTTCTTCTGCAGTGCTGTGTGTGTGTGTGTGTGTGTGTGTGTGTGTGTGTGTGTGTGTGTGTGTCTCGGAAAAGAATGCTGTAAAACAGGCCACATCAGGTGTGTCCCAGCTGTATGTTACACTGGGATGGTTACACTGGGAAAGAGAAACATAAAGAAGAGTCATGCCACAAGAATCAAGGCCTGAGGAACTGGAAGTGCAGGCTGTCCTCACGCCCCGTCCCCTTTGACCCAGAGCCAGTTACAGCGCCGTCCGTCCTCGCTGCAGGAACGCGGGCCCGGACTCTTCTCTTCAGTCCTCTTCCCCAAGGGCCGCAGAACTTATCTGAACGATGACAGAACATTATAAATACAGTCAAAAATATAGCTGATTAGAAGACATCAGATCGTAACACTCAAGGAGAAACTACTGTATTCCCAGCCTGAAAAAAACATTTTCATTAACTCATGATAATGTTCTATAAGTTATCTTCCCCCCCCCTCCCCCCCCGGCCATTTCTGTTTTAAAAGACACAGCACATATCGAGACAGGGTGGGGGGGGGGGGGGGGGCGATGACGGCCTCCGCATGCAGCCTGTCTGACTCTCCCTGCAGGCGTGCATTTGTCGCTCTCTAAACACCGCATGTCCACCCGAGACTCAACCCAGACGCATTCCATGCACAGCAGACAAAACTGCACGGTCCCTCGAGGTGTCATTCTGCGTCTCCCGGGAGTGTGTAGCGTCTGGTACGTGAGGATGTGTCATTCTTAACCCATTAAGGATACGAAAGGTGTCAATCGTCATTCCAGCAAGTACAACCAAGGGGCGGACAATTCTGGCAGGAGATGAGACATTTTAAAGTATGTGTTGACTGGCCTGTGTCTCCTGTCTCACCTCCGTAGGATGAATGAAAATGGGATGGCGCCCCCTGCTGGCTATCCAGAGCTCCGACTGGTCCTCTTAGGAACCATAGGCTGCGGCAAGTCCCACTCCGGAGACACCATCCTGCAGACGTCCCCCGGGGCCTCCGGCTACACTTCCCCCAGGATCTGCCGCAAGAGGCAAGGCCCGTCGGAAGGGCGGATGCTGACCCTGGTGGAGACACCGCGCTGGTACTGGTCAGGAGGCCGGGTGGAGGCCACTATCAGGCGGGAGACGACACAGGCCCTCAGTCTGACGGCCCCGGGGCCCCACGCCTTCCTTCTCCTCATCCCCGTGGGGCAGTTCACTGAGGTGGAGGGGCGGGTTCCCAGCCAGATGGAGGAGATGTTCGGGCAGGGCGTGCTACGCCACACGCTGGTGCTGTTCACCTGTGGGGACTACCTGATGGGGAAGGGGATGGAGGAGTATCTGGCAGGGGAGGAGCCCGGCCTGAAGGAGGTGCTGGACAGGTGTGGGGGGCGATACCATGTCATTAACAACCGTAGCCCCCAGGACAGGGGGCAGGTCCGGAGCCTTCTGGAAAAGGTGAGGCCGTATGCCGGTATCCCCATTACCCCGATTTAATTATGTTTTGTTCTGAATTTGCTAGCAACCTAATTTTGATTAATCACAATTAGCTTTAAAATCCATGCTTATGATTTAATGAAATTTTAATGCAATAATGCCTAGCCAATCTGACATCGCTAATTAAAACTTAAAGTAAACCTTCGGGACATCCTTCCAGCGCGACTCAAACTCTGGAAAGACTGGATTAAATACCTGTTTATAGCAAGATTGTTTATAGGAATTGACAAACTAAATGCTACTTGATTTGCTGCGGCCATATCTGGTTATTATAAGCAACATAGTGTCTTGCAATATTGGAGGTTTTACCGGTATCCACCACAGATTATCGCATATATTACCTTTAGCACACATTTGTTTCTAAGTGATGAAACGCGCTTCTCAGCTAAACGAAAAAGGTTTCGATTGATACATCTTGTTTAGATGTGAACTCCTCTTATTAGTTAATGAGGTTTTTCGCCGGTTCTGGTTGATGTAGGCCTGATCTGCGGAGAAACATTTACCATGCTCTCTCTCGATTGATTGATTGATAGTATCTGTGGATGCAAGAGAGGAGGTGATGATTAAAACAAATTATTATAAATAGTATTTAGTCTTCGGCTGAATCCGGGCATCTATGTTTATTTCTACATTGATTCCTAAACATCGCAGGGATTCCATGTATGATATGATATGATATGAATTTCTTGCAATCAGCTGCTATGTGTCTTATCTGAATTTCAGTTTCATTCTCGTTGGGGCTTGTTTTCAAGCTTCGGCTTGTTCATTTCCCCCACTTGGACAGTGCTGCCCAGTTCACTCCACTTCTGTAATTTCCTCAGATGCCAGGCGAACGCGTACATACCTGAAACATGACTCATGGCCCCATTTTCTCCTTCCGCCAGGTGGAGAACATGGTGCGAATTAACGGGGACTGTTACGTTCACCACATAGCCGCCCCGGTAGATGCAGAGCGGAGACCGGTGGACAGGACGTGGAGCTCAAACCCGATGGTGCTCAAAACGCAGAACCGGAGGGAGTCGTGGGACGGGTCGCGCCTCACCGGGATGGAGGAGAGAGACGGAGGGGTGGAGGAGATGGCCACCGCGAAGCAACTGCCCAACGGACTGCATGCAGCGGCGCCGCCACGCCGGACATCGGACTCCAGCAGCCCGTGGGAGAGAAGAACCAGCTACCGTCTGTCTGCCGGTAGGACGGCATCCCTCTGCTTCGAGGTTTTCTTGAAGATTATGAAACATAACTATTATTATACGTGTCATAAGCAGACAACATGAAAACGCAATACTAAGTAGGTTCAGATAGAAAACACGAATTTCATATTCTCAGAAGAACTTGAAGACTCCCTGCCTCTTGTGTCCCAGTTTTACTTTCTCTTTCTTGTCTAGATTTCCCCCTATGGCTGTTATTTTCATTTTTATGTTGTGGCGTCTGCTTTTCTTTGTTCAGTCTACTTCGTCACATCAAATACTTACACCGGAGACTCGCTGTCACTGTGCGCCGGTTTCATTGCAACCAATTAATTACGCGGGGCAGAAAAAAATGCTTACGTTGCATATTTTCGTCACTAGAGGGCGCCCTGCTCTCCCAGCTCATGGATGAAAAACCAGCCCCGAGCTATGTCAATACCAGTAAGTACTGTTAGCGGTTTTAATTTTTGTTTTTAACCTGCTATTTGTCATTAATAAAATTAGTTTAATTTAGCCTTTATGTGCTAGTTCTTATCTGTTTTCTAGAAAAGACATCATTTGCTTTTTTTAAATGTCTGTTAACTGAAAGGACAGTGTACACCTTCAGCCTGTGGGGAAACTACTCAAAGACCACAGTGAAGTATAAATACTGTGTTTAAAATGATTTTTACTAAGTGTGAACCAAACACTGATATTATGAAACCTATTTATGTGATATTCATCTGTACGTATTGGAATAACATAATTTCCCATGATGCAGTATTCTGTGTGTCACATCATGGAACAAGGTTATACTGTAGACTAATAATAACTGTTGAGTTGATGACATCATTATGTTACGTTTTCTTCAATATTCCCTTGTTGTGAATGTACCTCATTTTCTCTCTCTCTCTCTCTCTCTCTCTCTCTCTCTCTCTCTCTCTCCCTCTCTCTCTCTCTCTCTCTCTCACCTGCTACTCGTCCTCCCAGTCTTCCACCGTATCTCTTCCACCTCTGAAGAGCCGCCCCCTACCATTTCCCATCCTTCTGGCTCTATGGAAGACACTGTCTTTCCATCACCTGCTCCCTTCCTCTCCACCACTCTCCCAGAGATGAGGCTCCTCATCCTCGGCCGCAGGGGCATGGGAAAGAGAGACGTGGGGAACAGCATCCTGGGAAAGGAGGCATTCCTGTCTCGGGGCGGCGCTGATCAGGAGTGCGAGAGGAAAACTGCCATTGTGGCAGGGAATCAGGTTTGGGTGCCGTGCCGTTACCCCAAACACAACCGTAAACAAACGCTGACGTGACAAACCCAGTCACAAATCAGCCATGATCTTCTCAACAAATATCACAAAAAAACTGGGCCCTGATTAGTTGACTAATACAAAGATTCAGACCATCTACCATCTCAGAAACATAACACAGGGTCAGTTTTGTAGCAAATGTAGCGAAATGTAAGCAAAAATGTAGCAAAATGTAATAAAAATGAATGTCGAATGTGCCCTGCGATGGACCGGTGCCCCATCCTGGGTTATCCCCTGCCTTGTGCCTGTAGCTTCTGGGATTGGCTCTGGGCCCCCTGACCTTACATAGGACAGGCAGGTACAGAAAATGGATGGATGGTTCCCATAGACCCTCTACAGTTGAAACATTGTCTGTAGACATTTATACAGTATTTTGCCGTTTTTATAAATTGTATCTTTTAGTGCGACATAGTTTCTATTTATGTTCCCTTCCACCGCGCAGGTAGCTGTGGTCCTCACCCCTGACTGGCTGGACTCAGACCACCTTCTGGAGGATGTGCAGAAGGGTCTCTCTGAAGGCCTGTCTCTCTCCTCCCCGGGACCCCACGCCTTCCTGCTCTGCGTCTCAGTGGACCAGCCGGCTGCCGCTGAGCTGCGGGCACTGGGGGCCGTGGAGGGAATCCTGGGCCCCGACGCGCTCAGGAGTCACAGCGTGGTGCTCTTCACGCGCGGCAAGCAAGGGGGGCACCAGCATTGCCGAGCTGGAGGAGCACATCGCCAGCCATCGCGAGGACCTGATGCAGCTGGTGGAGAAGTGTGGGGATCGCTACCACGTGATGGAGCCAGGGAGTGTCGGCGAGCTCCTGGAGAAGGTGGAGCAGGCAGTGAAAGAGAGTGGGGGGAGGTGCTACAGTCATGGATCCAACCACAGAGGGATGGAGGCAGAGGAGGGGGCCCTGCAGATGCTCTCCTCTTCTCTGCAGTCTGTGAAAGAGGTGGAGGAGGATGCAGTCGAGCAAAAAGGGAGGCTGACAGAGAGGCATATGGACCAACCAGATAGCCCTGCCTCTGTCTCCTCTTCCTCCTCATCTCCCTCGCTCCTTCACTCCTTGCTCCTGAGGGTGGTAGAAGTGTTGAAGGGCGTCCCAAAGCTGCTGGCCGGCGGGGCCCTTCTGGGTGGGACCTTAGGAATATACCTGGGTGGACCAGTAGGGGGCGCAGTGGGGGCGACTGTTGGCACGGTGGCCACAGAGGTGGGGAGGCGAAAGTACAGTGTCAAAATGAAAACACAGTGATGGGGGGAAATAAAGGCGAGGACTGATGTGTGTGAATGTTTTGAAGGGGTTACAGTGACCTTAGCTGAGAACTATGAACATTTTGTGACAACATATTTTTGGACACATCATTAGGTGAGAAAAAGATAAGGGAAGAATTTCTGCATTTGCACGTACTTTGAGCAGTTGTGTGATAACGTGATAGCAGTAGACAAAGTAAAAGATGTTGAACCTCTGTGTATTTACTACAGAATATATTTGGTGTAAATACCACTAGCCAAAGTATGAATATCTGCAAAAGGCCCACTAAAGCTAATCATGGAGACTCTGATATTTATTAAATGACATCAGTGCCATACGTTGGTTCTCTGTTTGGTGAATTTTGGCTCCTGTTTAAGGGTGGGTACTAAATCACATGTTACACAAGAGTTACGTTAAAGATTATTAAAGAGTAATTTATTACAAAACTTGCTTAAGCGGAACCGTTCCATTAAACTGCGGCTGTGGTCGGAAGCGGGGGTCAAAGGTCAGCCATTTTCCGTTGGGTGTTGGCATCAGGGTGCCTATGCGTCTGTGATCTTCTCTAAGGTGGTCTCTTCCAGGGCAGCTCGTGTCTCTGCTCAGGGATCTGGTGACGACCCTGAAGGGGAGCCGTGGAACGCAGCCCCCCTGACGGCACAGACATGGGCGCGGTGGAGATTAAGGCCCCACCCTTACATTTATCTGCCGCTACCAGGCTAGAGGCCCCTTTATCTAGCCCGAAAGGGGGATTAATGTTGGGGGCTTTTTCCAAGGGTGAAGCCCCCCGTGAGGCCGACCGGGGTTACGGCTCTGCTGTTTTGTGTGAAAATGTCAACCGGCCCACCTTCCATTGACAGATTAGTCATGTGACCTCTGACAGAATAGTCATGTGACCTCTGACAGAATAGTCATGTGACTGCATCGCTGGTGCCCTCAGAAAGAATAGTAATTGTGTTCAAATATTTTTGACATTTTATGTCAAAGGAGAGGGATAGGATGGGGTCAGGTCACCTCCAACACTCCGCCCTCCCCACTCCTCACCCTTTCCTCCAACCCCTATGACACATTGCAGGGTGGGGCGCCTCTAAAGTGGCACCCGATGCCCTGTTGAGAGTGATGGAGGCACTCGAGGCCCGGGAGCCAGTTTGTGTGGGTTACGCAAACTTCCTTTCCTGTGGTAGAGGCTTTGGTTGGGTGGGGAAAGGAGAAAGCACAGCGAGACACCCCCCCCCCCACACACACACACACACACACAGCGCACCACAATTTGCGTTCTGTACGGCGGTTACTGCCAGTGAGCTTCAGGAAACTCATTGGCTGCCGATGAGACAGCACTAACTGTAAGCATTTCCCGGCCACCTGATGGAGCCGGGCACAGCCAGGATGCTCACAGCCCCCTCCCCCCAGCCCCAGTGCCCTAATCGCCATGTACACACGCCCTCTGCACTTGACCTCCTCGCTCGGCTACACAGCTGCGTTGGGAAACTGACGAGGTCCCCGATGTACGTGAAAACCGCCACAAATCTTTCCGTGCCTCCCGTTCTCACAGCGCTGTGATACGTCCGCGATGTCCGGCCACAGGATGGCCTTTTTTTCGAAGGGATATTGTGATGTTGTTTTTTTTTTCTTTCTTTAAAAAACCTCTTATTTTTTAACCTCTTATTTTTTCTTAACCTCTTTTTAAAAAAAAAAAAAAAAAATGTGCTCTTCGTGTTTCACTTTGTGTTTTACACAAAGTGTAAAAGATTTAAATAATGACAGAAGGACGCAGAAAGTGAGAGTGATGGGGACAGACGACAGGGACAGAGGTTATGAACGACCACGACGCAGGTCAGATCGAGCGCGGCGTGAAACGCCGTCCTATTGTGTTCCCTGGTAGTTGCGTATCTTGGGGTTAGAAGCCTGAACACCCCCCCCATCATCATCAGGAAGGAGTTGCCCGCGCTATTTCAGACACCATAAATGCTGATCAAGCAACGGCATAGCACTAGGCCCCCAGCAGTATAGATCAGCAAATGTACTAGATGACCAAGTACTTGCTCAGTTACATGGCAGTCTAGTACACTTCAAAGATCTAAAACGGCAGACGACTGTACAGTACTGCTAACCAGGAAGAAAGGAGGAAGCAGAAAACATTTATTTGAAAGGCAAGTTTAATACTGATAATTTAATGTTTACATGTAAAATTCACATTTGTGAATATTTAATCACCTAAAGCCACTCACTTTTTCTCACAATGTTAGTTATATAATTCTAGTATTTCTAAAACAAAATACCAAACAAGGTACAGTTACTTAATAATAGCTAATTTGGTCACAAGAGGGCTAAGTTACATTTCTTGAATGATTTAATTTAATAATAGTTAAAATAAACTTTTAAAAACTATATTATGTACTTTATATTAAATCAAGTGTTCTTGGAGTTTTCTAAAGTCATTGAGCAAAACATATTTAAAAAAATTACTCTCAAGTGTGGTGAGAAACTGACACCACTGTGATGGAGACTGCACATCCTGGAAGAACACAAACCAAGTAGCTGAGTGTGCTAGTATGCCAATTGGAACACTCCTACACCCTCAGCCCCTGTCCCAATTCACTTATCCTGAGGGAGCATGAAAAAATGCACCAGAAAGGCCCAATTTCTACAGCCCTTCTTGTGTTACACAGTCAGAACTGCGATTCAAACAGATGGCTAAGTGCTGTCATTTACAGCTAGGGTTGGATTTTCAGTTCTACCCTTGGGAAAGAAAGAAACCTGAATACCTGAGAGGCAGGTTTACCCGCCCGAAGTGAGAAGAATATATCAAAAATACGAAAACAAGCCAATCTCGACTTCGCTCAATGAAAATATTTTAAACTGAGGTTTACGCATCTATGAGACGTTCAACTGTGTCCATTGTGTAATGGCTGGGAGTGGTACGAGAGAACGATAGGAAGCCGAAAGCACACAAGCTGCCCTTAGAATGCGTCGGGGTTCAGTGGCCTTCCCGGCTGGCCTGTCGGACAGATCAGAATATATCAACGCATGCGGTCAGCCTGAGAGTAACAAACCACACTTGCGAATTCACAAGTAATTCAAACTGCGATTTCACTAACAGACCGGACTGGGTGCGACGGGGATAATGATCTAAACGTTGCGACGTGACCGGCGCAGGGTGATGAGGCACAAGCCGGCTTGCTCTCTAAACAGGGCAGAATCTAAACAAGTTTCTTCTCTGTCAGATGAGGATGTGGAACAGGGAACCGTGGTTGTTCGCTTCCGCCTGCTGCCACATCGGCCATCACGTCTGCCCGTCGGCCGCAGAAGAGGAAGGAGCGTGTATGTGTGTGAGTTTCTAACAAAAAGCAGCGACAATGAGCCGAAAAGTCCTGGGTGCGTAGATCTAGCCTCTCCTCATCCAGGCTCCTGGTCATCTTCTAGCCTCGGATCCCGACTGTGGAAGGATTCCCAGTTAGCCACCTCCAACGCCAACATTTGTCACGGTATAGGTGTCAGGACCTGGCCTGAAATGACACTTCAGACGAGGGACAGGGGTGATCACACCTCAGATTCAGCTTGATGGGGGGGTAATGGCCACTCAAAGAAAGTGACAGTCATGTCAGAAGAAATAGCTGTATTTACAGACATGTGGTGATTATGGTGAAATGAAAGAGAGATGTGTGCATTGGCAGCCAGTCCGGATTCTGCGCTCGGTATATTTCTGGACGTAACCATGGCATCACCGCTGGTCGCTGGCGAGCACCGGCTGCATCCGCTCTGCAGCCGGCTCCAGCCGGCACGCTCCAGGGTTTACTACTGAGTTCTTGGAGCTCAGACTCTCCTCGCTATCCGTGTCGCCATAGCAGCTGGAGGCGGGGGAGATTACCAGGGTACTCATGGATTCGGAGTCCTGGTCGGGCAGGACTGAGCCCAGGACTGGCCGATTAGTCAGCGAGTGGCCTCCGGGGGGGCTGTCACACTGTGAGCTGGTGTTCGGATCCCACGAATTGGCCGCCCTCAGGCGCTCATCCTCCGCAGCCTCTCCTTCTTCTCCCTCCTCCTGGGGTCTCCCATCCTCAGTGGTCTGGCTTCCCCATTCGCCGGCCTGGTCATGGAGCAGCTGGACCAGGAAGTTGATGTACTTCATGGCCAGTCGCAGGATCTCATTCTTGCTGAGCTTCTTGTCTGGTGGGTGCGTGGGGATGAGCTTGCGTAGCTCTGAGAAGGCCCCGTTCACGTTCTGCTGCCGCCATCGCTCCCGGCTGTTGGTGAAGACTCGCCGCGCCAGCTTCGGGGGGGGGCCTGCAACGCGCACAGGGGCCCAAGTGAGCACAGGTCGGAAGCGGGAAGAGGACGTGCTAACAGCTAGCATTGGCCCAGGACTGTGCCGAGAGGCACTCCGGAGGGCTCACCTTCTGAGAGGCCCAGCTCAAAGTGCGAGGAGGACCTCCTCTTCATGCGGCTGGCGGCAAAGAGGCCGTAATTCCCTGAGGGACCAAGGTAGGCACTAAGAGGGGGCGAGAGACAGAATGAGGAGGAGGAAACAGTGGATGAGAAATGGAAAACAAGCGGGCACCCAGGTCGGCATCTCCGCCACACCTGGTACCAGGTCCATACCAGGAACCCACCAATATGTCCCCCACTCAGCGAAATCGATCCCTACATCAGCGTTTCCCAATCAGGTCCTCAGGGACCCACAGACTCTCCACATCTGCTTGGCAACTGTCTGGCAGTGGGCTGGGAGGGAGCAAAAACACGGAGCCTTCGTGGGTTCCGGAGGACCAGGTTAGGAAGCACAGCCCTAGGCAGAATCTTCTGCACAAGGGGTGCAACTTTGTGTTATTTGTATACATGGCGATGTGCCTGATCGGTACAGCAATCAGACTTTCAGCAATCATAAGCAAGAGCAGAAAAAGAAAGCAATTACACCGAGAAGTGAACCTATTCAAGCGATGATCTGTTAGGCCGCAAAGGCTTTTTTTAAGCAGAGATAATTTCTGTATTTTCGGCTGCTCAGGACTCACTGACGATTACTGGCAAGGCAAGCCGACCTTTGCCATGGCGATGGGGAATGAGGAAGCCGGGGCGGAGATGGGGAAGACATGCGGCGTGTGGGAGGGAGGTGTGTACAAGCGGGGAGGCATGATATTGTGCAACAAGTCATGTGGCCTGGAAGGGACATGTCAGAATCAGAACTAAATCTAGATTCATCCATAGAAAGCGCTGTGTGAACAGCACCAGTGGTCTGAATGCGAATTAAACGACGTCCTCTGGGATAACAAAAGTATTCCCATTATGAATCACCAGTGTTCATCGATTGTATAGACAATGAACTAGACTGTGAACAAATATATTTGCTTTTTGTGTATTTCTTACGCTGTGATAATGAACGATGAAGAGGTTGTGTATCTCATCATGTCTGGGATCTATGCCCATGTTTGGGACATCCTGTGGCAGGTAAGGTAATCATATCACTGTCAGGCCCCTGAGCGAGGCCCCTAACCCCTGCTGGGCCCCTGAGCGAGGCCCCTAACCCCAGTCGCTCCAGGGGCCCTGGCTGACCTGCTCTCTGATCCTCACCTCTATGTCACCTTGGACCAAAACATCTGCTAAAGAAATATAAAATGGAGGCAGTATCTTTCTCAAATCAGTTCTGGGATCCATGACGCACAGATGACTCCGCCTTCAGAATTGTTATGGAGAAAGGGCCAGCAGAGTCATTAGTCTGTGTTACAGAGTCACAATACTGAATGAAAGAATGATGGGGGGGGGGGGTGGAGCCTCACCTGCTGAAGAAAGGGTGGCCGGGCAAGTAGGATGGTGGCAGCAGGGGGCCGGGGGGCGGCACAGGGGCAGTAGGAGCTGGAGCAGAGAGGGAGGTGAGCTGCGTCAGACGGATGTCGTTGGAGCCCAGGGCCCGGGGGGGAATAGGGTGCAGGGCAGTCAGCTGGGGACTGGGCAGAGGGAGGGGGGGGATGGGAGGCTTGCTGTGCCCGAGGCTGATCACCGGGATGTTGGGGGGGAGGGTGGCAGAGGAACATGGGGTGGGAGGGGGCGTGGTGTGGTTGAGGGGGGAGTCTTTGGCGGTGGAGACCGGGGGTGTTGTTTCGCGTGGCGATCTGGCCAACCCCCCTCCGTCGGACGTCTCCACAGCAATGGGCTCAGCTGGTGGGCGCTGGCTTGGGGGGGGGGGGCTCCTCGGAGGCACCGCTCTGGGCCGAGTCTCCCCGCTTCTGCGGTTCATTAGCCGCCGGGCTGTTAACAGGTGGCGACGCGCTTCGCAGAGGACTTGGCCGCCCGCCACGCTGGGCGCTGGGGGAAGCGGGGGGCTCCAGTTTCTCCATCATCTTCCCCTGTGAATGCCCCCACCCCTGCGTACTGTCGTCCTCTTGCTTGAGCCCCCCTGCCAGGGCTGGGCCGTCGGCGAGCACCTCCTCGCACGGTTTGCGTTTCCTATATTTCTGACGATTGTAGCTCCTTAAATCCGCCGCAATACGAGATGTTAGAGTGACGTTTGCACCTCTGCCATCCCTCTGGCTTGTGGGGAGGGGGGCATGGGGGCTTACAAAGAGATGTTCATGCAGCACGTCCACCTCACATCGGTACTTCACAAATCATCTGCATCACAGACTCAGAAAATACGTCCACACGATCGAACCTGGCCCCAGTTAGTCCTTGGCAGGGTACTGCGTCCTCGGGTCTGCAGCAAGTATAGTCCTTTTACCCAGCCTTCAGTGTCACCCAAAACCAGAGGTGTCAGCCAGCCGAATCTCACACCTGCAAGTGCACCGAGCGACACATTAGTGCTTCAAACATCGACAGGGCGTTCACTCGGCCAGCAACATGACTCGACTGTGAGAGCAGCTGAAATACCAGCAGTAGTTAATTCTTCACAATCTATAGGAAGAAGAGAAACAAAAAGGTTTTGTTAAAGCTTTCAAAAGTTTCAGAATTGTTTAAGCAAAGCACCGCGAAACCTCTGTTCGCAGATAAATTCAGCTACTTTGACCCTGAGGATTCATGTCAAGGTTTTGTAATCAACCTCTTCCCCTTTCCTTCTCCAGAAAAAACACGACGACAAGAGAAATTTCCCGTTTTGTTTATTTTCTCTTGGCCCTGCTGTTTCTGACGGCCCCTAAACGAAGGAGGCCTGACTGTGGAAATGCCCAGATCCAATGAACACACAGTCGCAGCCAATTTCCCCTGTTTCATTTGGGGTATCTGCCTGGCATAAGAACACAGCACAACCCGTCCGAAACATTACGCCACTGACCAATGACTCTATCGGAAACTATACAACAAAATAATTATCTTACATTTATGTGCATCTTATATTTTACAAAGTTATCTGCTCTTCTAGTGGTATCTCCAGCAGTTCTAATTAATGACTAAAACAATAACTTATCAATAATTTCTATAACAGGAACAATGGCGACGGCAACAGTAGGGATAATAAAAATAAGGATTGTTAATAATATGTACTAATAGCACAGTAGTTAATCCTGTAGTGGGCCTGAGTTAAGATTAGGATAAGAGTTAGGGTTAGGATAAGAGTTGAGTTAGGATAAGAGTTAGGATTAGGATAAGAGTTAGGATTAGGATAAGAGTTAGGGTTAGGATAAGAGTTGGGGTTAGGATAAGAGTTAGGATTAGGATAAGAGTTAGGGTGAGAGGTCTGAGATCGTCAGTGCTTTCATAGGTAGAAGGGGTTCCTGGGACGAGATGGGCTCTGTTCAGACTGTAGTTACATCAGTAAACAGAAGGACACCAGACACACTGATGCTGTCACCGACAGCTTAGTAACTTCTCCTTACAGAGAGGCCCTGTCACTGGCCACACTGCAGCCATGACCTCACAGAGCTCACAGTGCAGCGCGCAGGAGCTGAGGGGGGCGATCCGGCATGCGGGGCCCAGGAAAGGCACAGGCAAGGTGCATTTCTGGGGGGGTTTTAGCTGGAATTACTGTGTGACTGAGATAGTAGAGCATACAAACTAATTAAACTGCATGTGTAAAATAAACATGAAATTCTGTTGAATAAATTTGATTTGTATAAACTATTTTGTCGTATAAAATTCCTAGAAACATAACATAAATTTTTCATTATTTAAATTTTTCTAAACAAGACACGTTTTACAGTGTAAGGTTATTATTATTATTATTAATATTATTATTAGTAGTAGTAGTAAGAGGAGGAGGAGGAGGAGGAACAGAAGTAGTAGTAATACTTGTATTAATACGTCTACTAATATTTCTTATATGGTATTTTTTTAAATGTCATCTCCGCATTATACGTCTAAACAAGATTTAAAAATAGGAGAAACTGCCTGTTGTCGGACTTAGAAATTAGCACGAAATTAGATATTAGAGATATGTAGGCCTAGTGTACCTCTAATATTCTACATATATTATATATATTGAACTGACGGGTACTGATAGGTATACTAATCAGGCTCTTGAAATGTGTGCGCAATATACTATTTTTCGTAACGTTATACATTTTGCCAGTATCAGCGTTAACAGCGTAGTTGTAATTCGATCGGTTGTAAATATGACACGCAACAACCGAACAGGAAAACGAGAAAGCAGCATATTTCGCGTTTTTAAAATAATCCCATTTAGCCTAATCACACTAATTATAGTATTAAATGCAATTAAAATTATGTTTCGTTGTTAGTCGATCCACTCATCATAAATTTATACAAAATATATATTTGCGTTTGAAGGTATTTAAATTGTATTATTTTTGATTTACTCAAATTGTCGCGTGGCCCAGTTTGTTATTCGCAGGTAATCGGCCGAAACATCAGAGTTATGGGGTGGACGTCGATAATGATGCCCGTGATCTTAACGATAAGTACGATAACAAGCCAAAAGACTGTGGTACATATGTAGGGAAGTAAAAAATTAACGCACGCACAGTTTGTAATTAAGGCAATGTAACTATCAACGTGTTAAACGTTTTATCTCAGTGCATCTTCTATTGTGTTAATTAGTACATTATTCCAATGTAGCTACAACGCTAAACGAAAGTGTATTTAAATCAAAATAATGCAGTGCTTGTAGGCATATTCCAACAATTTGACCGCAAATATATTTTTTTAAATTATAAACTAAAAAAAATACTACCTATTCCCAATATCCAACACGCAAACACAAGGAAAAAAATCCATAAATATTGAATTCTGAAAGCAGCAACAGCAGCCCTTAAGATATGAAAAAACAAAACAAAAAGTATAATTACGTAAACAATGACATTATGTTGGCCAAAAAATTCCTAGCTGGAAAAATCACGATATCGCGACAAAGAATACGTAAGATCCGGTGATATGCCAGGGACAACAGTACCTTCAAGCCAAAAAACGCAGCCCTACAGACCAAGGGAAGGTCCGGCTTATTTCAGATGTATAGAATGGCGTCGTCGTGCGGTAATTGTTGGACGAAACACTCACATGAGTCGGCTGCTGGTGCACAGGGAGTTCGCCCTCTTTCTGTCTGTCTGGCTCAGTCACACCACACGCTCACGAACGTCCTGCTCTCCGCTCCTGTCTTTCCTCCTCATGCCTGCCGACGTGTGTCAACTTTAGGCTCCAGGTCCCCGGGCGAGAGAAGTAGGGTCAGGCGGAGAGACTACCAGAGTGCAGAACTGCCCCCTCGTGTGGTGTCCGGTGGACCGGGGTGGGGGGGGCTCTCTTAGGCTCTCAGGCACCGGCCTCCATGGCGTGCCTCTCAAAATCTTCAGCACAACGCCGAGGAAAACACCGGAACGGAGGACAAATTAGGCAAAGACTCGGTAGATGTGAAAAGTCGGCAAACTGGCAGCATGCGGATGGGGCCAGGAGGCGATACAGGCGGGGGCCAACCTGCGCGGCAAAGGCGGAGCTCAGCCCTGAGGCCAAGGTGATGCTCACCGACCCCCCCCCCGCCCCTCCCCATCTCTCCCTCCTCCCCTCCACGCTCTCTCCATCGCTTCCTCCTCCCCTCCCTCCTTCTCTCCTTGCGAACCAGGCGCTGTTGCTCCAGTTGGCCGCCAGTGGGATTTAGCCACTGTGAGGGCTGGAGAGAGAGGGCGGGGGGGGGGGGAGGAGGGCGGGGGGCAGAGCTGTGCTGCGGAGAGAGATTTCCGTTCCCTACTGGACAAGAGGATGCTCTTTTACAATGTGCTGGGAGCTGATAAGAACCTCAGAAGTGGCCTGCACCACTAAGATAAGGAAACAGAGTCAGCCCCCCCCATGCTCTCGACCTTCCAACACACACTCTCTCTTACGAATACCCCCAAATCCCACCGCCCCCCCCCCCCCCCCCCCCCATCGTCCTTCCACCTTTCTGGTCAGTCCCAGACTATAAAGGGCCTTGGATCGCTCCCAAAAGGAAACACAGCTAATATCACAATGGAATAACACACATACACGGTCACCCGCACACGTCAGAACCTCCAGCCACACACGGCCGTCCCCCGGGTCGCCGTGACGACACCGTCAGCCGTGCCCACCGCTGACAGACACAGGAGAAGGCCGACATCATTTCTGGGACTCCGCGAGCTGGCGGGAAGAGGATCAACGTGAAATGCTCCACATAACCTGCAGCAAGAACAGACCAGAGTCCACACGAGATCTATTTCATCAAACCCTTCCTGTTTCATGCCGTGACTCATATAACTGAAAAATGACTCATGAGTCATAATCTAAGTAAATATTAGTGGAAATGTTATGAGTCTCATGTTAAAGCTACATTATATATGCATATTTGTTTTTTTTTTTAAATACATATGCATTTATGGGTGGACAAAATAAATGAAACACCATATGAAAATAACTAAATCACATACTAGCTTGGATGCCAATAAAAGTAAGCGACACTCAGCACTTTGATTTGTAAGTTAACTAATGGAAAAAGAACAGGAATGCAAAAAGAGCGATGGATCGGTCAGAATAAACTGCTAAATTATTACATGTGTGAAGGAAAACGGTGTCAAAGATCATGACAATATGTGTCAAACGCAGACACACTGCATGGGCAAAGGGGGACAGAGTTCTGCAAGACAGACGCATAATCTGAACGGAAGCTGAACTGTGGCGAAACTAATATGATCTGAAACGTCACATTACATTATTTACATGATTTACAATTTCAGTTTGTAGATGACAAAGGATGGCCCTCAAACAACAATGGCCAGCTGTTACCTGTGTAACATTTAAGCTTCCCGAAGGGCAGCATAAATAGATAAAGTTATTGCTTGTAAAATATTCTGAACGATATTTAGAAAACGATCATAACTGTTTCCGCTGATCTAGGTGAGGGCTGAGCCTCAGTGATCTCAGGCTGCAGTTTGGTGGCGTCTCTGCCCCTGCATCTGTGTCACGACCCACGAGCCCCGGCGTGATGCGCTACAGCTGCGACCGGACTCGCCCGCACGTTCGCAGCATTGCGCTGTGGCCGCAGCTTACCAACAAGCAGGCGATTTGATTAACTCTCCTCCTGAACAGCTTCCTTAAGGTCCACTTCCTTCCTCTGCCCCCCCACTCTCATAATCAGACTTAGACAATCTAAACAAAAACACCAAACCCCCCCCCCCCACTGGTGGCTTTGTGGGTATCAGTGTGGCCGGGGTTATGGGTTCGACTCCTGCGCGGGAGTCTGCGTGCTGCTCCTGCATACAACACATGCTTGTAAGAAGCAGCATGTTTGTCATCACAAGAAACTTTCGCTGCAGAAATGCACAAATATTACACCCCCTGCTGTACATTTTTATGACATACAACAGACACATAACATTAATATGCTGCGTTTATTCCATGACAGTGTCACAACTACTGCTTTTGCCCACTGGGGCTGCCTCTTCTGAAGATTTTCCTGAATCAGCCAATGAAGTTTTACAGAAAAATATGATCAGATCTGGTGACGTTTCATAGTTTTGTCTGCTTGTAGACAGAGTTTGCTCTTAAAGTGTAAATTAAATTTCCAAAGTACGGACTTAAACAGAAGGAAACAACACGGCTGTAACTTAGTAACATCCAGCTGATTTTTGGCCCCATAATAAGCAATTAAAAGTTTCTGATAACTGGAGAGTAAGAGGTATGCTTAGAACAGTTAGTGCACATGTGACAGGAAGGGGCGTCGCCAGAGCAACACCACGGACCACATGGTCTGACCCGCTGAGGGCAAGATGGCGGACGCGGCTTCCTGCTTTGAGAAAAGCCATGGATGAGCACAGCTGGGCATCTCAGAGGGGTTAGAAACTTCAGCAAACCTGCATTGAATCGGATTCCATGTCTTCTCAGTGTTTAGCTCTCGGTGACATAGCCGGATTGGTGCCCTGGCATGTCAGGCTGGGGGGGAGGGGGGGTGATAGGCCTTCACGATCTGAATCCCCCCCCCCCCCCCCAGGCAGCACCTGTGGTTCCACACGGATGCCCTTCACTTGCTGTGATGCTCGCACTAGTTGTCTCGATTTGCGTAGTTTTTTTTTCCTTCAATAAAAGGCGTCTGTCCTCTGGGACGAAGGCTAATTTTATTCTGTTTTCTATCTATTGCGTCGATTTGGCGAGGGAGATGCTGCCCGTCTGCATGCGGGTCCAGGCCCCTGGCCGAGGGCTGTGGGGGAACGGGTCACATTACGTTCCCACTCCCTCCTACTCTGACCTACTCTGCCACCAAACAAAATATGAAAAAATAATAATACTCGTGGTCCAAAAATAGACTAATGGAAATGTGTCAGTGTACGTCTGTGAGACAAAGCAAGCCTGTGGCCATCAAAAAAAACAGTGTATTAAAATTAAAGAGGCTAATGTGGCGTTTCCCCCTGGCATGGAAGACATAAGGCAGGATTCCTCTGGAAGGTTCCGGAAGCCCCCCCCAACTCATCTCCAAAACGCACCATCTTTAGCTTCATCTTCATGTCAGGAACATCACAGGCGGACTCCCAGCCCCCATCGGTCGAAATGCTCCAGCACTGGGAGTGCGGTGGGCGGAGCAGCGGTGGGCGGGGCCACGGTGGGTGGAGCCACGGTGGGTGGGGCCACGGCGGGCGGAGCCGCGGTGGGCGGAGCCGCAGTGGGCAGAGCCACAGGAAGCGTCCTGGAACATTAGGAGCTGAGGAAGTGGAAAAGCTGACAACTGCCTGAAAAAAAAAGAAAACCTTCAGTCTTTTTATCTGGACAATGATTGGGGGGGTGTTTGCTATAGAATACCATTCATCCACAAAAGTAAGCTGAAATGACATAAGTGAAGTAAGCCGCGTGTCACAGGTCCTGACGTCACTGCGTGAGCTGTCTCTTGGAAGGGACAGCGGACCCACAGGACATGGGGATCGGAGGACAGAATGGGGGCTTTATTTGGGGGCGGGTTTCACAGCACAAGGGGCAGCAACTGGACTAAGACAAAGGGGAACTAGATAGGGACCAGACGGCCAATTTTGCTCTCTGGGATTTGGGCTGGCAGGCCCCCCCCCCCGCACCACCCACCCTTCTCCAATGCTAGGAAGTAGTGTGGCTTATTCACTAAAACCAGTGATAAAATCACAGGATATTCGTTCCATCACAGGGACAGTTTGATTCTGTCCTCACCTGTCCAGGATCAAGGCATTGTGTCACTGGGACTTCCTGTCTACCACGACTCACACATGTTTGTATTCATATCTTTGTGGGGACCATCCATTCATTTCTATGGAGAAAACTCTAATCCCAGCAATGACAGCCTTACCCCCTACCCAGCCCTAACCTCGACCATAAGGAACCGAACAACATACAAGACTTTTGCCATTTTTTGTTTTTTGACTGTAGTCACAGATTTATATAAAACTGAGTTTTCTCTTGTGGGGACCGAAAAGGAGGCCCCCACAATGTCAAAATAATGGGTTTTCATCACATTGTTGGGGCATTTGGTCGTCACAATGTAAAATATACATAACCCACATACACACACACAGATACACTATTACTCAGTCACAGACACACACAGACACGTGCTGGCACATAGAAACGCATGCATACACACACACGCACTCTCACACACTCACACACACAAAGCCAAGCGGCTTCTCACACATACACACACACCCCTGACAGCGGCTCCATGGACACCCTTCCTCCGTGTCACGTAAACACTATTGTGTGGGCGATAAGGATCAGGGAGCCTAATTGTTTTAGGTAATATAAGCAGTCGATTTCATGGGGAAAGTGATAAACAGTCAGTGCGGACGCCGGTCGGGTCGTATGTGCCAGTCCTCAGGCCTGTCTGCACCCGGCCTTTGATCTGGAATGGACCATTATGGGGGTGGGGGTGTAGAGCTGGACCACAGGATTTAAAGCAAATGGTGCCAAGGTAACAGTGACACTTTGAGCAGGAGGACAGTAGGGTTTGAAATGGGGGGGGGGGGATTTAAAGAAAACCTGCTGTAGTGTTTGCACAGAGGAGAGGTTGACACTGGTGCTCCACTGGGACTGTGGTCATAGCCAGGCGACCTCCCCAAGACAATCGGGAGCAAGCAGAAGGGACAGAGCTTATTAATGTCAAAGCAAATCACCATCGTTAACCAACACCCTGAGCTGAGCGACAGCTTTGATCCGACTGGAGCTGGGATTCGAACCTACAACCTCAGTCTACCTCCAGGACATGATGGGTGTGGATCTGGCCAAAATTAGGGGCGCAACTATGAAAATACACAAGCCTTTTGTTATATGAGTAGAATTTAAAATTATGGTTGGTTAATGAGGTTATATAAATTAGACAGAACTAGAGACAAAGGTGTATGGACATCCAAACAAATGCCAAATGTAGCAGAAGGTACTTTTTTATATGACTGATGGCCTCTTTCCATAAATCTTATGGATTTTTTATGCCTTAAATTTATCTATTGGTGAGGTTTTCTTATAGTACTTTATGTCAGTGACAAAACAAACTCAAGTGACTGAAATGGACTTATGAATACAGTCTAATTTATTCTCATTAAGACCCTGTTTCCTCTTTTGATTATAACAATACACGAAGGACAGCGGCGGTCTGTGTTTCTCATAAGGCTGTTAGTCAAAGACAAACAGGCCGTTTGAGCGCGTGCCGGATGAGGATAGTGTCCGGTGAGTGTGTGAGTAGGAGCTGGAAAAGAAGAGAACTCTTCTAAAGGGGAAGGCTAGCTTGTCCCCCGAAAGGGTGTCCAGACGTAGCAGGGTGACCTGCACACGACGGCAATATGACCCCCCCACTATGTCAATAAACCCTGAAAGCAGAGGGTAGAGATGTGAGCCCGTCAATATATAGAAAAGCAGTGACCAATGATTTCGCTGAATGAAGCCAATGCAGGCTGATAACCGGCAGGGCTGCTCACTGGTGACAGAAAACAATGGCAATCGGTAGCTATACAGATTAATTGCGCATCATTGACCGAAAAAAAAAGTGTCTGTTGCACGGAGCTCTGTTCCCAGGATGCACCTGGAAGGGACAGGGCGGATGCAGGGGGACAGCTGTTTCCTGTCTGAACTTCCTGCCTGGTATTGGTGAGGGTGTGGGGGTTGGGGAGGGGCGTGCGGGGAGGCTGGGGTAGCAGCGAGGGGGTGAGCTTTGGTGGGTAGAGGGTGTCCATTGGGTGCTGCCGGGTCGGGTCCAAACAGGATGTTTCGGCCACGGCCACAGGTGCGAGCTCAGGAGCGATCAGGAGGGGGCGGGGCAGTTCTTCCGATGTATGGGGTGGATGGGGGCAGCGTATGCGAAGTAGGGTCCAATCCCTTCTCGTGGTACTTTTTATCCACAGCAAAGGGTGCCTACAGGAGCGGCGGCGGCTGGTGAGTGAAATCCGCTCACGTTTGGTCATCCTTGGCTTCCAGGGTCTGCTGGAGATGCTTCGGCGGAGAGGAACCCTGTAAAGGACTCTCCGAGGGGGCGCGTCTGTTATTACAGAGCAAGGCACCGGCTGGAAGGATGCAGGCAGGCTGACCTTCACTTAACTGGCCAGCAGAGGAAATGGCCCCTCTTTTTGGGCAACTACCTGCCAGGTTCCGGCGCTGACCCAGCCGACCCTGGTTCAGCGCCCCCCCCCCCCAGCTCCAGACGCCCTTCCGTGTTCACTCAGTTTGATTTCTGGCACTGGAGAGGGAGATTGGCAATAGCCAGGTTTGTTTTCCCGAGCGATGGTGAGTGCACTTTCCAAAGCCTGGAGGGGGGGGGGTTGTTATTCAACCCCACGTTTACTTCCCCTCGCCTGAAATTCCTGGCTGTCATAATGTCCACCATCCACATTCCTGAGCCATTTTACAGGAAAAACACCCCCCAGACACTTATTACCATGTTTCGCGGATCAAATTGTTTCATACGAGACACTCCTTCTCACACATTGATTTATTGTAAAACCTGTGACTATGGCAACTACTGTCAGCATCTGGTTGCCATAGGAATGATTGTGAAATCTTGTTACTACACAAGTAATCCAGACAATAAAAATGAAAAGTAAACATAATAAAATAATATCCTTCAGACACATTTGATATTTGTATCAGTTCATGAAGGGTGACATTGTGCTTCGTACCTCTAGGCCTGGCTGGCCTGACTCCTGCCTTCCTTCTGTACGTGTGAAGTTCATGCATGATCCCCTCATGACAAATGAGTTTCTTCAGGGACTCTGGTTCCCCCCTGCAGCCCAAAAACATACAAATATAATACATGGCCAAAAGTATGTGGGTACCCCTATTAATTAGATGAAATTAATAATAATTAATAAGTAAGCCACACCCATTGCTGACACAGGTGTATAATCAAGCAGACGATCAGGCAACAAACATCAGCGGCCGAATGACTTGTTTATACAGCAGAGCTTGGTGACTTTCTACTTGGTACCATCACAGGACTCGATTTTTCCGACAATTCAGGTCGCTACATTTCTGCCCTGCTAGAGCTGCCCTGATTGGCTGGAGGTGACGTTATTGTGAAGATCAGAGTGTCTGGGGGCAGGTTCAGTAGCGAAGGGTTCCAACCTGAAAGGCAGTAGTGGAAAGTTCAAGCTCAGCAAGTACAAATCCAGACCAAGATTTTGTTTCAACCATCCAGTTGAGAACACTGTGACTGTGATTCTATATATTCAGTTGGTTGGTTGAAACACCAACATCAGCAACCTTGGTCTGGATTTGTACTTTTGGACCTGAACTTTCCACCTCTGCTGAAAGGCACCCAATAACCCAACATCCATACCCAACCTCAATGGCAGCAAATACCACCAGCAATGTTCCAGAATCTAATGGACAGCCCTCCCAGAAGAGTACAGGTTATCACAGCAACAAAGTGTAACCAAATTCACATTAATATCCTTCGTTTTGAAATGAGATGTTGGACAAGCTGGTGTCCACATACTTTCAGCCATACAGTGTGGGTTAAACAGCATCTCTAAACTGCCCCGGGACATGAATGTGAGTGTGCATGCGCGTGCCCAACAGTGGTACTTAGTAAAGACTCTACCTCAGCCTTTTCACTGCACTGCCTGAGCGTCACTGTTATTTCCATCCACTAGATGGAGACAAACACTGCTTCTACAGGTGTTGTTGCCTTCCTCACCAGGGTAACGCTGCGGCGATACGGGTCCTTTATTCCAACACACATATCTAACAAAATAACTTTTTATTAAACATTTTAATGTATTTATTAATGTATTTTCATTCAACCAAAATTATGCATATTACATAATCTACCGGGCAAACTGACAGTAAGAGGGCGTCGGTGGTTAGATCCCTGCATAGGTTAGGTCTGGTATGTCTGGTAATATATTCCTGTCTGCTAACCCCAGATTGTTCACTATTACAATTAACAGTTTCCTCCGATTTCAAATTCAGAATCTCAAAATCATAATTTTCCCCTTTAGTTCACCTTATTTTTCCGGTTCTAATTGCGCTGTTTTCCGCCTGATGCTCCACTAATATCTTCCCCACTCTCACCACAGGAGGGCGCCATAACCCTCACACAGGGACGGCGTCGCGTCGGCCGGAGGCACTGCCGGCGGAGCGGCGAGGCGTTTCCGAATGTGGGTGGTCCGTCCCGCGTGGGAGGGAGGGGGATTAGCCCTGGACTTGGGTTCCCCCAAAAAGAATGGGGGTGGGAGGATGAGGAGGGGGGGGAGCAGAGGGAGAGAGAGCGTGATCTGCGATGAACATCTGCCTTCCAGATGTGCCCTCTATAGTCGCTTGAAAAAAAGAGAGAAAAAAGTATAAAAACGAAAGGAAAAATAGTGTGCTTAACAGTTCTCAGCGTTAGAGATTAGGCATGAGAGCTGAGCAGGGTAGCAGAGTGTCTTTGATTGTCCTGAGAGGGGTTTCCAGTTCAGAAATGATACACTCCAGCATCTTAAATCACACCCCAACGCCCCCCCCAGCCCTTGTCCCTGCCCCCCCCCCCCCCAGTGCTTCTGAGAACTTGAGACAATATATTAAAACAGAACACCTGTCTAAATATTTCTCCATGTAAGTGGGCTAGCATGTGGGGGTATGATGGGGGGGGGTATTAGACAAAAGTGGGGGGGGGGGTGGGAGGGATGTAAAAGGATGGCTAGAAACAGGGAAGGCGTGGGTAGAGCGTACAAGAGGGGGGCTGGTGGCCTGGAACCCCTAACACGGGGACGACAATGTGAGAACGCAGCCCCACTCTCCCTGCTCCCCGCCCCGGCTGACTTATCGCCAATGCTATCAGGATTTATGGAACTTTCCTCTCAGCGCAGAGGCGGCCAGTGATCTCCTGCGGTCACCCTTGAAGTGGGGAGTCTTTCATGGGCGGTGGACGCCTCAGCGTTTGGGCCTATCATCACCCTTCACCGGCCGCCAGAGAGTGAGACAGGGAGAGAGAGGGAGAGGGGGAGAGAGAGATGGAGAGAGAGAGGGAGAGGAAGAAAGAGAGGGAGAGGAAGAGAGGGAAAGACAGGGAAAGAGAGAGAGAGAGAGAGAAAGACGGAAAGAGAGGAAAAGAGAGAGAGAGGGGAGAGAGAGGGAGAGGAAGAGAGAGAGGGAGAGGAAGAGAGGGAAAGACAGGGAAAGAGAGAGAGAGAGAGAAAGACGGAAAGAGAGGAAAAGAGAGAGAGAGGGGAGAGAGAGGGAGAGGAAGAGAGAGAGGGAGATGGAAAGAGGGAAAAGGGGAGAGAGAGGAAGAGAGAGAGGGAGATAGAGAGAGAGAGACAGGGAAAGAGAGGGAAAGAGAGAGGAGGGAGAGAGAGCAGACTGGGGGAAAATAAACAGCATGACACACTCCTCCCGCCGCTCGCTGTGCCGCATCCTCCGCCCCTCTCACGCCCCCCTCGCCCTTTTCTCACCCCCTTTGGCTCCCGTCCCCCCCTTCTTGATTCATCCCAAATGTACGGTCCACCTAGAGGGCTGCCCGGGTCTAGCGGAGTTGGACTCTATCGCCCACGAATGAAAATGAAATCTGGCACTACGAGCCAATAAGAATCCTCAGCATGTATGACTCGACCCCACAACAAAATCACTGTGGCCAGATTCTTTCCGTTTTCGCTCCCCATGTCCGTGAGGTTGCTCCTGCTGAAATTCTTGTGAATGATTATTTATTGGTTTATAAATAACAACTGGCGCTTATGCAGACCCAGCCCAGCTGGACAGCGGACGACCCCAGAGACAGACCCGTGGATTCGGACCCGCCGGGCTGCCATGAGGTTGCTGGGTTTCCGGCTCTAGATCCCCCTTAATGATGGTACTGGGATGCCAAGTGCGAGCCAACAGTGATACTGGGTTACAATGAGTCTGCAGCCTATCATAGGAGACACAGAGCACATGGCAGGGGACACCCTGGACAAACACACACACATACACACACACACACACACACACACACACACACACACACACACACAAAGGTTGTGATCATATCTTTGTGGGGACTCTCCATTTATATCTATTAGGAAAAGTCTAATCCTTGAGCGTGGCGGGTACGGCTCTCCCGGGTCTGCGGGGGCCCCGAGTCAGACAGAGTGTGGCGGGTACGGCTCACCCGAGTCTGGGGGGGCCCCGAGTCAGACAGAGCGTGGCGGGTACGGCTCTGCCGGATCTGCGGGGGCCCCGAGTCAGACAAACCGGGTCGGGTACGGCTCTCCCGGGTCTGGGGGCTCTACCCGGCCCGGCCATGCAGCACTTATCCACTTTTTCCACCAAATGTCACTTTCCGGGCTCTTTCAGGTTGAGCTGCATTAACCAGAATGTGAAGCGCTCATACTTTTGCCAGAGCTTTCCTAGGCACTGCGAAAAGAATAAAATGTGCCAATATATAGCACTTAAAAAATATACAGAGGTTATTAAATTTATTTTTAGCCCCCTTTTTTAGCATTCCATGACTTAAATGTGAAAAAATAATTTTGAAGGTGGGTGCTTGTATCGATTCCCCAGACCACCCCCAGGGGTTGTGACCTCCTCCAGCCTGGGTGAACGGGGCATTGTGTTGAAACCCGAGCCCACACAGCACGCCCTCCCCACGGCACGGCGCCCCCCCATGGCGGCACCCTCCAAAATCCTGCGTCCACTCATCTTTTTCCCATTAGCACCCTGCTGATGTGTCCCGTCCCGCGGCGTGGCACGGGGGGGGCTGACCCTACCTCACATCGTATAAGGGCCACCCCCCCGGGGCCCTCAGGGCTGTAAACTTTCAGGATGAAAGCCCCAGCCAAACAGATAAATCCCAATGCGAAAAAGCTGCACCTTATAACTGCCCGCCACATTTTCACTTACATAAGACTAAACCAATTTCTGTTTATTTACTGCTGGCAACAGCAAAGTATATTAAAAGGGCGAACCAGTAATTGGTTTTTTAAGCTGAAGTCGAGCCAGGTGTAAATGGGACGTGCTTTTGGAAACCTATAATTTTTTGTGTGATTATCTGTCCTTGCCCCCAGGGCTAAACATTGGCCAGATAATAGGGGTAATTTAATTCAGCTTGCATGATTGGTAAAACAAACAGATAAGGGTATCGCAGGCCTCCTGAGTCCAACACTCCACGTAAACAGAGAGAGAGGGAGAGAGAAAGAGCCAGATCTCAACCAGAGTCAGGCAGGGTCTCTCCTACCTGGACCGTGAAAAGAGAGCAGTATTGTTTTAGTTGGTACTGTTGTTGTTATTTTTCCTCATGCTGGCAGCGGTACGCGAGCTGCGCTTGATCCAAGCCCTCGGAAAAGCTTGTAAAAGCACGTTTCCATTCCTTTTTTTGCGGAAAGTGAGAGTCCTGAACGTGAAGCTGGAGACCACGTCAGGCGAATGCATTAAGGCGCGGGGAGAGGGAGCGTACCAAGGCCGGAGTGGCAGAACGGGCTGCACGGAAAGCACCGGAACCCACAGGCAGACGCAGGGTGGGCGGGAAGCTTCGCATAAGGATGCCGGCCAGCGCAGTAACACCGATCAGCGAAAGAGGAGGAATTTACGAACGACCTGGTGACATTCATTTACGTATTAAACAGACACTTTTATCCAAAGTGATGTACAATTGAGAAAGTAGAGTTAAGCAGTCCCTGGGGCCCTTGGGTGGTTAAGGGCCTCGATCAAGGGCCCAACAGCAAAATCACTCCACCAACCCTGGGATTCGAACTGGCAACCTTCAGATCACACCATCCATACCCACTGAGCCACACCGATACTTAGCAGAAGCCTAGGAAACATAGCATTACTTAATAGACAGGCATGCAACAGCTAAGGGATCCTTTGGACTGACCTATTAACAAAGCCATCTCATGTCCTGGGACCCTGGAACAGCAACTTGCCTTCCTTCAGATGGTCTGTAGTTAAAACGATCAGGCTGTAAGCAACAAGACAGGCAGAATAAAGGGTATGAATAGGGAGAGAGGAGCGGGACCCAAACCCAAACACGGCCCTGTGTCCTTGTTACGCCCGAAACCACACAAGCGGCTCGGTGCACTTCCGCGTAATTCGCGTAATTCCTGCCAACTCATTTGGGTTCAGTTCATTCTCGCCGCACAGCTGCTTCGCGCTCGTAACACCGGACGGGGAGACAATCAGGCCGACTCCTGATACTTATTATTAAACCGCATTAAAGCTATTTAAAGTCGCTTACAAAATTCCTGTTGGTGAGAAGAAAAGGGGATTAGCAGGAGAGAGGAGTGGATGTCTGTGGCTGAGCTGGGGGGGGGGGGGGGGGGGCAGAGCGGGTGGGGCTTGGCTGGGAAGTGTGACACATCGCTCGTGGATGTTTTCCCTGTACATGCTGGATTAGCAGGCCGGAATGTGAGACCGTGTTTTATGTGGAGGTCGGTATTATGGGGAGAGGCGGGGTGGGCCGGGGGGGGGGGGGTTACTGATGGATTGAAGGCAATTACAACGGAGAAAGGCTGGGTTAACCTTCATGAGAGACACATGGGGAGCCCCGAATCAGAGCCCGGCCTGGGAGAAAGGCGTTTTAATAACAGCTATCTGTGTTGCGGTGGGGAGTCGAGGAGAACTGGGGGCCATTTTGCCGGCTGGGGGAGCGGTGGGGGGGCTTGCGGCGGTACAGCTCTCGGGAAACTTCCAAGGGGCTTGCGGTTTTGCACTGTGCCTCCTCTGACAGGCACCCACTGAAATTTAAAGAGCGCTTAATTTGCAGACTAATTACTTTCCTCCTGTCCCCTAGAATCACCGGGCGCGGGGGGGAATGGCAGGTGGGGGGGCGGGGGGGGCAGGTTAGGTTCAGGCTGCCCACCATTGATTAATAGTGTGGTAAACTCGAACTGACGTGCAACATTTTCCCCGACGTGTCTCTATTAATCGGCCGTTTGGCCTGCAGTCGGCCTGCGCTGGCAACAGCTGCCACCTGCATGATGGAGCCACCGTCATTTCCGAAGTTCCGATGGGGCCCCCCAAAGGGGTTATTGACACACAACCTCCTCCTTAAGCTGTATTCCCTGAAGACAGCAGAGCAGACCCAAATTATACGGCATAAGAACATAAGAAATTTACAAATGAGAGGAGGCCATTCTGCCCATCAAGCTCGTTTGGGGAGAATTTAACTAATAGCTCAGAGCTGTTATAAAATCTTATCTAGCTCTGATTTAAAGGAACCCAGGTTTTAGCTTGGGCTACACTAGCAGGAAGACTATTCCATACTCTAACTACACGCTGTGTAAAGAAGTACTTCCTCAAATTCATTTTTAAATGTTCTCCTGCTAGGGTGCAGTGGTTAGCACTGTTGCCTCACACCTCTGGGACCCGGGTTCGAGTTTCCACCTGGGTCACATGTGTGTGGAGTTTGCATGTTCTCCCCATGTCGTCGTGGGGTTTCCTCTGGGTACTCAGGTTTCCCCCCACAGTCCAAAAACATGCTGAGGCTAATTGGACTTGCTAAATTGCCCGTAGGTGTGCATGTGTGAGTGAATGGTGTGTGAGTGTGCCCTGCGATGGGCTGGCCCCCCATCCTGGGTTGTTCCTTGCCTCGTGCCCATTGCTTCTGGGATAAGCTCCGGACTTCCGCGACCCAGTAGAAAAAAGCGGTTTGGAAAATGGATGGATGGATGTTCTCCCGCTAATTTCCACTTATGGCCACAACATGTATTGCAAGTAGCATTCAACAGATAGGCGACTTGTTGTGGTCACCGTATGGTATTGTCGTCCAGTGAGGGTACGTGTAGGATATGCGCATGCCATTGTCGTCCAATGAGGGTACGTGTAGGATATGCGCATGCCATTGTCGTCCAATGAGGGTACGTGTAGGATATGCGTTTGGCATTGTCGTCCAATGAGGGTACGTGTAGGATATGCGTTTGGCATTGTCGTCCAATGAGGGTACGTGTAGGATATGCGTTTGGCATTGTCGTCCAATGAGGGTACGTGTAGGATATGCGTTTGGCATTGTCGTCCAATGAGGGTACGTGTAGGATATGCGCATGCCATTGTCGTCCAATGAGGGTACGTGTAGGATATGCGTTTGGCATTGTCGTCCAATGAGGGTAGGTAATAATAATAATTGATTGGTCCCTGTGGGGAAATTGTCTTTATGCCTCCCTCAACATGCTCGTTGTTGTAGAGTAAGCTGTCTGCAAAGAGCAGCCACCCGTAGCGGCGCCCAGGGAGCTGGGGGTTAAGGGCCTTGCTCACGACGTGCTGAGGCGGGGTTTGAACCGGCGACTTTCTGATTACAGGCACACAGGCTTAGCCCACGGAGCCACACGCTGCCCCCTAGGTGTAGGATATGTGTATGGCATTTTCGTCCAATTAGGAGACATGTAAGATAAGCGTATGTTATTCTCGTCTAATGAGGAGATTGTAGGAAATATCCTGTCATGCAGTGGGGAGAGTTGTAGGATATGGAAGGAATCATGCCATGTATCCTCTAAGGCAGGGGTAGGGAACCTGGTCCATGAAGAGAGTCGGGGGTTTTTGGGACGACCAGTCCCAACTCCAGTCCTTGGAATCCACTGTTATTGGCTGATTGAGAGGCCATCCCAAAAACCCGCACCGGCTCTCCATGGATCAGGTTCCCTACCCCTGCTCTAAGGCCAGAGGGCATTCAACAATTTGCAACCAGTGTTTTAAGCGTTAATCCTGACAAAAGCTGACGGCCATCTGTCGAGGTGGCCTACAGGAGTTTGGTTCGCGGCGCCATCCGGCGATCTTTCTTAATCAAAAGGTGGCAGCGGTCAGTCCGGCCTTCCAGAGAGTTCTATGACATAGAAAAAACAGACGCATAACCTGTGGGCGCAGGGTGCAGAGTTCGGCTCTCAGACTCGGTGGGTGAGAAACCATACCGGATGTGAGCGAGACAGGAAGAGCGAGGTCCAGGGAGTCGCCGCAGTGGCCGGGGGAATGTTGGAAAGCCATTACAGTGACCCCCGTCACCAGCCAGGTCTAAAGTGACATTCGGTCGCGTCATGCTAAGGCGCAGGATGATAGGGGCGACTCGACTTTGGGCTGATGGCGGAGAAGGAGGAGAGCACTGCCTGACTTTCACGCTCTGCTCGCTTCATGCTGTTGGCAGCGACTTCTCCCCAAAAGTGGAGCTGAGGGGGGGGGGGGGGTTGGGGGCTGGCGGACGCCCAGACACACTCCTCATCTGCCCCGACATGAAAGGCAACCTTGTTCTGCAGAGCACAGAGGAGGCCTCTGATTTGTCCTGTGGTCCCTTTGAACGCGTCGCGTCTTCCGGAATGGGAAAGAGGACGGCCTGGGAATGGCGGGAGGGCCGTAATGAGAACGGAATGGCGCTCCGACGCTCCGAGTCACTCCGAAACACCCCAGAGGTGCTGGTGGCTTTTCCTGAACAAAGCCAGAAACGGGGGGTGGCTGCCAGGAGAAAAGAACACTCAAAGCAGAGCCACATCAAAACGAATTAAAACAAATGCTTTGTTTCATTTATTTAAAAAGGGATGTTTAGAATTATTCTATTGAGGTAAAAAACAATTGTTACATAGAAATATAAAGATGGTTCGAATAAATTCCTACTGGGCATGAATAATTAATGTCATTAGAAATGTTCAAATGCGAATAAAATCATGTCCGACTCTTTCTTCCACAATATGTTTAGCTTTGTTCTTTGAGTGATTTTTTTTATTACTGGCTACAGGATAAAGGAGACGGAGATGTGGAGGCTGTAGGTGACAATAAGGTGAAGATTCAGATGAGGATTGTAAGGTGAGTGTGTGTGACAGTGAGGGGGGGGTAGCGGATAGAGAGCGTCCGTCTACTGCTGGGTCAATGCACGTAAGTGCCAAATTGTAACTGACAGGGAGTTGGGCGCAAAGTCCATCAAATGATTGGCCGGGGCCCGGAACTTTCCGCAGACGTCCAGGCCGCGCAGACGGCCTGCCTCGATGTAATTTTAGTCGCCGCATATTTATTCCTTTAGAAACTAAGAAGAAAGGTCATTTCTGTGCAAACAGAATTGCGCTACGGATCTGGCCCCCACATGCCTGGCTCTCAGGCCGGGGGGGACGTGCTTTCAGTCTTTGAGCAAATTAAACGCTGCAGATGTTTATCGATTTTTTTTTCTTATTAAATTCCCAGTTTGTTAAACGAATTCTGGTCGTATTTAAATGCAGGCAGATCCTGGCTGACTGCAGACCCTGTGATGTGTGTAAATGACACGTCTTGTGTTGAAATAATGGAGCCGGGGGTCCTGACTGCATTGAGTCCATGCTGGCATTTTTATTTGTGTTCAATTGCTTTTGATTCATGATGTTATGTCAGTTTCTATAATGGGCGGAGTTGCTTATGGTGACTTTTTCCAGTGTGGCCTTTCTTGCCTTTACAGACTTTGACTGAAGGGAACGGCAAAAAGTAAAGGTTTAGCGAAAAGGACGTAACCATGACTGACAGGAGGGATGCTGATTGGGGGCCATGCTCCACCCAATATATATTTCAGCTCCTAGCATTGTGCTAAAGATGATTGTAACATTTATGAATGACTTCCTTTGCCTGCTCACAAACCCATATGGAAGTTATTGAAATTATTGAAGTTACTGAAAGTTTCTTCCCTGGAAAAGGATAAAATGTGACTCTTTCAGACTTTAACGACATTTTTTGTTCATGTCGGGTTACTGTCTCTGTTATTAGAGTGACTCTGTAGCTTCAGGCACCATATATATGGAGGAGCAGATCTCACCATCCTCAGCTTCCCTCGGAAGACACGTCGGATCAGGTACCGTCAAGGTGGAGCCCACTGAGTCTCCGGGACCAACGCGACAGAACCAGTGGCACCGCTTTCAACTGGGCGCAGTCCAGTCAACGGAACGCCCGAGTCGAGCAGCATCACGGAGCAGGAAAATGAGAGAGGGAGAGGGAGGGAGAGAGAGAGAGAGAGAGAGAGAGAGAGAGAGAGACGACACGCAGAGATCCCACCAGGGTGGTCCTTCACGTGCTCTGGTGTGGGGGATCGTTGACATGACCCCTTAAATCTGGGAAGAAACTCTCCCATCCCATCTGCAGGGTGGGACCCGCGGGGTAGCAGCAGTGAGCGAGCGCTGTCCCGAAACAACAAAGGCGGCTTTAAGTCAGACCCCGGGCCCCACCCAGGAATGCGGTTCAGGTGCGGAGGTGCCCTGTTTCCAATTAGCAACGTACACATTAGCGCTGCTTGCTTTATCTCCCGCCTCACTTCGACTTTCTCTGGGGCGTGCCGCCAGCCGCCCCCCCACCGGCCAAAGCCCCGCTTCACCCCCCCGCCCTGTCATTCTGTCAGCAGCTGTCCTTAGCCGGGATGGAGTGCTTTTCACGGTGAGAAACCCATTAACGCACAACATGACAGACAATGAAATCTATGAAATCAGCTGAAGCAGCTTCTCTTCATCCTTCTCCAGAACTGTGCTGCTGCTGATTGGCTTAACAGACCGCTTACTAAATTAGACTTTGCTCAGTAAATGGGGTTTTCTCATCAAAGTGCCATATATACTGTAAAACTGATGTATTCCTACGAAAAGAACTTATTGGCCCAAGATATTTTGATTCAACGAGGCTTATTTCTGTACATGCAACAGTGTAAATTACAATCAAACATAATTAAATTGCTGAAAAATGCACCTAAAATGTTTACCACAAAGGTCAACATCAAAATCAAGGAATATCAGTTTCCAGGCAGAATTTAATAGACAGCCCAGAGCTGCCCAGGTCCCTAGAGCTGCAACAAACGTCCGAACTCTTGGGCACTGATACAAACAAATTGAGCACCGATAACTATGCCTAAAATATCGCGGGGTTCATGACCCTAATTTAGTGTTCATATATTTAAATGTGACCTACAGATTTTCACTAAATGTTTTGCTTTTAAACATTGTCTATGTTTTTATATCAAATTTGTAATGTATGAAACTGCAAATAAACAGACACTTTACTAAAATCCCAAAGGAAATTTAGGAATCAGTCCCAATCTACTCAGATGGGATTCAAACTGACAACCCCCAGGTCCTGAGGCTGACGCTTTATCTATTTGACCACTGGGATCACAATAGATACAACCGCAAGTTTATATTTTATTTAATGCTGAGTATTTTTTTGGAAAAACCTTTCCAAAATGCCCCTGCTACACATCCGAAGTATGGAAATATTTTGGGGTTTTTACAGAAAAATTACTCCCATGTTTGTAAAACGTACCTCACAGTAAAATTCAGTGGAGGAACCACAGACTTTAGACTAAAATTATTAACATGATAAAGACATTGGTAGTGTGTTAATGCAGCTGCCAACTGCTGATAAGTAAAGTGACATTTATGAATTAAAACAGTGAAGATAAAAAGAAACTTTTGTATTCTGTTATTTGAACAGTTGGTAGTTCTGGAAATTTCCAGATAATAAGGAAATAATTATTGCATATAAGTTTTCACTTTTATGTCTCATCTTGTGTTGCCGTGGGATGCGGAACATCTCGTCCAGTGCCTGGCAACACACAGCCCTGCTGGGGCCTGATTCACAAAGCAGGATTTCTCGCTAAGCCGGGTATACTGTACTTTTGATTTTATGGTAGTCTGGGCTAAATGCAAGTGAACATAGAATAACTCCCTTTAAGCAGGGGCACCTTAAATCCGAACAGGTTATCTAGCTAAGCAAGAAAATCCTGCTTTGTGATACGGGCCCCTCATGTCTCAACATCAGTCATACCCTGGTACCGTGGGTCGGGGGAAATTAGGCTGTGCTCTGACAAGCCGCAGTAGAACATTCTTGGCCAGATCCGGGCCAGCTGAACATCACTGGCTTACCTGCTGATACTTGGACCTCCTATTGTTTAATTAACGTGCCCTTGATCAGCTGACCTCAGAACCCCATCCCGTATTGGTCCAGCCTGCCTGCTTTGTTCCCCTTCCCTGCTCTCCCCGGCCTTTTCCGCCCACACAGCATGCCGCGTGTTTGTATACGTGAAGCGCTGTGCTCTGACTACGCTGAGAAAAGCACGGTGTAAAAATAAAGCCAATATAATATTTATCTCCCTCGTTGATCAGGCTTCTGTCTGACCTTTTATTTTCCACCCAGCCTGACATTCTTTGATCAAAGCGTAACCGTCACTAGGGAAGTGGGGGCCGGCATCCACGTTCCGCAATCGCCGGCCGGGGGCTGCCGCTGAGCGAGCAGGGCCCCCATCTGTTAAAATAAATCGCTGCGACGTTGACGGTGGAAAAAAAATGCGGTCACTGTTGTTTTCTTTGTATCCCTCAGTCACATCACATGCGCTTGGCCTTCCAGCACCTGTCCGGTCTGTTTTTACAAGCCATGAGAGCAAAAAAGTGAAAAAAAAATGGAGAAAAAAAAATTCGGGGGGTGGGGGCGGATGGAAGGGGAGATTAATGAAGCGAGTACTCCCAGACTACAGATACAGACCAGAAAAAAAAAACACTTAGAGGGAGAGAAAGAGTGAGGGAACTTACTGCATAAAGCTAATTCCCTTCACTGCCTGATCACAATCCCCCCCCCCCCCCAGCCCTGGGGCTGCCCTCCAGAGGAGTTTTATGAGCTTCAGCAGGGAAAACACACCAACGTCAGCCTTTAACAGCCCTCATAGGGACCCACTCCCGTTCGGCAAACAGGCAGAAGGAAAAGGTGCCGTGTTCGAAGGCCTAGAAGAAGAGCAGGAGAGTATGAAGAAGGGCAGGAGAGTATGAAGAAGAGCAGGAGAGTATGAAGAAGAGCAGGAGAGTATGAAGAAGGGCAGGAGAGTATGAAGAAGAGCAGGAGAGTATGAAGAAGGGCAGGAGAGTATGAAGAAGGGCAGGAGAGTATGAAGAAGAGCAGGAGAGTATGAAGAAGAGCAGGAGAGTATGAAGAAGGGCAGGAGAGTATGAAGAAGAGCAGGAGAGTATGAAGAAGGGCAGGAGAGTATGAAGAAGGGCAGCAGTGAAGCGCTCACGCAGTCCAGGAGGCAGGAGGTGTGCCGTTTCCATTCCACACCTCCCTGAGCATCACCTGACCCTCCCGTGACCTTTGACCCGATCGCTACACAACAAGCTTCTATGCTCACCGGTAAAATCAGTGCAAGGAGATGATCTGGTTCTGGGCTTTAGGCAAGCGGATCCTTCTCCGCTTTCTCTGAAGTCCCCTCTCCTCACACCCTTCTCCACCCAAACCCCTTCTGTTTTCTCCACATCTGTCAGCTGGGTTTGGCGAGTGCATTGTTCAGAGTTCTCGCTGAGGTAATGAGTTACTCCGTTAATCCAGCTTCATATTTCATTTCAGTCGTTTTACTGAACAAATTACCAAAATACCTTATCTATCTTGTTAAAAAATGCCAAAACACTCTTCAATTCACTTAATATTCCCTCTGCCATGGCATAGGAATCTCTCAGTTTCGCAAAGCTGTGCGGTAATAAAATAGAAAACTTAATTTGAAGGTTACTTAAACTTTTATGCATGAGTGTTCAACACTCTGATGACAAACCAAGATCTCCTTGTCATGTGTGCTGAGGAGGTAATTATTCTCAGCTGCGTGACGCTGTGGAAATTTCATTGGAACATGACCTAAATTAAAGGGCACAGGCAAAGCGCTGCACTTTGACGTACCTACATCCGCTGGAGAGTGAACGGCGAAGGTGTTGCCCCCCCCCCCCCCCCCCAGTGACCGGCGTTTTCGGAGACATTCAAGACAGCCGAAATGTAGCCAGTACCCTGCTTGCCTTCTATCGCCATTGGTAACCAGGAGGACACTCCCAAAATCTCAAAATGGAATCTACCGGCACAATCAGGGCGACAGACAGACTAACACAGACCTGTAACTGGCAGCAGGAGGGTGTTGGGTCTGGACCACGGGGATTCCAGCATGTGACCATCCGGCACGAAGCCACTGGCGATGTTTCTACATCAGAAATGACACCTGTGATTGTGTAGCCTGCGTGTCCATGATACACACACATGGGGGGGGGGGGGGGTGACCCAGAAGGACAGATACACAAACATTCACGCTCATGTATGACAGTGCCTTTCTAGCCCGTGTATGTGGGTCACACCACCACCTCTGAAACCCCGACAGTCATAGTTTTGTTTCACTGCTCAGTTTCGCATGTGTGGGTCGGGTGGGGGGGGATTATTACTTTTTTCCCTAAACTTCATTAAAATGTACAAATATATTTGAGCGGCAGGCTAATTACGAAAGGAAAAGCAAACGAGGCAAGGCCACCGGGGGGGGGGGAGAGGGGGGGCATGAGGGGAAGCCGGTGCCGTGAGCCCGGGGGCTTGGGCGCGAAGTGGACAGGGCGGTGACCAGCAAAACAGGAAGTGGATTTACATCCACGCAGGGGCAGGGGGAGGGGAATCACACCTACACAGCACAAACAATTCATGCTCGCTCAAGTTCTCTCTTTACCACTCCTACACACACCGCTGGTGCAGAGGGACCATTGGCTGGAATAGAATTTCATTAACCTATCCTCTTCGACCTCGCCGGACTCTGAACGAACCCGCTCTACTGATCCTGTGGATTCACTGTGGCCAGAACCACCAGAAACAAACAAACAAACAAACAAACAAACAAACATACAAACAAACAAAGAGCCACAACAAGCAAACGGGAGATTCTTGGCTGCCTGGTCCACAAACCGTGGCATTCAGGCGCTGTGAAGCCACAGCCGACGTAGGTTGGGGATATTTTAAGCATGTAGAGGGATGGTGTTTATGTAGGCATCCCCTACGATTTCTAAATATTTGTTTATTTGCAGTGCAGTGGACTGGACCCAGCTCTCGGCTGCCTGTTTAACAGGGACTCGATTTTCTTGGCATAAACGTGCTATAGGAACAATTTATTCCTTGTTAGTTAGGCAAAGTGCCCTATAGACTATACGGAAACACCATAAAAATGCACTTTCAAACCACGGAGAGATATTGCCATATGACAGTCTGCTTTTGAAAAGTCATGTGCTAATTTCTTTAAATAACTCATCCATCCATTTTCACCAACACTTTTCCATTAAGGATCATGGATCTTGGAGCCGGTTCTTGGGAGCCCAGAAGCACTGAGGGCCACTTGCAGCCACTGATTCACACAAACTTCGGAGCAAGGAGAACGAGTGGCGCCACCCAGAGGAAATAAAGGGGAATGCACAAAACTGTAAAGCAGAGCTGGAACTGAAGCCACGCTGAGAGCAGCACTACCTGCCGGCCCATCCCAGCATTCGGTTCAGGATACGTTCAGGATTTTAAGGGCCATTCTCCTGTCTGATACACGGGCAGAGACTCTTTCCTTCCGCAGTTTTGAACCCTCGGGGGAGGGGGGGGAAGAAAAGACAAAAAGAAACTGAAATCTTCAGCACAGCTTTTTCAAATTAAGAGCTTGCAGCACTCGGCCAAAAGCCACAAATTACCCCCCTCTAGCAGTGGAGAATTAGGAACAATTTTGTGTTTGCTATAAAAAAAGAAAGAGAAATGAGGGGAAAAAATATAGCCTGCACCGGGGGACCACCAAGGACGGGCCGGGTAAACAGCGCGCTCACCAGCAGTTTGGGTGGCAGGGCAGGCAGGCTGCAGGCTCATCCAGCGGGGAGCGAGCGACACGCCCTCCCTCCCCAACCACAGCCCCGGAAGACCTGCTGCACTGGCAATAAACACGGGGGCAGAACAGAATGTAAAGCACAGGGGCTAAAGGCACATGGCGGGACATTAAAACGGGGCAGGGCACCGTACAAAATGACAGGCAGAATAAAATGTGGAACATGGAGAACACGGCGTAAAAATGTGCAGGGAGAACATGATATTATACACTTGAGAAAAAGAAAGGCAGAACATAGGGTAGGAAGAGATGCACTGTACCACAGGGGGCAAAATACAGAGAGGTACATTGTAACGGGGGCAAAATACAGGGAGATACACTGTAACACGGGGGTAAAATACAGGGAGATACACTGTAACAGGGGGGTAAAATACAGGGAGATACACTGTAACACGGGGGTAAAATACAGGGAGATACACTGTAACACAGGGGTAAAATACAGGGAGATACACTGTAACAGGGGGGTAAAATACAGGGAGATACACTATAACACAGGGGGTAAAATACAGGGAGATACACTGTAACACAGGGGGTGAAATACAGGGAGATACACTGTAACACAGGGGGTAAAACACAGGGAGATACACTGTAACACGGGGGTAAAATACAGGGAGATACACTGTAACAGGGGGGTAAAATACAGGGAGATACACTATAACACAGGGGGTAAAATACAGGGAGATACACTGTAACACAGGGGGTGAAATACAGGGAGATACACTGTAACACAGGGGGTAAAACACAGGGAGATACACTGTAACAGGGGGGTAAAATACAGGGAGATGCACTGTAACACAGGGGGTGAAATACAGGGAGATGCACTATAACAGGGGGGTAAAATACAGGGAGATACACTGTAACACAGGGGTAAAATACAGGGAGATACACTGTAACAGGGGGGTAAAATACAGGGAGATACACTATAACACAGGGGGTACAATACAGGGAGATACACTGTAACACAGGGGGTGAAATACAGGGAGATACACTGTAACACAGGGGGTAAAACACAGGGAGATACACTGTAACAGGGGGGTAAAATACAGGGAGATGCACTATAACAGGGGGGTAAAATACAGGGAGATACACTGTAACACAGGGGTAAAATACAGGGAGATACACTGTAACACAGGGGGTGAAATACAGGGAGATACACTGTAACACAGGGGTAAAATACAGGGAGATACACTGTAACAGGGGGGTAAAATACAGGGAGATGCACTGTAACACAGGGGGTGAAATACAGGGAGATGCACTATAACAGGGGGGTAAAATACAGGGAGATACACTGTAACACAGGGGTAAAATACAGGGAGATACACTGTAACACAGGGGTAAAATACAGGGAGATACACTGTAACAGAGGGGTAAAATACAGGGAGATGCACTGTAACACAGGGGGTGAAATACAGGGAGATGCACTATAACAGGGAGGTAAAATACAGGGAGATACACTGTAACACAGGGGGTGAAATACAGGGAGATACACTGTAACACAGGGGGTGAAATACAGGGAGATGCACTATAACAGGGGGGTAAAATACAGGGAGATGCACTATAACACAGGGGGTAAAATACTGGGAGATGCACTGTACCACAGGGTGGGAAATACAGAGATGGACATTGTAACAGGGGTAAATTACAGGGAGATACACTCTAACGGGGGTAAAAAACAAGGAGATACACTATAACGGGGGTAAAATACAGGGAGATGCACTGTACCACGGGGGGGGGGGGGGGGGGGAATACAGAGAGGGACATTGTAACAGGGGTAAATTACAGGGAGATACATTGCATCAGGGCGGTAAAATACAGGGAGATACACTGTAACACAGGGGTAAAATACAGGGAGATACACTGTAACACAGGGGGTAAAATACAGGGAAATACACTGTAATAGGGGGGTAAAATACAGGGAGATGCACTGTAAAATACAAGGGGTAAAATGTAGAGATACACTCTAAAATACAGGGAACAGGGATTAAAGGATAGATAGCAAATGTTGTAAAAGAACAGAGCAAAACCTGAACTGTGCCAAAAGATGGTCAGACACTATGTGACATGTCTTTTTATGATGAATGAGCTGATGTCTCTGTGCCACACTGGACCTCCCATGTAGAGGTCTGTGACACTGCTTTTCACTCACGTTTCCTTCATGTTTTTACTAGTATCTCTACAAGCCAAAGTATTTCATAGTCACTGGCAGATTTACTGCATGTGGGAAAACGCACCCCATCAGCTCTGTGCATCTGCTGGGAAGCCGCTCTGTCGTCGTCGACGGACGTTACCATCACTGCGGGGCCTGATGACCGCAAGGTCCGGCTGGACTCTCAAAGAAACTGCAGGCGGCGTGTTGCACAGTGGTCATATTTTCTTGGGCTAAAGGAGGATTCCTTTAAGGTCATTCCTGCCTTTAGCTCGTCTTAAGCCGCCGGCAGTGTGACACCCCTCACCACCCCCCCATTTCTGCCTTCCTTCTCTCCCATCTTCTCAACCCCCCGTTATGCCCAATCACCGGCACTCCCTTGCCCCCCCCCCCCCCTTCAATCGGACAGAGCCAGCCTGCGTGGACATAGCGGGTGTCAGCGGAAGGGACCGGGCCATCGACAGAATGAGGTGCCGCGGGGCCCAGGGAAGGGGGGGGGGGCATTACAAAGCAATGATCAGAACCAAATGCGACCTATAAAGTGTCGTACAGTGCCTGGGAAGCATCAAAGTCCTGCTATTTCGGGTCCTCTATGGTTTCAGTAATAAAGCTGGTTCCTAACCCCCCCCCACACACACACACACACACACACCCAACACAACCTTTAATCCCTGCAGCAGAACTTTCCTCTCTGGAAACCATTCTCCACAGCGACTCCCTCATTAACCTGAAGAAGCAGTTCTGAAACAGAGGCATTCCTCAGACCCCGGACAAAATCAAAAATTAAAAAGAAATAAACAAATAAAGTAGAGATCTTCAGATTTCACTTGTGGAGCTTATACCAGTGTTAAATTGGGTGCTCTGTATTAAACACACCATTACGCCATTTCTTAATGGACACCCTGGGATTTGCATTAGGAGTACAGTGATAAAGTTAAGATCACATGATATTTGGGCTTGTTTCATTTTTACATTGACACCATTAAATGCAAGAAGTCACACTGGCTTCATGCCCTGACTGGCAGCTGTGATGCCAGGTGCCATATTTTGGGGATGTTGTCAAGACCGATCTTCTTGATGTGTGAGACTGGGAAGTCCTCCATACTTCATCCTCTTTCTTTGAACCACTGCTTTCCCCTCACAGTCCCAAGAGCTTAAGCCTCAGGCTGAAGCCCTTTCCACTGTCCGGCTCCCCTCCCGGTCTGTACCGTACCCTGCTCTCCTCCCTTCACGCTCCCCTCCATTTTTCGCTCTCACCCAGTATCTGTCTTCCTCGGCCTCCTCGCCCTCAGTGCGTGGTGAGAATGTGAGCTCATTCCCCTTCTGGGTGGTTTTCCTGTGATATGTCACTGTCATCTGCCTGCTCCAGTGGGGGTCTCCTTTCTAAACAGACACACTCATAGCCGCCGCCGCTACCCCCCCCCCCCCCCCCCCCCCCCCCCCCCGCGAACGCCACGTCGCCTCGCGCTCCCACAAATTCACGCGCTCAGGGTCGCGAAAACAGCTGAATAACTTTCTAGGATTAACGGGGGTCTGCTAGGAAATACGGAGTGTAACCGATAGCTGTGGACACGCGGCTGCTCTCTACGGTTTGCAGCATTGTAGAGATAACCTAAGGGAAACGCTTAACCTTATTACTGTACTTTATCTTATTACTGTGAATCAAAACGCAACGTCCCAAGCAGGGTGCACAGATACACTCCTGTCACTCTTCGTAGGCTGAGCGTTAATGAAGCAAAAAGGCCAAATTTACTGCAGTTTTTGTATTTCTATTGATAAACAACGTGCAAATAATATAAGTCCGGTTTAATCAAAACGGCAAAACATTAGTGACTGAATTAACGACTAAGGCAAGGGCATATCATTCACTGATGCACTTAAAGACAAAAACAAGAAACTCTTTCGGACAGAATTATTTCCCCCCTTTCTCCCTGAGACCTGCCAAAAGCTGGGTTTCCCATAATGCGTCTCGCGCTTTGAATCATGCTGCAGCCTCTTGGCTATGAGTAGAAAAGGGGGATTTGAGGAATGAGTGCGGGATAATGCACGACTTGCTCATTCCCTTTGCCTATTTAGCTTGGCATATGAACTGGAGATTAAAATGGCTCGTAAGTCATTTACAGTAAAATAAATAAATAAGTATACTGAGGAAAAGTAGTTCCACGGCCGAGAAGAGGTACGAATAGATGCGCCCGGTCACTTTTTAAAAGTTCCGTACCTGATTTGGAACCAAATTCTTAAACATATTACTTAGCAAGAAGGAATAATGTGTTCACAGAGGAGCAACTGTTACCATATGTACGCATAGAGAGAATCGAAAAGACAAAAGCAGAGCAGAGGAGCGATAGTTTGTGTGAATACACAAAGCGGCACTTTTAGGAGAACACGCTCCTGTGCTTTTCGAAATACAGACGGGGAACGTCGGTTATGATGTACGAAATATTCTACCATTATCTGCGTAGAAGAGACCGATCAGCCGCTGTCGGAGAAAACCGGTCCTGTGCTCGCACACGGGGCGTCAGAGACAGGCAAATGCCGCGAGCACGCAAGCTTGTCCCATCCCGCCCCCGAATCCCCTTCTTCGTCCCTTTCATTGTTTTCTCACTCTCCCACTCATTGATTTTCTTGTATCTTTGCATCCATTCCGGTGGCATCGCATACGCCTGTAGCCCAGATCCTTCTATCGTTAATTTGACCGGCAGGCCTAAACCACTGGACAAGTGAGAATCGCCGGGTCTCAAAGAGAAAATTCACTTAACATAAAATCCAGCATACGAAGGAGTAATACAGTATAGATTTATTTTTATAAAGGTGGGAATGAGGTAGGCTCCTCTGGTGGTGAGGGAGTTAAATCTTTTAGGTCTCCATGTCAAAATTGCCCTTTCTGTGCATGTCAGAAAGGTATTCTTGTTTGCCTTGGTCGAACCTGACTCATTTTGTTAAATGTTCAGGGCCCTATTGCGGAACTACCTTACACGTTTATCCAGTGATACAGCAGCATGTTTGACTGTATAGCTGAATGGAGAAGCACCATCTACCACTGCAAGATATACCTGCTGGATTCCGAGCCAACATCCTTCAGGTAAGAAGACCATGTGATCCACGTAGAATTTCACACAGCCACACAGAGCCAGGTGTGCACACAAGTAGGCATGAAAATCCCTGAAGCAACACCAGTAGAAAGTGCACCATTTTCACACTATTAATGTAATGATAATATTATATGACAAATAGATAATTTATCAAATATCATGGTACATGATGGCTTTTTTTTTCATTTAAGCTTTTCAAAACAACTTCTTGGACATGGTCCTGTAAGTCAGTTACTGGATGATCTAAAAGTAACTTATGACTCACGATTGATGTCTGGCAGTCCGGGCAGCAGAGACTACAGCCTCTCAGTCAGTGACACAAATTTCCATTTGCCCCAAATCGTGGGGGAACTTGGGGAACAATCTGCTGTTTGGAAATACGATTCGAAGACTATCGAACACAACCCTGAACATGTACAATGAAAATAAGAACCTTTTAGCTGTTAAAGTCATTCCCAACAGAAGCCCCTGGAGCTCCGACGGAAGCTTCTGCCCACACATCACATCACCGCTTTATTTCCCGGTCGATCCATTTTGCTCTGAATAAGCCTCCGACTCCACGGTGCTGGTGACAGGTGAGAGTTCGCCCACCTCGGAGAGCAGAGTCATATTATCAGTGTTTTAGTTCGAGTTACAGTGGCCTAGAACCCCCCCCCCCCCCCCACTCACTGAGCTTCACTTAACCTCAGAAGGGAGGATGGTCTAGCAGTAAATATCAGCTTTCACGTCACATATCCATGGCCCCTATATCTTGTACCAAAAAAAGTACCAGGAGTTCACTGTTTTGAAAGAATGTACACACAACAACAATTTTTCACAATGTCCCTGTCCTCGTCCTCTGATAATCTTTACTCGAGCCTTATCATATTTGAGTATACATCTCCGTATAACATCTCTTTGCTCTGAAAGCCTATTTATTAACTGCTGCATGATTAGAGAATATTTCTTGCGATTGGATTGAACGCAGTGTTTTAGTGTCCTCCTTGTACACTACATAGTACGTTACAATTATCGAGGTATTAATGTAGTAGGCTACTTCTTGTCATGAGAAACCTTCAAAATATCCACCTTCAAAAACATTATCTTCAATGCGAATACAGCCGCAAACAAATACAATTTTTTTTTAAATAATAAAATGTACTTTCAATGTCGACAAGTGCGGCTTAGCCGAGTTGGGATTTTCAAATCGAGTCAGGAAAATGTATCCGAGTGATTGATTACCTAAGTGAAATTGCTTTCAGGTAGTGTACATTTTTATGGGTCGGTGCCAAAATCCAACCGTGAAGCAAACTGGATAGGCCTCTTCAACCACCATCTTCGTCCAAAATAACTTAAAGGGTAATCCATCAAATTTAGACAGTGAAATAAAAACAAACACTATGCTACCAGTGCATTAAAAATTACTTCCCTGCTAGTCATATTCCTAAGTTACCAAGTTATTTTAGCAATGAATTTGTACGCGCAGAAAATATAACTGGTTCGGCTACTAAAAAGCGATGCGGTACGGTAAAAATATATACTTTGGCACGAGCATTTCACACCATGTCAAATCTCCTTAATGCACTGGGATACGGCCTGCGCTGCGCAAACGTTCCTGTCCCACTGTTTGCTATTGTGCCACATCTGTTCCTTGTTAGTTTATTATTCGGCGATAATTTTTTTTAAAGAAAGAGCATCTTAAATTATACAGGACTTATTAACCATAAAGGCGAATATCAACGGACTTTACTACTACAAAGCAGCTTCACGGATGTGTAGTCTGCATATGCGCCCGTGAAGGGAAATATAGGTTAATTTAACGCCTGATTTTTTTATTTAACTTGTACAGACTATTTCACGATGGTGCGGTGAAGTAACGCTGACACACATGGTAAGTGCAGCACGCTCGATTTTCCTGCTTCTCGCTTCCCAAAACGTTTTCTTTCATAGCATGCCAAAACGGGGTTGCCTGCCGCATGCAGGTATAGCCGGGTGGGCAATCAGCCCAAAGCGTAGCCCTAAAAACCCAGCAAATATTAAATTCTCCTACATTAAGCGCATTTCGTTTATTGATTTGAGAGTGGTTAAACTGTGTGTGGTCTATATAATATAGAACACCCCTGAATGAACACTGATAGGTCTATACAGTAATGTTGTAAATGATCTGAAAATTTTGACCAGCAAATTTGAACTCTTGAGACAATGTTAATTAAAGCAGAATTTTAGCAATATTTTAACAAAATTTTAATGTTTAGGAGTAACTTCTATTATAGCAATTTGAAAGTTTAGGTTTCAATGGTAAATTATTCAAAATCATTTTAAAAGCTGAAAATACAACCGTTAGCTTTCAGTTATGCTTTCGTGTTTTATTTCCAAAAATCAAAATAATTGTTTACGTCACATTATTAAAATCGTCAAAATTGTTGCGCAAATTCTTAAACATTTAGAAATCTTTATTTCTAATAAAGACCGATAAAAGGCTTTTTATATCGTTAGCATCGATGTTCATCCTTTTCCATTCATATTTGCAGAAATTTCTAAACTAAAATCCGCGTTAATATATTGTACATACCTACGACACTGACAATTTTTAAATTTTACAAGAAGTTTCATATATAGTCTACTAAGTCCCACTGACGGTTTTTAAAAAATAATTTTAAAGGCGCCTTGAACAGAAATGTGAAAAATGATGCCAAAACCTGCATCAAGCATTGGAATAATGCATGTCAATTATGACAAAATGCAGATGTCAGTATTATTGGCTGTTGGTAGCAACGGTTTCATATTATTTGCTTTTTTAAAGGGATGTCACGTCACCTGTCAAACCACGACGTCATCTACGCTCATTTGTCTATAGCCTAGTGATTTAGTGTTGGTTCATCTCGATTTTTTTTTTTTTTAAGAAAACTCTCATATCTTAAAAACAAAATTTTATTCTTCTGCTTGATATTAGATACGTAAAAATTTACAGTTCATTTAGAAAAGGCGCAGCGAATCTTAAACTGTTAACAGCACTCGAGCACAATGAAAATAAAATGTAAAAAAAACTGTACAATCGCAAAAAAAAAAAAAACTCTTCAAAATGATTAATTGACGCACGTGCTTCAAGAAATCTCAGTCGGAGCAGTATCCTGAATAGTATATATAGCAACACCAAGCACAGCTATAAGTTACTTCCATCTCCGAGCTGCTGGAGCAGTTTACTAGACAGGAGAGAGCTGTTGTGCAGCGAGTGCATTTTATGATATTCTTGCTGTAGACTTAGGAGATGCGGGGACACCATGGGTTGCAGTAGCCCGGTGGGAAAATGTCGGTATTCAGGTAGTAAAGCGGAGGAGACCGGAGTGCAGCGAGCCGTGCTGAGGGATTCGTACGGGATACTCGGCGACGGGAAAAAAGTCTTTGTGCCGGCGTGGGAGGTCCTGGAAAACAGGGTGGAAAGCGCCGGCAAGATGCTGCTGACAGGTGGGATGCTGGGAGCGCAGGGCGAGCCCGAGGGGTGATCAGTGCCCATGGGGGATAACTCCAAAGGGAGCATCTGCAGGCAGGTCGTCCCGATCCCGTAAGCGCCGTACGTAAAGCTGGGCAGTGCCCCGGACTCTATCTGCGGCTCCTTCAGCATGCTGAATCTGAAGTGCTGCCGCTTGAAGCGCTTCCTCCGCCGCAAAAAGCTTCCGTTCTCAAACATGTCAGAAGACATGGGATCTAATGTCCAGTAGTTTCCCTTCCCCGGGTTACCGGGTTCCCGGGGCATTTTGACAAAGCAGTCGTTCAGTGACAGATTGTGTCTGATCGAATTCTGCCAGGCCGGGAATTTCTCCCTGTAGTAAGCGAAGCGGTGACTGATAAACTCGCATATCTCACTTAGCGTGAGGCGCTTCTTCGGGCTCTGAAGGATGGCCATAGTGATCAAAGCGATATAGGAATACGGCGGCTTAACGGAAACGCTGCTTTTCACCACGGCAGGTCCAGCTTTTGGCGGAGATTCGTACTCGTCTCTCACTCTGTCTTGTGTTTCGGGAGAAGAAGCTGCACTGTTTGCTTCAAGCTCCGAATCGTCTTTCGCTTTTTCCGAAAGTTGTGTCAAACAAGTCTTCTTCCTGAGATCCTTATTACCGTCTCCCACCACGTCGATGTCGGGATCTTCCATGGGTTCTGCGTCTAAAGTCATAATCCAAAAACAGACCCAACGCCACCTGCGCCACTGGCAGGATATGCGGCACCGATATGAAAACAGTAGATTATTTTTTCTGCCAGAACAGACCTGTTTTTTCGTTTCCCATTCAGAAATATATTGAATTAGTTACATACATAGAAATACCAGCTGTTCGGTTTTCTGTAAGCTCCCCACCCAGCAGAAAAGTGGTTAAACTGCAACTCAGACCCTCCTACACGTGTTGCACAAATAAAAGTTTACCTTTAAAAACTCGGTATCTTGCAAGTCGGGAAAGGGTGGACGAAGTGAAATAAAACGATAAGCCTTCCAAAGACTCCAGCCTTGTCCGTCACAGCACTTTTTTCCTCGTTAACTGTAACCATAATGAGATCAGGTGACCGTGATGTCATTGTGAAGTGCTTAAGATGCAGCGGACTCCTCTCCAATGAAATCCGCGAAAAACACCAAAAACACTAGGCGTCCTCCTGTTGATGTCCTAGAAAAGCCGTCCAAAAATAGTCCATCTTAAACATGACTCTTCCTGTTTCGATCTGATTATTTGTCTGAAGGAATATTTCACAGAAACGTGTTTGTTATTAACTGAAGACACTTAATAATTTCGCAATTGCACGACTCATTACAAACAATGAAATTTACTTTAGATATCATGCTCATTGCACAGCTGTACGACTCTATAAAATTGTGTATTAAATATAGCCTACTATATCAAAATAGTAGGCCAATACCCATAAAAATGTAAATGTTTTAGATAGAGGCTAATAATTTTAACTCGCAGCTTTCTCCAAATAGTAAACAAAAACGACCACGATTTGGAAAATAAAAACAAGTTGAACCGCTCGGATTTGCATGCATAGCCTTTGCGGAAAAATTGCGGTGAAGCGAAAAATATATTTGATACTTTCTCTTGGTCAAATGTTGATTATGATGATGGTTTATCATATATCAGTCTGACCGTTTTCGAATTTCGATATATAAACATTTTACCCTGAACCCCGAATATCAGACACCGATGTTTACATACAGATACCGAACTAATTTGCTAACAGTATGCTTTTGAACTTGAGCATCTGTAAACAAATTTTCGATCAGAAAGGATATCGCCTATCGATTTTCCGTTTTTGTTGTCTATCTAATCCACGTGCATGTGAATATATAGTAAATAAAATAGGCTACAAGAAAATAAATTCCTTTGTTGATGTAAAACAAGGCAATCAATGCATTCAATTTGCTATGGTTACATACAAACACATGAATATGATTTCTTGTCGGTAATGTTACATTTTACATTCAACATTAGAGATCTCGGCCTTAGATAACTGCTTTTTTCATTAATGCAAAAATAGATTTGTTTCAAATTCAAACAATAGATGTAAGTTTGTTATGGAGAAAAAAATGTTTGTTAGTGAAAGTTTTCTCCCCCCCCCCCCCCCCCCCCCCAGTTATTGGGAGTATTGATTAATTCATGTCCTAAATTATTCCAATAAGGGAAAAGTTCACGGTCAGGCAGACTTCATAAAACAGTACACTTCAAGTTTTTTTTTATTGCCGGAGTCAGTAAAGTTCAGCGTTGTCGCACTTCTGAATTCTGTTCAGCTATGATCCCAGCTGAAATTCCTTCACTTGAAGTCATATGTTTAAGTTTAACGAGACTTCGTTTCTGGCTCACGGAGTGTTTTACCTCCGAACTGCGATCCGCGGATCACCCACGCAGTCGGTATATATACGGGCTACTGAGGCAGAGCCCTGTGCGCAGATTTAATGAAATGAACAGTCCGAGGGAAATGACGTTTATGGCTGAAATGTGTCAGTAAGTTTATGATATCGCTGTTACAGCAGTTACTGACAGCATATGGCTAGCACATCCGTGTATCGCAGCGCTGCACTCATACTGACTATACAGCAGAAGATTTGCGCACAGATATCATAAAAACTTAAAGAATAAACAGACCGTATTTAGTAATATTACGCTAAACTATGATTTAAAATATTCTGAAACTGTTAACGTAGAAGTTTAAATTACGTACATTCTATATAAACAATTAAACTATGACATAACGAATACAGTCTATGACCAAGCAAGTAACTATACTTGAACAGACAGGGTTAAAAATTACTTGTTTTTATGTGATTACCATATCCACTATAAAATTAACTAACTTAAAAGTAGTAAATAATTTGAACTTTAACACAAAGAATTGGGATTAATGCGGATAGGTTGCGAAAAATAAGTTGATGCATCTGATACTTATAACACAAAAACACTGGTTTTTTCAAAGCGATTCAGTTCTGCAGTAATAATTATCTATATTCCCTGACGCCGACCTACCGAATAAATCAGGGTAACGGCGTTTTAACGAGGGTCCACCGTAGTTTACATTAAGTACCAGAGTTCGTCTTTGGAGATTCACACATTTCCTGCCTCTGATGTATTTCAAACCCCAGGGAAGATGCGGATGGCGAATCATTGCAATGGCGAACCTGCAGGTGATTTCATAGATTTGTCACGCATGTTGCTTGATTGAAAACAGTCGGAATAGATGATAAAAAGGCATTGTATGGTTTCAATCGTAATGAATAAGTCATTTATTTTAAAAGGAATCCGGCCGTGTCTCGTTGGTAAGGGGACGTTCTTAATCATATATAAATTTGTATTTTTGAAAAATACCATACTTCATAATATTTTGCACATTTATGAATAATAAATATATTTTCATTCATAACAAATTAAGATATCTATAAAATATTATGGGAAAAGCGTACATATTAGAGATGAGTTCCGGGAAATGTAGTCAGTATCGTACATCCGAGAGAGAAAAGCAAGGATTTCATGTCAAGTCTGGGAAATTTAAGCGGGAGAAAAACCAAACTCTTGATCATAGCAAATATAGGGGCATAATATTTATTAGAGTAGAACAGACGCTTAAAATACTTTCAAGTGATGGACTTGGAAAAACAAATCCTTGTTATAATGAATGGGCAAGGCAGTAGATCGGTATATGAATACCGAGGAGGCGAATTAAGATTATCGTGAGAGTGGCGCTGTGTTCACGTATAACAATTGCTGATAAAACTAATGTTAAAAAAACTAGTCATTTCACACAAAATTAATTCTAGACTTATGGCAATTAAAGATCTCCAACCATTTTAAAATAGCTGTACGTTGCATGCAATGGATGATAAGAAAAGGGACACTGTAAAGAAAAACTACTTGGGAAACGGCGTAATCGATTATACAAATATTAGTCATATTCAGGTATGTTTTCGTGCGGAATAGGCCCATTGAACATAACGGTCAGATTTCAGTTACGTTAAAAACCTACATTCTCCTTTAAGGCAAAAGTTGATCAAGCGCGTGAAATCACTATAACACATCCAATCCGTAACATATTAAACATATTGTCGAAGGTTTACGGGTTAGGGACAAGTGTAAAAAATGTTTTAAATCTCTTTTCGTCTTCTTTTACAAACCAACAGATCGGCTTCATTGAAAACATCCACGTTTCATGCTTGTGCTGCACGCTTCACTTGGTGATGCAACTACATAAAGAATCACTGGAAATCATTCAATCCAGACACAAGTTGAATTACTGTTGCTGCCATTTTTCATTTTCACGGAACCTTAACCCCTCTTCAATCTCACATAAAATACGAGAGAGAGAGAGAGAGAGAGAGAGAGAGAAATACTTTACTAGAGCTGTCACTGCAATAGATTATAGGGATAAACTTTGCCACCACGCGGTGGAAAAATGTGCTGCAGTACCATTTCTAACGGCTTCTTTTATATCGGATAATACACTCAATAACAAAAAAGTCAATCACCCAGACGGAGTGGTGGAAGGTCACATGACTGTATCGCAATGATTATAATATCAGATCAAACGGACAACAGAGTTGGCAGTATGGGCACACTGCTGATCCCATGTCAGTAGGGTGTGGCACCCCTCCGGGCCTGGATACATGCAGTTATACAGTGCGGAAGGGAGTCGTACAGCCATTGTATTCTCTCCTGTGGCGAGTCGGCCCACAGCTGTTGTCACTGGCCCTCGAGATCCTGCAGATTGGCACTGGATCTGAGTTGATGTGTGAGCTGATCCCACACATGTTCAATTGGGGAAAGATCGGGGGACCTGGCTGGCCACTGGAGAACCTCAACGTGATGCAGGCTGACCTTAGACACATGTGCATTGTCTTGTTCAAAGACTGTACCAGAGTGCTGTCTCAGGAGAGGTAAGACATGCGGATGCAGGATGTCACTGACGTAGCACTGTGCCGTCAGGGTCCCCCGAATCACTACCAGAGATGACCTGATGTCATACCCTATGGCTCCCCACACCATGACGTAATACCCTATGGCTCCCCACACCATGACGTCATACCCTATGGCTCCCCACACCATGACGTCATGCCTTATGGCTCCCCACACCATGACGTCATGCCTTATGGCTCCCCACACCATGACGTCATGCCTTATGGCTCCCCACACCATGACGTCATGCCTTATGGCTCCCCACACCATGACATCACACCCTACGGCTCCCCACACCATGATGTCATGCCCTATGGCTCCCCACACCATGATGTCATGCCCTATGGCTCCCCGCACCATGATGCCAGGAGTAACACTGGTGTGTCTCTCCACAACATTGGCAGGATCAGTCCTCTCTCCTCAGCATCAACAAGATGGTCATCCATGGTAATGCAGAACCGAGATTCATCACCTCTCATCATCATTCCATGCTTCCCGGTTATGGTACCACTCCAAACACTGGTCTTAACATCCAACATTGGGCGACTGTGACATCTGCATGACCCACACATCGTGGTACGACCACCGGCCTCATGCAAACCCACAATGTGACCCCTATCGAACTCCATCAAGTGCCGGTAATGCTGTCTAATGTGTCTATGAGGCATCCTCTGTGTCTGGTGACTCAACATGCCAACTCCTTGCACATCGAGTGGCCTGCACATGTACCAAATTACGAAATCGAAATCGGACCATTACTTCTGGGTGCTTAACTTTTTTTGTCACCAAGCATATACATTTCGGGCCATGAATGAGTATCTCCATATATTTCTCAAACTTAGTTACACCAAAATTAAACCCAAGATTTAAATCAAACACGTGATACGCATATCCTTTGTCAACTGGCAAACTCCATGAAGTTTTATGTGTGGCTTTACAAATTAGTGAAAATGTCTGACCATTATAAGATGAAATAACGAGAATTTATTAAAGACCAAAGAAAATGCTTTGGTGCAGACAACAGAAATGTTGCGGAAGACATTCATGACCTGAACTGCACTATTTTGCTACTTATTAGTTATGTCTGTCCGAAAAGGACAGGAAACGAAAAAACAGGCACAAAACCAAAATCAAGCAGAGAATTCTGCTATCAGTTTTCAGAACGGAAAACAGATTCGCTGAGGAGAAACATGAAGATTTCAGTCACAGCTACACCCTAAGAAGAACAAGATCCCTTTAAGGCTGTTTAGGGCAGCACAGAAGGCAACAAAGTTATGAGTCTTATTTTTTCCCCAAGTGCAATTCGCAGGGTACAATTCTCAACAGACGCTTTGGAACAGCGCCCTCTGCTGACAGGAGAGGAAAGTGCACTTGTATCCTGGCTCAGGTAGCGGTAAACACGGCGAGGTCCTTGCTGTTCTTGCGGTGAGAACATGCCAGCCTCAGCATGTCTCCGCACCTGGAGCAGCGGCAGTTAGAGTTGCCCTCTTTCCTGGGGATGTACCAGCACCGGTGGCATCGGATCCGGTATTTCTTATACCTGCAGGGAACCGACAGGGAGGAGTTCGGATGGGGACGGTCTCCGTGGGATGCCAGATCATACGAGCTAATCTCCTTCATTACAACGGGGATGCGCTGGGAATTCGTGGCAGCGTAGCAGCAGGAAATCGGATCTTCTAGTGCACCCTGTACGTCTGCGATGTGACATTTTACCATCACACAGCGCTTCACATTTGAAGTTCCCATTATCCCCCTTTTCACGGCACCATCGCCTTCATATCGCTACGTGCTTCGCGCCATCGTGACACCGCATTGCAGACTATTGCTTAAACATTTGCGCTACTGCCACGTTGTCATCCTGATTTCACCGTGACTCAGACAATGAACAGACACAGATGTCACTGTCTCCGCAGTCTGTTCAGTTCTGGTCCTTGCTAATTTTCTGGACATGCACGCAGGTCTGCCCGGTGCCATGTTTACGTTGAATGAAATTCTGCGCTGTGCTATGGCTCAAATTATTTCCAGTTTTCCGGCTGCAATGCCCGAATACTCACATGGAGATAACAAAACCGTATTTTATTTCTAAAACAACGTCCGAATGGAAACACGCTTTTAACTATGGCATCAACACTGGCGATGTTACCATAAACGGCCTTAAAGGTCTGTTTAAAGATGTGGCGCACGCTTGTTTTGAAAACGAGAGATGGAATATACACCCAGCCGAGAGAGTAAACGGCACCTAAATGATCACACATGTGAGGTCGTTCACCGACTTGTGCTGGGGTCATTCACCTTATACCACAGGCGTTACATAAAGGGGTTCCATCCTCTGCATCTCTCCACAGGGGAGTGGTCTTCGTATTGCAGGAAGCACATGTCTTGTTCTCTGAGTGAGGGAAAGGGAAAGCACATAATCCAGCCCAAATTTTTATATTATCCATCCGTTTTCCATAGCCACTTATCCAGAACAGGATTATGCAGAGCCTGGAGCCTATTACAGGAAGCACAGGACACAGGGCAGGGAACCCCCCCTGCCGCCCCCCCCCGCCCGGTCAGGCCACCACGGAGCACACACTCACACACGCAAACACGAAAAAGGGAAATTCAGAGAAACCACTCCAGCTGAACTGCACGTCTTTTGGACCGTGGGAGGAAATCGAAGCACCCAGAGAAAAGCATTATGAACTGTGGGCGAGCATGCAGATGCCGTATAGAGAAACGCTGGCCAAAAATCAAGACCATAACCGTGGACATATGAGCCATGGAACTACCCACTGGGCCAGCATGCCACTTTCATTTTTAAATTGTACGTCATACACATTTAGTCTTCACCTTCATTATTTGATAGGTCTGCAAAATCCAGTAAAATTTCCACAACTACTTTCTGTTTCCCAGTCTCTGTCCTGGAGAGATCCAAAGGTTACAAACATGTACATTATTGATTTGAACCTTAATAACATGCTGTATTTTCAGACTGTGTTACGGTCACACTTTTAACTATGCCTATAAATTCTCATGTTTATTTGTGCACAGAACATTCGCTGAAATCATTGTCATGTAGAGCACAAGCATCGCGACGTTCTGTTATATAGTGGCTCTAATCCGGAGATCCTTCCAAGATCCCAAAAGTAAGATCCCTCGACTTCTCCGTCACGTGCTGCCAAAGACCAACGGTACTCACTAGAGAGGCTTACAGGGTCGATCTCTTCCTCCGAGCTGCTGGTTTTCAGGGAGTTTATCAGAGATCGCATTCGGCTGCCTCTCCCCCTACGTCCACTCTTCCAAAACTCTGCACTAGAGAGAGAGACATTTTTGGGAACGACAGTAAGAAAAAACAAAAATAGCTAAAGGTGGTTAAAGAAAATATGACTGGATGCACTTTGTGGGGACCACACACTTGCATGCCGCTATTTTAGGGACCTTGCTAATTGATTTTAGCAAATAGTGAAACTAACTGATAAAGATAAGTGGAAATGGAATGAAATCTGCATGCTTGGCAGGACCACAGCTGCAACATGTTACCTGTACTTCGACGTGATGAGAAGTCGACACTGGTCCCTGTTGTCGTTGAACTCTGTACGCATACGAAAGGAAACACCTTGAAAGTCAGGGTCACAGAGATCCGCACTCCGGGTCGGATGCCGCTGCTTTCTAGGGGTTCTGCCTCGCCAGCAGGGGCCAAGAGCCATCTTGGCCACCTGAGGGTCCACGGGCTTTAGCACTGCATCATCCCTACTGCTCCTATGGGCTTTTCCAGGAGATGATGACGTATCCTTAACAGGAGCTGACTTCCAAATCACTGCATGAAAGTCCCCGCTTAATTCCTCTGAGGAACTCCCAGGTCTCTGTCCATTAATATGTGATTCTAAAGGAAGAATCAAATTAGGGTTACCGTCCACTTCCATGCTGGGGCCATCCAGGTCGGCTGCAGGAACGGATGAGCAAGCTGCAGCATCCGGGAGCAGAAAACCTTCAGGTTTAGTAAAGAAATTCTTCCCCTGCTTTTGACAGTTCCGGTGGACAATGGATGCCAGCAAGCTCAAGCTTTCTACTGGAGGGCTACATTTATCCAAGAAGCGAGTTTCTGTTCCCTCAAGGTCGGGTGCCTTTGATAGACTCCCAATAAAAGAACATTCCTCCTGACTTTCATTGCATAAATGATACGTGCGTTTAAGGTTGTATGTTGCACCTGTATCACTGGTTGAAAGACGTGTCTCGCCATCTTCCTGGGTATCTTCTGGGTAAATGATTGGACACTGTTCATTTTCACCTTCTAACACTAAACTCCGTACTAAAGTGGAACTGTGCGAGACTCTGCTTGATCTCTCACTGTAAAACGAAAGGTCAGGACTGCTCTCCCCGGTGGGCCTCACTTCCTCTTCCGTGGCCTCAAAGCACCATGGTTCACTTTTCACAGTTTTGTTCCTGACATTCTGTAAATGCATGCGTTTGCCTACCTCTTGAAATTCTGACTGATCTCTGGTGCGGTCGGGAATCGTGTTCCCCCTGAGATAGTCAACAGAACCCTTGTGGGCAGATGTGGGCAATAATGGTGTGTCCCTTCCCTCTTCTCCATCCTCCCTTACAGGATGTAGAAGCCGTTCACACTGCAGGTTGATCAGACTCATTACCTCCCAAGGGCTACTGCCCTGCTGACTTTGTATAAATGAGAAAGACCCATAGTATTTCTGTTGTGATTTAGGGGCTGTTTCTACATATTTACAGGGCTGTGCAGAAGGTACAGGAGGACAACAGGCAGAAGATACTGGGGAAGAAGGATACTGCTGGCTTTGCTCCTTGGAACATGTCCCATTTGTCAGTCTCCATTCCAGAGTGTCTTGTTTGGCAGGGGGTGCAAGTTTGGTAGCTTCCTGGAGAAGGTAGAGTATGGTGGACTGAGGAACTTGGTCATCCTGCACATCCAGGTCTTCTCTGGTGCCTTCACTTAAAGTGGCTGGGGTATCAGAGCCTGTGCTCATTCTTCTGTTTCCATTAAGACAAACAAGCAGCCCTTTAACTCCCATTCTGGATTTTAAATTAAGTCAAACTTGCCATATTATTTGGGGTGATTTTATTTTAAGCATAAATTCTACATAAATAACTTATGTTCTACAGTACTGTGCCAAAGTCTTAGGCATTCGAAGAAAATAAGGCGATTTCTCAGAGTAGTAAGTATTTATGCTCAGAAAAAAACACCACAATTTGCGATTAGAACATATGACAGTGACACAATAAAAAAAATAAGCAAGAATTTATTCTATTCTTCAAAAAGTTATCTTGTTGCTGGACAACGATTTGGTTCCCAAAACTCTCCTCAGGGGCATCACAGCCATTCCTGTATTTGTTAAATTTCACTACTTATATTAATGAGGTATTGATTATCTGAACAGAAAAGGGGGTAGTGGTCGAGCAAAGAATACATAGGTGTGTTGGACAGTTCCTACAAATACTGGGGTGACTTTAGGAGAGGTTTTGAAACAACTAAGCACAAACACCTTGACAGAAAGGCTACTATGATAAATTTACACCAAAATGAAGATCATTTGAACATTTTCTTTGGTTCCCTAAGATTTTTGCTCGGTGCTGTATGTTCTGGCTAAAATATTTCAAAATAAATTTCTCCCGTATATATTACCACGATTTTGTACACACAGTGACCTTAGGACATTCTCTATTTTAATACAAACACCCGTGTTTTTAAGTATTGCAATTTTGTGACGTTTTCATGAACTATAAATACACATATTTATAATTCATTTCAGTTCAAATTAAAACTCGGGAATGGTGACTTAAAATTCTGCAGTACGGCTGGTACCATTTTTAAAAAACTAAGCTTATCTGAGGCAAATCTTATCATTCGGAGCAAGTAATATATTTTCTGTAATCTGGTAATAACTAAATGTTACAGCAATTAGTTTAACTTACAGTAATTTGACTATATTTCTTACAGACTTCGCGAAATGTGTGATATACTCACGTCAGTAGCTCATTCGTCAAAGCACGAAATATCGTTGGATTTCAGTTACTGGAGAACCCGTCTATGTTCTGTGAGTTATATGTATGAGCAACACTGAACATTTAGGGTTCGGGTTTATTTCAGGGGCCGTTTGGCTGGATTGTATCATTTCACCTCAGACATGGTAACAGTCACCGCAATAGAACGCTGCAGGCACGCGGCACGCTGCACGCGAGGGCCTCGAGCACACGTCCACGACAAGGCGCGTGCATCCCGGCCCCGATGTAAAAGCCCCGTTTTGACGCCGATCGCACGCTGAGTGCGACTGAAAAGGGGAAACATGCAAATCGGGAAGCGATTAAATCATCCCTTCAGAGGCCGCTCCATATCAGATTGGATTTCTGGAACAACCGACCGTTAAAATCTTTATTGTCATAATAGTAATGATTCACTATCATGACCATTTTATCATTCGTAGTTACTAGATACAGTAGTCGATAGCAAATATTTATATTTGAAGTAGGTAGTAATCAGAGCGAACACAAAATCTGATCTCTGAACAACATGACAAATACTAAGGCTGAGTAATGAATGCATGCAGATGTAGCACGATTTTTTTCCGCTGTCGATTCCCTTTATAGGCATTGTGTTTTTCAATGGATTTTCGATTGTTTGCTATACCATTTAACTGTTTTCGTTCACAACGTGGCATCTATATGTAAACAGAGATATAAGTCCAACACTATCGAGCTTAATACTTACTAAAATCGGAATCGCTGGTAGTGATCCTGCCAACTGTAACTCCCAGTAAACATTTTTTAATCAAACTTTGAACGAACTGTTTTACTTAGTCATATGTGTAAACGTAACACTTCAATATACTACGCCATCAGAACTGACGACCGGTGAGTTTCTTCAGGTGTTTCCTGTTGAAGCTAATAGTCTGTGACGTAGAAAACAGTTAACGATAAGGCATAAAACATTTGTTTGGTGGTATCACCTGTTTCTCGTGTTTTCGAAGGTCACGTCCAAATTCTTGGACTTAACATAGATGGTTAGTTATGGGGTTATTTTTATGCCTTAATAATCAAGGCTGAACCGGTGTGGCGTGGGGAACGTTATGGTGACTATATAGTACGAGTTCAACTTAGTTTTTACATACAAAACAATATTGCAGTGGTTTTGCTTTTAGGCACAAATTACGCTGACTTTTATCTTGTTTCACCCAAGCTGTAAGCCGGTTCCTATAGCTTTTGGGCTGTACCGATTGCCGACATGGCGTTCCTTTTACCAGGTGAGACGTGTGCCACCGAAGTGGGCTTATTAGATGTCCTGCGATTTGTGCTGAGTAAAGGACGTGGTTCGGCTTTTCGCCGCACGATTTAAAGCCCCCCCCTCCCCCGAGGTTATAAGGGTCTACCTTTAGTAACTGACGATCGTGTAAAATTTACCCTATGCCACTTCTCCCCCTTTTTTCCAGAAAATAAGTCTAAACATGATGTAAATGTGGCAATGATGTTAAGCTTACCTTGACTGCAAAGGGGTGAAACACCTTGTATAAAAAATACAAATTATTATTGGTATGACTGTTTTTTTATTCCACAGGTCAAAAACAATGTCATGGCCTGCAACTCATTAAATATATTAAACATTTGTGCGTATGTTGCTTGACAATTTGCAGTACATTTTAATAAAAGGGTGATGGGAGAGACTCAGCTTGGACAACATGTAAGTCATAAACATCGGCTTTCCTTCCTGAAGCTGCATTTGTACCAAGTTATACCATAACCCTGAAAAGCAAAACATTAGTTAACATGTTAACTAAAATGTACATTCTGCAGCTGTTAGAATGGCTAATTGGTGTGATGAGTGTCTTCTAATTTGCTCATTTTCACAATGAACTGGTACTGAGACACCAAATCACACCCACAGACGGAACTTGCGCATATCTGAGTTTGCATTGGTGTAGGCCAAGGTCTTCCAGTTCCAGTCTGGAAGGACCAGCATCCAACAGTTTGCAGATTTCCCTACCGAATACACATCTTGATCAGTTATTTATCCGAGTTAGTAGGTGTGTTTGAGCAGGGAAATCTGGAAACTGTGTTGGATTCTGGTCCTCCAGGACCAGAACTGATGTAAACCTTTTAAAGATACTTGTTCTCCCCTGAGACTCATAGGGACTTCTCTATTAAGATGGAGTTGGTAACTGCCTAGTTGTAAACTTGTCATTTTCTGTGTTGGCCAGCGCGATTTTGCTAGAAGCTTGTGATGTAACAATGAGCCAAAACCAACCCCCCCCCCTCCAGAGTCCAAAAGAACTTGTTTGCAACTGACCAAAGTTATATTAAAGATGCATATACTACGACTATTATGTTTGATGGACTTCAGTTCAGGTGAAATACCAGCTGACATTTAAGATAAAGCGAAGTAAGCCTGGTAAGAGTTAAGATTAGATGACTCAGGATGAAGCTGCTCTTGTCACAGTGATAAACAGTGCCGACGTGTCCTATTGTTTGCGTCACACATACTGCAAGTGCTCATGTTGTGCGTTTGCCTTTTTATGCCTGACCGCTGTACTGTGGAATGTGTCGTTCAAAGCCAGCCACGCTGGGTCTCGGGTCCATGAAAGTGGTGAGACTCCGGGGCTGTGAAAGCGTAGTCCCTCGCTCGTCATCCTCGGACCCCCTCGAGTGGAATGGTAAGATGGCCGTCGTCTTTAACGAGTCGTCTTTAACGAGCGCCCGTCCCTCTCACAGCTAAATTAACATCTTGTCCAGCCTTCCAAACACCGATCAGTCATGGTGGCCCGAATTTTACTTAGATGTTAAGCTAAACTTCGTAACTATTCAAATGCCATCAAGTTCAGGACAACTAATTCTGTGCATGTTTTTATGAATTTTAGCTAATTGGTGAGCTTACCCCAGGACCAAATTTGGGCACCTGACTTTTATAAAGGTTCCCCTAAACTCTGACTTTGTCTAAGAGCGTTTATGCTTCTGTTGAGATCGTAAAATATTAACTTTTTCAGAGATCCACACTTTGCAGCCTTGAACAATTTGTGCACACACACAGACACACACACACACACACAAGTACAGTCCTCCCCATTCAAACTCGTACTCTTAAGCATCTTCTGTATGGAAATCTTTCACTTTGGCATCTAAGGATCAGGAGAACAAGATGATGATCCCAGGGAACAATCCAGTTTTGATTCTAAACTCATCCATCCGCTGTGCGTTTCTGTCTGGCACTGGGTTCCTCTCTCGAAGGCCTGTGGGAACTGCAAGGCCACCTTCCCTGACCTGCCCCTCCTACACGTGCAGAAGAACGTCTAAAATAAGGAGGCTTCCCCGGCCTTTCAATGGTGCTTGGGTACATGACCGTCGACATAGAAGTTGCGGGTGACCCTGGGAAGTGTCAACTCAATGCCGTCAAGCTCCGGAGTCAGGATGAGCTGGCAGCCCAGGCGAGAGTTTTCCTGCAGTACAGGTGCCATATCTAGCATGTCATCCTCCCTGTTAATTAAAGCCATTAGACACAATTTGGCTTGAATGGAATCAAGCGAAATAGCTAAGATATTATGTTGGCATTTACAAATACATGTCCAATGAAACATTGACTGCTTTTACCATAGCTACTGTAATGACCGTTTTGACAATACGGTAACAGTTCATCAGGCAGCATTTGCATACAATACCTTTCATCAGGTTGTGGAAGTTTGTCATAATACTCCGACTTCACGTACACGTGGCATGTGGAACAGGCTAGTGAGGCATCGCAGGCTCCTGAAAGGTATTGTAGGTAAGAAACTGGCATTGGCAGAAGGGAGAAAAAGGATTATCCAATCATCTAATTACTGACAACCCCCAAGACAAGCATCCCCTGAAGAAAATAATGCAGTAAAATCCATCCATCCATCCATTTTCCAAACCGCTTATCCTACTGGGTCGCGGGGGGTCCGGAGCCTATCCCGGAAGCAATGGGCACGATGCAGGGAACAACCCTGGATAGGGGGCCAGCCCATCGCAGGGCACACTCACACACCATTCACTCACACATGCACACCTATGGGCAATTTAGTAACTCCAATTAGCCTCAGCATGTTTTTGGACTGTGGGGGGAAACCGGAGTACCCGGAGGAAACCCCACGACGACATGGGGAGAACATGCAAACTCCGCACACATGTGACCCAGGCGGAGACTCGAACTCGGGTCCCAGAGTGTGAGGCGACAGTGCTAACCACTGCACCACCATGCCGCCTGCAGTAAAATCAATTTATGTAAATGAATTTCAATGTATAACTTCAACTGGCCGCCTGCACCATGCAAAAGCAATAATGCACCAGGCCTCAATAGGCCTCAAATTTTGTTGGCAATTACAGCTGATCTTTCACTGACAGCAAACATGGTAAAATGCTGGTAGGTTGTTTCATGCATGCACTTGTCCAGACAGGTCAGAACTTACCTTCCAAATCAATGCCATGCTGGTGCGCCAGGTACAAGACATTATCTCCAACCTTAGCCTTCACGGGAACTCTGTTTCCTGATCGGTCTATAAAGACCACATTAACCCTAAACACCAGAACAAAGACAATACTCTGTTACATTCAGACGCTTCCTTGCTGTTCAAATCGCCTTATAGAAAAATGAAACAGCACGACAGTTTCATTTGATGAAATTTCAAATGCAACAAAACCCAGCAAACCTTATCCTTACTAGCGCACCAAGTCTTTAACATGAAATGTAGTTAGTGCTGAAAAACAGTGGCGTTCAAAAAAGAATGACATACTCATATGCATTTCGGGTGAATTAAACGCAACCAAAGGTCGTATGAAAAATGAACGAATGTATATACAATAACAAATGTGTAGGTACGCATATGCAGCACGTGACATCATCCCCTTAACGGCGGATCGTACAAAAGTGGACGTAAGTTTTGCTACCACGTGGTGATTCCACTTCTGGACGGAAACAGTTGTTTCCGTCGTTAAACAGGGTCATAGCACTTTGGTTATGATACTTCATTCAAATGTTCAGCAGAGCACGTGAAATAATGTACTTGTTACATTATAACATCCTTTTTAGAAAAGGAGGCGTGAAATTCTGCTTGGTGAAGTTACCACGCGACCTTGCTGTTTACACAAAGAGCATCGCAGACCGCACGCCAGATTGTACCCACACATCCCTGGGATCATCATCTTGTGCGTCTTCGCCTTCAGAGTGACACAGACCTGTTGATAATTTTGAAAGCACAGAAAAGGAGAACTGTCACTTCATGAAATCCACCGATCGCAAATATTGAACGCAATTACACAATCCTATCCACTCCAAATAATCGGTCTCGCGTAGTGACTTGGAGAGAACTAAAATAACTCCGGAGTGAACTGCCCAACTAGGATAAAAATTCAAAATTTTTAACTCTCGTAACTGTTCTCTTTTATTTACAGGTTACATACACATAGAACACATACAGCATTCTGAATAATCATATAAATAAGTATATTTCCCGTTAGATGCTACGGCACAACATGATGAATTTTCAAATAAATTATATGACAGAAATGTTCAAATGACCGCTATGGTCAAGGAAGATTATGAAACCCACTTTTAGACGTTTGCAGACTCCTATTAGGGATCCGAAGACGGCATATGGAGTCTCCCGTCGCGGACCCATAAACAACGTGAATGCAACTATTTATCCTGTGAAAATTAAAATTCCCAAGCCGGAAAAGTCCCAAAGTCAGCCCCATGCTTCTCCGGGCTGCTGCGGAGGCCGCCATGACAGTGTTTGTGTCACGTGTTTCAAAAGCACCAATGGGAATGATGTACTGTAAAACGGGGCGTTCATCATGTTTGACGTTTTCAATACGGTAACAATATTTTCAGTAGCTGTGAAACAGAGTTAAAATGTAGCCTGTTTGTCTAAGAGAATAACACAAATTCGTTTAATTTTACATTTTTTAATAACTTGTTGCAGTTATATATTTAAAAAAATGTTACAAATGTATTGGTAAATTGAGGTGCGGTAACACAATCGTGCCAGCAGAGAGAGATGTTGCAATAAAAACAAACAGTGCACAGCTTGCAAAGGCGAGATAAGGATTTGTATTAGTATTGGATGAATAAATAAGTATTGAATACAGGAACGGAAAGATCTACAACAATTAAACGCCAAAAATGGTAATATGTCATTCTTTCATTTTTGTCAAAATATTATAGGGAGTCTTGTATCCTGTTTAATTAAAAAATTCTTCTTCTTATTATTATTATTATTAACGCCTAACCATTACGAAGACCAAAACAACTTTTTCACAGCTAGTCGTCCGGTGAGTAGTTACCAAGATACTTATCTAAGAAAGACTGGACACAGCAGGGTAACACCCTGGATCGCATGCTTACTCTTCGCAGATCACAGGCACAATCGGAAATATAGGGACACCTACCGCATGTTTTTTGGACTGTGCTGCCAACTGCCCACTGAGGTGCAAAGACACCATCTATGACTCCTGAAATGCTTTTATTCACGTCACCAAAAGTTGCACAATCTATTTATCACCCCAGCTTTTGTGGCTTTTCTAAGTGTCAGTTGAGGGCTGTATTAATAACGAAGAATTAATCCGTATCATTATAATGAAGTATTAATAACGAAGTTAAGATTATAGTTGCCCATGATTGTTTGTCAGTAATCAGTAACAGTATATGAGAACAGTGTTTTAAAAGGCAAACTCTCTGTGCCATTAGAGAAAACGGTTTCGCTCTTACTCATTAAAGGTCAATAATGAGTCATTACTCCCCCTGTTGACGGCTACAGCGAATACTGAAAACAGTTTCTGTCACATTTAGAGTTGTTAGGACGCTGTGCGGTGAAATGGGCACGTGCCACTTAGGAATGAGAAGCTGCCATTTATGCTATTTGATTGAATTTAGAATTGAGTGATCAGTGGTCGTTGTTGACACACCACAGTACACAGTGCACAACAACGAAATGTGTCCTCTGCACTTAACCCAAATGTGATGTTGTGACATTGCGGGGAGGCAGCTAATGCAGTGCCCAGGTGTAGGAGATAATTTGGGAGATTGGAGCAGTGGGTAACGCTGTGGCATTGTGCCTTCAGGGCTGGGGCTTTCCCCCCCCCGAATAGTGGGAGTGGAGTTTGCATGCTCTCACTATGTTTAAACAGGGCTCCTCCAGGTGCTTTGTTTTCCACCCACCTGAGTATGGGGGGGGGGGGGAATTCCCCGTAATGTGTGTGTGTGTGTGTGTGTTTGTGGGTGTGTGCGTGCACCCTGGGATAGACTAGCATTCCTTCCTTTGCCTTTTGTCCTGTGCAGGGGCGGGGCATGGATGTCCTGGCAGATTCAGGGGCCCCAGAACTTGATGTGGCCCTTGAATATGTATAATTGGGCATTGGGGCCCGAAGTCACATCATTTTTTTATCTAAGTAAATTTCAACCTGAGTTCTGAGTTCTTGCTGTGTGCTGATTGGTCAGTCTCCTATAATCACGCATGTGTCATTAATGTTAACGTGAAACAGCTGGGTGAGTCTTTCAATCAAGGAAACGAACCAATCAAAGCACAAGAAGAGCTGAACTGTTCAGCCGAGCACAGGAGCCTTTCAGTTTGAAAGTAGTTTGTAAAACCCTGGAAGTAGCTCAAAGTGTCCTTATCTGGTCACCCTGCCTAATGCCCAACATGCTCACTCTCGGGCCCTTGTACCTGCATCTCTCTGGCCTGCCAGCCTCCTTCCCTGAGGCTAGTGCCACCTGCTGGTATGAGTCATCATGAAACTCCCGCACTCACTGCAGTAATGTATCAAGCAAACTCTCCCGCCTCAGGCAACCAAGTGCAGCAGCTGTGCTTCGAGTGTTCAGACGCTAAGTCACTCTTTGTCTATTAACCTGTCCGACGTCCATAAAGCTGATGTTTTAATTGTGATGTTTGGATGTACTTTCTGTCCTGCTCACCTGCTCCCCGAGTTGTTTGCTCTGCTTATGATAGTCACACATGCTGTAACCGCAGTGATGGCTGCCGTCACAGCTGACGAAACCTTCGAACTGCCGGATTCAGTAGCAGAGTCATTCCTGCACAGAGCTGTACGGTCAGTGCATGACAGGTCCAGTCCCTGAAAAACACAGGGGTCCCATGCCTATGTGCAGTTTTCAAACCCAAAATCCCTCTTCTATAAACTCAGGCTTCAGACACTCTACCTTTGGTCAAACTCTACCCACAAACAGATGGATGTAGGATTCAAATCCCCCCCCTTGCAGGTGTGAGGCTACAGTGCTACCGGTTGAGCCACCCTGAAATGCATCGCCGGACCTGGAAAGTTCAGGTCCAGAAAGAATAAATACAGACGAACATTTTGCTGCAACCAACCACTTGAGTCCTCTGTGACTGTGACTCTTTATACTCAACTGGTTGGTTGAAACAAAATCTTGGTCTGGATTTGTACTTTCTGGACCTGAACTTTCCACCTTTGCACATCACTTCTTTCAGTCCGGTGTGCAGATGGCCACACGACTTTAATTCAATTTGGACCTTATTCTATCCCAGGTGGCACTGAAAACCAAAGGTTGGTTTGGTTTCACAACTGATAGGGACAAAACCAGCCCTGATATCTGCGCTCCCCCCCAAGAAAAAAAAAAAACAAACACAGCAGTCCCACAATATTGGTAGGGTCTCTACCACCCATACCCAAATCAACATTCTATTTTCTAGCTAGGGGGCACATCACCCCCGATGGAAGTTTATTCACATTTATGGGCTGTAGCCAGTTCACCCAGTTCACCCAGAGCTAGTGGAGCTTTCAGGGTTTGTGGATGTTATGACTGGGGGTCCGTTTGAGTGTCCTCTCCTTCAGGTTTTGCACATACACCCAAACATCCAAGGGGTACGATGTGGGATGATTATTTTAGAAGCAGCGCCATGCAGATTTGATCTCAAGATTACCGCCGGCACACGTGGCGCCTGTCTGGTGTGATTATTCAGCCTGTTCTGCCGTTCTGTCTAAGAAACCGTCCTAAATCTTGTGTGTCGTTTGGGGTGGCAGTTGGGGTGGGCGTGTTTCCCTCGCTGTTGACGGGCTGCTATATAGCAAACACTTGGGGGGGCGGAGCTTAAGCAGTGCAGTCTTCCCACCGGCCTTCACATAATACCTATGTGTATAGTCTGGAATCAAGCCCGGGGAGGTTATCTGCATTGTCTTTAAAATGTGTGGGAGGAGCCAAAGCAGGAAACTCCTCAAGCTATAGGCTTAAGCTCAGAGTAACCGCATGAATTATGTCTATACAATAATACACACATTTAAATAGTTCACACAAAGCTCTATGTAAAAGTGCAGAACCTCAGTGTACTCGCAGGCCTGATTTACGTGCAGTATCTTCATTTAGCTGCGATGTGCTAATTTAGACCTAGGGCACTTTCGGGGACAGTCACCAGCGATGGTGTGAGCCGCAACACCGCATGTGGGGGGGGGGGGGGGTCCGGACCTTGCTCAGCCAGCACGCTGAAACCTTGCTATTTCCAGACGAGCCCCCCCCCGGCCCTGCTGAGTTCTCACAGCTGTGGCTCTACACAATCCCAGGGTCATTCTCACGCTTAAACGTGCCCCCCCCCAGGACTGTCGTGCGTAATAGCCCCTTCCTGCATGCGGCATGCCCCTGGAATACTGGGATACTGGGCCCCAGTGCCATGACATGTAGCAGACCTGGGCTTCAGCGCACTGTACTGGGAATACTCTGTATCCATAGAAACCGAGAATCCTCGCTTTACTGCCTCCAGCCGGACAAAACAGCACAAGTCAAAAAATAAAAACCCAGTAGAATCTAAAAAAACAAACATAAGGAAGATTGGGGGTTCATTATGCGTGATTTACAAATAAATCATATATAACTAAGCAAATTAATTATTATTATTTTATTTGTTGGTCTCATGTATCACTTTATGTCCTTTAATAAACACCTACTGCCCAAAAATAATGTCGCACAAAGATTTCAAAACATACAGAAAGCACTGGTACAAAGTACAGTAAGCTATGAATCAACACAGGGCCTAGCAAAGCCAGAGAGATCTGAAAAATATCCAACACTGATTTGTAATGCAGGTTACGAATGAGATCCGTTCCCTAAATCTGTTTTTAAGTCAAATTTGTAGGAAAGTCAACGAACCTCAACTCAATTTTTTTATATAACAGTGGCTTCGTAAGTACGAGTGGTCCACAAGTCAGACGTTCTTAAACCCAAAGACTGCCTGTACGTCTTAGCTTTCGTAGAACGATTCTGAAAGGGAATTGAAGGTCAACATGTCCGCACACAGAGATCATCACGATTACTGCAGATGTTTGAGGGACCGCAGGAGCAGTGAGGCAGCGCAATATTAATCATTCAGGGTGTATTGAGCATCCGGGTTTCAGCCGTGAACAAGTTCCATGATGTCTTACTCTAACCTCGCATGATGTTATAACCTGTGTAGCAGCCAGATGTCCACTGACAGCAAGTAACATCATAAAATAAAATACTTTTTACTTTGATTCTCCTGGCAGATTTGCGGTGTTGGGGCGCTGAGGGTGATCGCTTCCTGTCCAACCCACTGCTGGCTTACTGGACACCTTAAGCAACCAGTGATGCATTTTCCAGTTCAGCCCCTGTCACTAGGCCAAGAAACTCCAGGCCCTGATCGGGGTGGGGGCAGGGGGGACCTCTGAGATTAACCAGTCATATGTTTTATGCCGCCCCCCCCCCCCATTCGACACCCAAGCTCTCCATACCTGAAGCAGGGGGTTGGAATCAGAAAACTCAGACAGGAAATCTCTGTAGGGAGAACATGGCTTCCGCTGCACTGACAATCCCTCCCCCCCCCCCGTCACTTGCCCGTGAGGCTTTGCCATCTCTGAGCTGCGCTGCTCGTATGATGGGTGGGGGGTTTTTTTTTTGCATACTTTCATCCTCCACAAAGTTCAGGTTTTAAATTTCCTCATGTATGGAGAAGTGACATTCGGAAATTACCATCTTTCAGCTCCTGGGCACTCAGCACGTTCGCAGTATCGCCCTTTCTGACCCCTGACCCCTGACCCCACCGACAGCCTCCTGTGACTACATTTCTGCAGACATAAACCCAACTACTTCAGAAGCACTAAACAGAGTATAGTGCATCAAAACAGCCCATTCGTCTTAATTTAACTTATTTGCATATGATTTTGTTTGCGTTTGATGTGTCGGATGCCAGCGAGCTGAGAAATGCACATACTTTTCCTGTTTCTGTAGTCTCATGCATAAATCTGCTTTCCTTCACTGCTTTGTCTAAATCCTGAGCATGCCTTAGTGAGGCGCCCGAAACCGGACGGAACGTTCTAGACACATCCCGGTGTACATTTTCAGCGTAACCCCTTGTGACCAACACCCTGTGTATTTAACCATGCCTCCCAAGCTGCAGGACCATTTATTGACTCTTCAGTATGGCTGGATTTTAACACAGTGGAGTCAGTTTTCCTGCCTCCTCTCCTTCCCCCTTTGTGCCTCCGGAAAAATAATCCTGCCTGACGTTTTTACGGCCAAGGAAAACACAGCGAATGGCTTCTGCCATTTGTTTAACCTCTCCTCCTATTTTATTTCAGTTTCCTAAGATTAGTTTCCTCTCATCCTATATTGCACAATCTGGATATTACTCGGAAGTCATGCAATAAAATTCCTTTTCTGCGTCTTTTATGTTTATAACTGTATAACCATAACTTATATGGATGGTGTTTCCGTGTTCCTCCCATCCGTGTCTATTTCTTCTCGGTACTTTTGGTTCGTCTTGCAGTCCAAAAATATGCAGTTCTAAACTGTCCATAGAGTATCACTGTATGTGATGGACTGGCCTCCCACTCAGGTTGCACCCCAGGCTTGTGCCCTGTGCTGCCTGGGATGAGCTCCAGGCCCCCGAATCCCTGACCAGGATAGGTGCTTGGAAGATAGACGGAAGTACATGTATAGCTCAAGATTGCACCCTGTGGACGCTGATGCAGCCCGTATTGATGCCAGCTCCACGGTAACCCCCCCCCCCCATATGCTGCTATATATGAGTAGCTCATTGGCACAGGCATAAACCCACAAAGTCTAAAGCAAAAAAAAAAAAAAAACTTTCTGTAATGATGACTTATTAGACGTGCTATTGAACTGAATCTTTGCCAAAGGTCAAAGGTCAAAGTCAAGTTAGACGGATTTGTCTGTGATTCACAGATATATTTCGGTCATCTTCCATCCCTGTAAAATACTGTAGCCTCTCTGTAGACTTCTGGTCTATTTCCAGTGTGGGGAGAATGAAAAAAGTTCTTTAAACCAAGACTTTTAATGACTTGTTGATATATTCATACTAGCCCAGCTGCTGGGAGCTCTTGAATGAATTAAAACATGCTCCTTGTATTAGTATTAGACAATAATTTCATAGTATTTTCTAATGAATAGGAAAAAAAATGACCTGCACTTGGAAAAGCTTCAATTCTCTGTATTTGCCACATTTGATTTTGAGTTTTTGGGTGTTTAATTCTTCTTTTTTCCAGGCCCTGGACTAAGTTTGAGTGAGGGATCCCAAGCTGAAGCCGACCATAATTAACGTTTCCCTGTGAGGCGTGACCCTGACTGAGCTACTACAGGCCCACAGCACAGATTTTTAAGGGACCTCCACCCTTGTGCACATTAGCATTTCACCAAAGAAACTGCCACGTTTCCACACTCACAGGAGAGACCTTAGCGTAGATCTCTGTTTGTCATCCCCGGCCTCGGGGGCCCCCCAGACAGTCCGTGTTTTTGCTCCCTCCCCAGCTCCCAGATCTCAAACACCCCCGACTGGGCCAGAGATCTACCCATTTGCGCTAAACATTCTTCTTATTTGGTTATTCCTTGGATCCCTGGCCGGTCTTTCCCTACGCATGCCAGTCCATAGCATAAACACATGTATTGGTTTTCCAATAATAAGGCTAAAGCTTTCCTTCCTTTCTAATCAAGGGCCACTGGCCCCCGGAACAAAGCCCTTAATCCCCAACTGCCCCGCGGACCGTCTCACCCGGCTTTCCATTGCACATCACTTTGGATAACGGCGTCTGCTAAGTAAAGGACCGTAACTGTAATCGCTGTCATGTGGGTTTGTGTGCTGCTCCTGTTTTCAGTGAAAGCCCAGCAGTTTACAGACACATACTTTGGATGCAGCTTCCACCTCAGCACCCTGCCAGCAGTGGAGAGGCTCCCTTGGTGAGACGGGAGCAGGACAGAAGCAGGTCTGCGCACGTTTTGCCTCGATTCCCGCTTGATCTTTAACATCGTGCCAGTTGTGCAAGAGGCGCTGTGATTATTTTTTTTTTCTGTAAAAAAGAGGAGGGAGAAACGTGATACGCCGACCTGTCAAGCGTAAACTCGGATCCCTTCCAGAAAACGGGTTGGAATGCATCTGCTCCACCGTGGGAATGTCGCCGCGGCAACCACGCAGATGAGCAGGGGCTCGTCGGCCGCGAAGCTACCTGGAGGCTGCTGGCAGCGAGCTGCCGCAACTTCCTCAGGTTTCCGCCATTTTTAACCCCTGCCAGGTCCGAGTCCTGGATGCAAAGGTATCCCGGAGGTTAGGGCTCTTAACTTATAATTAAAAGGATGTGGGGTCAAATCCCAAAAAGGGGAATGCTGTTATACCCTTGCTTCAACTACACCCTGAATTGGCTCTGTAATAAACTGCAAGTTATTCAACCTGTTCTGAGTTCAAAGAACATGTAAAATAAGTAGTCAAAAACAATAATTTGTCTGGGCCATACGCACACCCTTACCATTACTGTTTAGTCATAAGCTAAGCTTCCTTAAACAATATGCTGGCCGTGTATCATCTAGTAATGAGTTCTTATGCAAGCGGTGACACATCTAACAGGTCATATCTCTCATGCGAAGGGCAAAGAGATCCACCCTCGTTCTGCAGTGATTCCTCACCTCAAGCACCAACCCTGCTGGGCTGCATCGCTACACACGACCAAGACTGACGACGGGGCAGATTCCTGTGAAGGCTCCACCAGGAACGCTCAAGATATCACTTGAGAAGGACCTGTCTTGTTCCAGGTGTATAAATGATCAGATTTCTTTCTTGCCATTGGAGTGCAGAAGCCTTTCCACTAGAATATTTACAATGGGTCTATTTCTGTGTTAAATATGAACTGAAATCCACTGTGAACGGTGTCCATGTCACAGGGATTTGGGAGTAAAGAACTCGAGAGATTTCGGCACGTTTAATTGTCTCACCACCTCTACTTTCTCAATTTCATACCACTACAAAACACTGGCTGGTCCTGATGGTTCACAGCGATGGAGAAAATGGCAAAAAAAGAGTCCGTTTTCTGTTTATTTCATCGGTTCTCCAGGTTTATGTTTAATCAGGTTAATGCAGAAATAGCCTCTGCCAAACACCAACCCAAATTTGTCTTCCACGTAAGAATTGGCCAACAAAATGCTCCATTGATACTGGTGTGATCATCTAAATATTATCACCGTGATGTAATTAAATCCCAGTATATTTTCTTGAGTTAATTTGATTATAACTGAAACTGTGTGAAATATTTAAAGAATGAAAATCTTTTTGCAAATGCTATTTATATAATTTCAATGTATGAATTTACATTCCTGGATGACTTTATTTATATGTGCTCACAGGGCTTCATAAATCTGCTACCTAACTAACTGCTCTGCTGTCTGTTTTGGTGCCGGAGGTAGCGGTCAAGCCTGGCCCTGCATCTGAAGGTGATTTCAAGATGATGGAGATGAAGGCTTACAAAGTCGGTCACCGCTGGGTCACTGCTTGGGTACGACATCCGATTCCTCAGAATAGCATGTCTGAGGTTTATGTAACAGTATATACAGGGTGAACACAGCAGGATGAGGTTCTGATGAAAAACACATGGAAACGACATTAAAATGACATGGTCAGGAGGTCTGTCTCATACCTTTTACATTAGCAGCTTATGTTTTTTTTTACTTTTCATGGATAAATATCAAACCTCCAGCAGTAGACTGGTGACCTGATTTGGGTCATATAAGGAGCATAGATGAATGATAACTCCCGGACTGAGACATTCAAGCCACATGGACTGTGTAGAGTTCGGCTGGCATATACCATACAGACACTATCTTGGCTTATTGAAGGCTTTCCTTTCCTGCACCTGTCCTCACAGAACAGTAGATGGCAGAGTGGTTAAGCACTTGCAACATAAATATTAATTATATTGGACCCTTTTGAATTTCTGCAGCAAATAGTCTTGCATATTCCAGTGCAGGAAAAAAGTTCAAAAAGTATGTGTTGTTATGGATGAAAGTTTCAGCTTAGCTGTAATGGTAGAGTTTAAAGAGTGTCGATTTGGTTCATGTGTAAATGATATCGCAGTAGCTCTCCCGGGCGGCTGAATGCGAGAGTAATGTTGTTTTCGGGGGAGGTGGACCTGAACACCAGCCAAACTGGTTGTGTAGGTCTGGTCTGTTCTGACAGAAATGGACGCGTGGATCTTGCAGCAGCAGAAGCTGTGTGAGGTCTTTTTACTTTTCATTTTGTTCCCCTTTGCTTTCTCAGTTTTAGCTAAGCTTTGGCTTCAGTGTTGACCGTTTCCATTTCGCCTCCAAACCACAAGTGTTTTTCTAATTATTTCCATCAACCATTCAGGAAAAAAAAAAAGCATCTTAATGCTGTTAACGACCTCGGGGCCAAGATGAAGCGAGTTACCTGAGGATAAGAGCCGCAGAGAGAAAAAAATAACGATTAGCATTTCTTGAAAATACGGCCCCTATTATTCATGCTAATGGGTAATGCTAGACCAGCATAATTATTGCACTACAACTGCTTGCAAGGCTGAATAGAGCTGGAATTTCCATTTGTGTGCCTTTAAAAGCCCTGCAGTTTAGCCAGCTGCGTGCGACCTGGAGAAATTCGAATTTATTCCAAGATTGGGCACGTATCCCAGTGTGTGGGTGCAGGCGGAAAATATCAGTGTACGAGATGAACGTATCAGTCCATTGGGTGTGTGTGTGCGTCATCTCCAAGGACAATAGCTTGTAGCAGGTTTGTAAGCAGGAAAGGTAGGCAGGACTCCTGCCTTCTCTTGTAACACATCCTCATCGCATTTTACATACCTTCATCCAGACTTTCTCTTTCTGCCCCGAAAGCCCTAATATTGCTCCAGGCCTGATCTTTCAGCAACCTTCTGTCCTTAGCAGAGTTTCTCGTAGGACGTGTCCTCAGCCCATTTAGCTAGGCTGCTACGTATCTTATTGCTGTTTTAAAGTTGGTACTTTCACGGTACTTTCAGACCACAGTACTGCTCTGACTTCCTGTCTCTGGGCTCAAAAATTCCCGTTCAGTGTTTTACGCCGATGCGGCACGTTCAGTGGAGGGACAAAGCGAAAGAAGACCTGCACTACCAGGCAAAAGCACACCGCAAGTTTTTCTGTTTATTTCATAACAATATTCTTGTTAAGCATTGAAAAGTTGAGTGAACAACTATAAATGAAAATATAAGTCAAATAAAACAAATTTCCTTGGACAGAGTATGTAACAATGCATGGTTGTGCGGTGATGGCAGAGTCAAATTCTAGGCTCTCCTTTAACTTTAAATGCACCAGTTATCTGTTTCGGCCCATGAAATGGAGCAGCATTTAATGTCCCTTGCAGAAAGAATACCTTGGATTTTCTCCACTGTTATAACGGCATTTTGATGAATGAAAGATATGACATTTTCTTGCTAATAAAGGTACTCAAATGGTGAACATACTGTAAATTTATTTCTTAGCAAAGAATATTGAGTGCATTTTCAGCAAATGTTAAGTGGGTGACATGCAAATATAGAAAATCTCAGCGCATGCAAAAAAAAGTCGTGTAATTCACGTCATGTGACTCTTACTGGCCATCCTGTAAGCCAATCATTAAACACAAACACTCCATAACGGCCTGCAACTCCCTCTCTTCAGGCCGTGCCCTCCTCTTCCTTACCTAACCTGACCTTTACTTTATTTTACCTTAATCTTAGTGCAACCATAGTTGATGTGCACATTATATATTTTGGATTATTTTAATTAAGTGTATGCCACTGATTTATGTTGTATATTATTATTATGCTTTGCAGTAATTTTATTAAGGTTAATATATATTTATTTTACGTTACAATGCTATGTTGAATGATCAGATTTAATTATTATTTTATTTATTATCAGTTACAGTACTCTATTATTTCGGTAATATTTCCATGTGTTACATTAAGGTTCAGTATGTTCCTTTAGTTAACTGTATTATTAGTTCCTATCTGCCCTGGTACACAGGGGGACAGGTTTTAGAGAGGGGCGTGGGAAGAAAAAAAAAAAGGAAGGAAGATTGGAGGGCGGCTGAAATGTTGTAAGGTACTGTGTTGCTGTGTGGTGATTATTAAAGACGTTTGTTCGAGAAACTGTAGCCCGCTTACTACCCACAGCCCGAGAGAGAGAGAGAGACTGGCACACGCTACCCACTCGTCAAAAAACCAGGGTTACATTATCTATCAGATTTAACCTGAATCTGAACTGAATTATTTCGGCAGAAACGGTCATTCTCTCCAATACAGACGTTCCACCCCCCGCCCGTGGTTCGTCTGCAGACGTATAAAACTCAAATAATAACCACATATAACCGATAAAAGTTTCCCGCGACATTTCACCCAACACCGGATCTCTAGTTTCCTCGCCTCTCTTATTTTCTGGAGATTAGCATGTAGGTCAAACTTTGGATAAGATCTTTTCCTAAGGACTAACACGTAAATTATTTTTTTTTTGGGTTTATTAATACTATTGAAAGGGAAAGGATTTCGTTCCGATGCCTGACAGTAAACTCCGTGCACGCGCAGGCCGCGCTTCTCACGTACTTTAATTGGCAGATTACCTCCCTTACATGTCTTTCCCGCCGCCTCCATTGCAGCTCAGACGCAACAGCTTTGCGATTGCGCCTATCTGTTGAGACTAAAAACAGACGTGCAGGGTCATACCTGGCGGGGCGGCTCCCTGGGGAGGATGTGAGCTGTCTCTGCCAGCTTAGGAGTGCAAAAGCAGCTCCAAGTGCTGTGTGTGTGTGTGTGTGTGTGTGGCCCACAATTCTCGGGCATCTGAAGCCGGCTCCCTGCCTTATCGAGGATCCTTGTGACGATAACCATGGTCTCAGGACCTGACATGCTGTGCTGTGTCTAAGACCCATCCTGCCAGCTTCTGATATGCCAGCCAGATATCATCCTCTTACAGGAATGGGCTTAAATAGATCTACAATAAAACATTCACAGCACTGTAGCATCTCCTGTTAACCACAGGACCTTCAACCCCCGAAAACCCCCTACAGAAACCACTCATCCTGCAGTGAAGGTCTCAAATCCTGGGCCCCAGTTTATTTATTTTTTACCCCGTACATGTTCTCATCTTCAGATCCAACAGCGTAGGGTGATGTTTTACCTTAAAAGTACATTAGGTGGCTGGGTCATTTAAGGGGATAATTTGAAATGAGAAGGAAATGCATTAAAAAACCCTTAAGCTATTAGTCATGGTTTAAGAATCTGTCCGGTAACTAAACCAAAGCTGGGCTGCTATAATCAGTGCTTTCCTTTTATTCTATCATAGTTTACACAGGCATCACATAAGGGTTCGGCCTGGCAGAGGCGGCCCATTCTGAGCGAGAGCCACAGTGGAAACATGAGGCCTGGCTTGGGTCCAAGCGGGGCCAGACAGGGGCCCCATGGAAGCACGTCAACCCAGGGGCCCCCAAGCCAGACCAATTCAATTACGTTCCCAATTCTTTTAGGGCCCCTGTCAGTCAGGGGCCCATGGAATCGCCCTGACTTTCTGCCCTTCTATGGTAGATTCGGTCCGACTCTTACTGTTTGTGTCATCTGGCTATTGTCTCTAGCTAAGCACTGGGGTTTATGGCACCGATTTAAAGAAATTCCATAGCTTGGCGCCTAATTCCACCACTTCAAAAAAGGCTAGAAAATTCCAGATGTGCCCCCTCCACCCCCAGCCCCTTCCCGCCCCCCATTCCTCCGGGGCCCCAGCTGTGTGGCATGTCTCAGAGGCCTCAGCGCTCTCTGCCCTCCTGCAAACCTTCTTGGGGGGGGGGGGGGGATTTCCCCTTCACTCTGAGCTCCTTCCCTCGGGGCAGCACACTGTTTATTTGGGCCTTACAGGCGTGCTGGGAGCAGCCTGGCCCGTTCACCAAGAGCAGTGACACGATCCATCTGAAAATTCAAAATAAAATCCTGCTTGAACCCCCAAGGGGAGGTGGGGGTGCAGGATGCAAGCCATTTTATCTCTGATAAGTTGTTATCACACAGGGGGTGTTAATCGCCTGACTCCTGACCGACGCCTAACTCTCACGCAGAGTCACCGGCCGATTTAAATGGCTTCCATTTGTTCAGCCACTGTCATCGATTCTGTTCTGTGCGACTGTGTGTTTCCAGAGGGTTGCTGCAGCTAAACAGGCCACTAAGGGGTTAACGGCATTTGTAGCATGATGTAATCACAGTACCTGTCACACATACGCAGCTGACTGCGCAACGACGCTGTGCTCATGCTTTGAAGTAACACACCTGCGATTGTGAAGTCATGGCCAGCAGGCGGGGGGGGCTTGGGGGAGCATGAAACCGCAGCTGCATTTGCACTTCTGACGCGAGACAGGCGGCCGTCCTGCTGAGCTCACTATCTCTGGCTGCACCGAGTCCCCTCACCATCAAGCGGGACCCTGATAAAGCCAGTTCAGGCAGAGTGGTTGAACTGTCTGGTTTCAACACTTCCTGGGAAGTGGGAGGGGCTGGCTGCTTTAGGATGTGGGCTGGGCATCTGCAGGCCGTGAACACGATCATGCCCTGCGGTCTTCTGGGCCCTGACAGCCTGCCACAAGTTAAAGCTCCAGGTCTTCCTGTTGCTCAAGAGGCTAGGGAGCATGCTCACACTTAGACACTGATAAGGCCAGTGGAGGCGGTGGGTGGAGGGAGGGGGGCAGGGAAAAGCTTCCTGCTGAACCCTAACCCAACATCCTGCCGGTGCCAGGGAAGCCTCTGTCTAGGTCTGTGAGAGCGCACTGCACAAAGCAGACAGAACCCTGAGCCGCTCCTGCTAATTAATGTGGCAGCTGCTCACCCTCTCTGTCTAAAGGAGTCAGGATGCCGCCCCCCCCACACACACACACGGGAGTTTCCTAATAGGGGGGGGGGGGGGGCACTTTCAGGTTACTGCAAAAAAAGTAAACAGAGAAAAGCAAAGAAGGTGTTTGAGCAGGCAGGTGAAAGATGGCCGTGGGAGAATGACAGGAGGGAGAAGAGGCACTGCACTGGAATGCATGTGGCGACCATGAACGGGGGGGGGGGGGGGGGGGGGGGGAGAAATCCCATAATCAAAAAGCAGGATTTGGTTCTAGACATTCACTGCTTGTTTGATTTAGGGGCAGTGTGTGGTCTCTGCAGGTTAGGATTCTGTGATGGGAAGGTCACTGGTTCAAATCCTGTGGCCAGCAGAGTGCTGTCACCTTAGGGACCTTGAGTATGACCCTTAACCCCAGTCCCTCCAGGCACTAGCTGACCCTGCCCTTTGATCCTCACTTGTACGTCACTTTGGACAAAAGCATCGGCTGAACAAGGTAAATGTTAAACATCATTTATACACGCATACAGCTGGACTGCTGCTTTAACACCCAGATAAATGGAAAGGTGGGAGAAACAAGACTGAGAAGATAAAAGCTCATCACACAGTGACAGTAGAAAGCCAGGGGGTGGGTGGACCCTTATGAAGTTATATAAGAACCTGACGAGGAGTTATGGGTTTCATAATGCATGTACACACCAACACATACTCCAATAAACCTGTTCTTAAGTAGTGCATGATACTTATCTCACGTTAAATGCCAGCCGCTTACGGTCCGGAGCCAGGAAATGACCCCGTCCCACCTTGAGATCAGGCCCAGGTGGGTGACGGTGGAAATTCAACAGCATTTTTGGGTTTTAGTATAATAATACAAAGGTACAAAGATAAGGTGCAGAAAGGCTTGCAGAGAATCCCACCCACAATCATTCATCCGACCTGCTTTTGGTACGAATCTCCATTTCTCTATTTCAGTGGGAACCAGTACTGGGCAACCCATTAGGCAAGATAAGTGGCTCCATTAGGCACCATCTTCTGTCTTAGGAAGCAAATTTTACTGAACATGCTCCTTGGGGGGTGCTTGAAGTTTGCCAAGGTTGGGGGTAAGGTGTGGGTGGTGGTGAGGGTTTCGACCGGGGCTAGTGCGCCCTGTGCAATTACAATTCCTACACCGGCATGAGCACAATCAGATGGGAAACTCCCGCCTCAAAGGCACGAATTACGCTGCCAAAAGCACATTTATTCCAGGTAAAACCCACAATAACTTTGTTAGCGACTCAGCCACTGGAATTCCAGAGATTCTGTAGCAACCAGAACAATAGTGCCTTAGTTTGCTGATATCTGTGTGAAAATACCATTTGATCAAAGTACGATCCAAGCGGAGCAGGCGATGACTTTTTATTTCTTCTTAATTTATGTGACTGTCCTCCAAATATCAATCATAGCCCTATATTGCTTGACAAGGAATGATTATATACCTTTGTGTGAGTGTGTGTGTATACTGACATGGGGACATGCAGCCAAATTACATTATTATTACTGAGACGGTGAGTAAATCATCGCCTGGATAGCAGTGAGACCTGGTTAAGTCTCACAGACACATGTGATGTATATCAGGAGTGGGATGACAGAACAAGGATACAGGAAGAGGCACATCAGACACAGGGCATCGCGTGGGGCTGCCATTCGCACTGGGATTGAAGCCAGTACCACAAAGAGCCTGGATTTAACGTTTTTTTTCTTCAGATAAACATAAAAGACATAAAACATAAAAGAACATAAACATAAAAGAATGGAGAGATTCGCATGGATCAGCTCTGGGATACTCAGGGACGGATTACGGACCGGGCCAGCTGGGCCGCTGCCCAGGGGCCCTTGGGGTGCAGGGGGCCCGTGGGGCCTCTAGCCCAAAACAATTTGCAACGCTTATCAACAATGTATTTTCGTTTGTCTATTTTAGAGGGCCTACATTCTTTGATCCTCTGCCTACAAGGGCCCCTGACCCTATAGGGAGGGCGTTTGGCTGCCAAGGGCCCTTGAATTGTGGTGGTTGTGGTGGTGGTGCTGATGGTGGTGGTGGTGGGGGGGGCCCTCGCGAACGTTTTGCCCAGGGGCCCACACAACCCATAATCTGTCCCTGAGGATACTACAACAGCACAGGAGCTCGGCGAGCGCTTCGCGCTAACAGTGACATCTAGATCCATGGCAACGGGGAAGATGTAAGCCTGTGATGGTATGGAGAGGCACTGGAGCAGCGTGGACTGTGAGATGTTTTGTGTGATGGTTGGTGGGGCATGGAGATGTTGCCAGAAAGAGAGGAGAAAGCAAATAAAAATGATAGCCGTGGAGGACAGTGTTATCGGCAAACAAAAGCTACGCCTTGATAAGTAAACTGATGGCACTGCATGGGGGGGGGGGGGGTAGGGGAGGCGGGTGACAGATGGAATGGATAGGTGCCGTTCCTGGACGCTAACTTCTCATCTAGCCAGCAACGTTCAGTTCAATGGCCACTTCTCCACAAAATATCCAGTTACTTTTGTGTGATTTGTGTGTGATTAGATGTTATTCCATTGAAAACCAAGTGCCAGGGAGAAACTCAATGCTTTGCAATCATGACATCAGATTTCATTGCATAGCAGAGAATCCAAAAGTAAAACTGGGGTATCCATGACATGTAATACTGAAAAGATGCAACAGATGCATTAAACTGAGACTGTTTAACACGCACTTGCACACGAGCGATTTGCTCCATAAAAGACGCAATCCTATTGCCCCCCCCCAGGGTCAAATCCTACAATCCCCCCTGCAGTATAACAAAAAGGCCATCTCAGGTAACAATCTGCATCATCACTGAATAACTCTACCAGTCAATATCAATACCATGTGAACCTCCACTAACCATAACCGGAGGCGGAGCAGCCCAGAAAACATTCCACCTCTTAATTGGCATTTAAAGTTTACCTTCTGATGAAGAAAGCCGTGACATCGGCCTTCCATCTGCACGAAGTCAGGATACAAGCACTTAAGCATGCAGGGAGGACAATCCATAAGGCACACGACATGACGGCAGGAGACGGGGCTGGAATTCCGAGGATGTCTGGGCTAAGGGTCAAGGTCTATAATATTGGATTTATTATGGAGCAGAATAATTCCCAGAGCCTCAAGCCTGAATAACCATGGACCCTGGATTTGCTGGTGCCTCACTGGCTAGTTGAATGAGGTCAAAGTCTGACCGTAGCTGCACCTATTTGACAAATCCCTCCAGCGAAGTGATTTCACCTGTTACTTTACGGAGGCTTAATTTCCATTGTCTCCCACTTCAGGTGACCTACATTCAAATGTCAAGGCCCAGTGCATGGAAAGTTTTCACCCACTCTAGTAGCAGGAAGTTTGCTTTTGGTAACGTACGGGAAAGTGAACGGTGCCTTGAAATCTGCACAGACTTGTCTAACTCGTAAAACAGGAGGTCCTTCAGAACGCCGGGGCCGATCTGAGATATGTAGCACACAGACTGTTTGTCTTGCCAGTGAGACACTCGGTGGTCTTTGGGCAGAAACCCTACCTGATTTACCGTCGCTCAGTTGAGTATTTACCGGCAGCAAGATGGCGAGGTCAGCCTTATAATTCCTGGAATGGAAGGAGCGCCTCTGGAAGCTGGGGCTGCTGCAAGAGCCACGGGCCAGGAGACACCCACCTGGAAGCTGGGGCTGCTGCAAGAGCCACGGGCCAGGAGACACCCACCTGGAAGCTGCCCAGAGACCGCATACCTTCCGCCTGCGGGTTATGTTTTACATGGCATGGAGCTGCCTCAACTGGAAGTACTTTGCCTTCCAGGTTAATAAATGAACAGTCTTCCATTATTTCCTGAAGACTTGTCCCTCACTCTCATGTTTTGTGCACAAAGGGAATATGGTTTTCTGGCAAGAATGGTCGGGCTTCAGCTCGCTGACTTCAAACCCCGAAAGAACTGAGAATAGAGCGCAGAGGGAGGAAAACAGAGACCCTGCAATGGCGGAGCCAGTGTCTACTTGGCGAGGGTTTTTTGTGTGGCTTTTGATAAAGGCTCCAGTCTCCTGAAGATCAAATCAGATGCTTTGCTTGCACTCCAGAGAAAAACGGCTCCATCTGACCAGCCTTCCCTTTACTGTAAAGAGTGCTGCATGCTGACTGGCTACATGGGCTTAGGTCCCTCCCCTTATGATGGACAGAACTGTAGAACCAATAACATTCCGGCTGTCATAAGACACAATACTGGAAATGTTGAATTTATGAAACATAAAGGCATGAATATTAGACCAGTAGAACATACTGAAGTATGATCATACATACCTTTGATAACGGTACACTCAGTTTATTACTTGCACCTGCTTGTTAACGCAAACAACCGGTTCCTCCAAACAGCCAATCTTGTCGCTGAAGCTGAATACACACAGCACACAAACAGAAACTGATGAAAAAAATGCAGTCGGTGGCATTTCTGTGACCAAAAGCATGTTGCTAATGAGAGAGGTCAGAAGACAGCGGGTCAGGGTCAGTAAAGCTAACTGGACGACTGTAACAATGATGACAACAAATCTGTACAACCTCGGTGCTGAAAGGCATCTATGAATGAACAACTTGTCTACCCCTGAAGTTTTTTTAAGATGCAAAAGCAAGTACTGGGCAGTATTTACTAGTTATATCCAATAAAGTCACACTATTTGAGTGTGTGTGTGTGTGTGTGTGTGTGTGTGTGTATTTGGACAAAAGTACTGAGACACCTGTCTTTACATGAACTTTAATGGAACCCCTTTCTTAATACATAGGCTTTAATATGGAGTTGGTCCCCCCTTTGCAGCTATAACAGCTGTCACTCTTCTGGGGAGGCTTTCCGCAAGATTATGGAGTGTGTCTGTGGGAATTTTTTGCACATTCATCCAGAAGAGTATTTGTGAGGTCAGGCACTGATGTTGGATGTGAAAGTCTGGCTCATGATCTCCATTCTAGTTCATCCCAAAGGTGTTCGATGGGGTTGAGGTCAGGACTCTGTGAGGCCAGTCAGGTTCTTCCACACCAAACTCACCCAACCATGTCTTTATGGGCCTTGCTTTGTGCACTGGGGCACAATCATGCTGGAACAGTAAAGGTCCTTCCCCAAACTGTTCCCACAAATTTAGAAGCATACAATTGTCAAAAATGTTTTGGTGTGCTGAAGAATTCAAAGTTCCCTTCACTGGAACTAAGGGACCCAGCCCAACCCCTGCAAAACAAACTCATACCATCATCCCTCCTCCACAAAACTTTACAGGTGACACAATGCAGTCAGGCAGGTAATTTTCTCCTGGCATCTGCCAAACCCAGACTCGTCCAGAGTCCAGTGCTCTACACCACTTCATCCAACACAATATATATACAATTTATATATACTGTATATATAAGATGTTGCTGCCTTCCGTTTGGAGTCTCTACTTCATCACGGCCCCACGTCTGCGGAGTTTGCATGTTCTCCTTGTGCCATCATGCAGTTTCTTCTGGGTTCTCTGGTTTTCCACTACGATCTGAAAGTGACTTCACTTGCCAAATTGCCCATAGATGTGAATGGTGTATGTGGTGGATTGGTGCCCCATCAGGGCATATTCTCCTCCCATAGGGTCCAGACCCCTGAAACCCCATGCAGGACAAGTGTTTACAGAAATGGGTGGATATATAAAATCAAGAGATCGCTTCATGCAAGTTCCTACTGGGTTACAGGGACAAATAGTTTAAGAATGGAGAATTTGTGACGGTAAAATCAGTTTATGAGGTGTGGCTTGTTTGAAAAAGGTTAGCCAATATGTCAGTAAATCAATCTGTGACAAGGATCTCTGATTACTGTTGACAGTGTATAGAAAATGAAACATAATCCATCCGTGGGACTTGCAATACCATAAATAATAGTCAACATTGATCTGTTGGCAGCATAGAAATGTTTTGATGTTTTTTTTTCAGCATTAGCATTAGTCCGAGCACCAGCAGCTAAAATCTAATGCCATTATGCACTTTCCATTCAAGTAATACAACAGTCAGTTTCGCAGGTTCCTAATCAGGCAACATTTATTCAGTGTCTAGAAATCATTATGACCATACTGAAGAATAGGCAGTGAATGACTTCAACTTAGCAAAAATAAAATGAAATATGAACATTTGGAGACTTCTTTAAAAATAATCCACCCATCGCGAAGCTGTATTTGACAGGATTTGTTCCAACCCACTTCTCTTCTTTTACAGGTCAAGAAAAAAGCATTTGTACATCCCCTGACTGGTACGGACATCAATATATTGTCTTATGATTCTGAAGGGGTTATTTTACTGGGTGCTTTTCCACAGGCCAGAGCTGCTCATGGCTGAATAGGGGTGATGTCCTCCTGGTGAAAGACACAAAAGACTGAAGAATGATAAAGCTTCATTGGATTGTTCTGCGCTGTTCGTTCCCTCTGTGGGCGATTTCTTTGGGGCCCTCAAGGCTGGATTATGTGGCAGAAGGATTTCAAAATGATGAAGACGTCAGTACAACAGCGAAGATACAATTGCAGGAGAAGGAAGAGAAAGTCAGAAGCCCCAGGAAATTCACTTCAAATCCCTTATTTATGACTCTCTGATGCTCTGAAGAATTGGAATTTTGCATCAAGTGTGTGAAATGAAAACGAGGTGCTTTGAATTGACTTTAGAGAATGAGCACCTTTTATTTTATTATTATTTTTCCAAGCACACGGCAAACATTCATTTACATCCCAGTGAACCGCAAACAACAAACGTCCAGGAAATGTCTCTCTTTGTGAAACACATAGCTCCTTTTCAGTGCCGCTCTACAGAACATAAACAAAAAAACAAAATGGCAGCTTCGAGTGAAACCCACCGACAATGATGTGACTGTGAAGATAGAGACGATATCAGACGTACACAGAGAACAATAACTCACAGAAGTTCAAAGCTCCGGGGCCATCCTGCCTACACACGCTGAGGGAAAACCTCTGTAGGTCTCATTCCATATTCCAGTGATAGAGGGCATTTCTTCATCACTGGAACACAAACATCACTAACCTTTGTTGGTAAGGAGACTTAGCAGTGATGCAGATAAGACATCATCGCAGCTGCAGGCGTCCATGCGGATGCCTGAATTCTACAGCCTTTCATCACTCATCAGCGATTGACATGTTACTGTATAAAATGTGCATCACCACTAATATTGTGTGAGCAAGTACAGTCTAGAAAACGCTCACAGTCCAAGGCTGCATTTTGTCAGGAGGGACATTGCATTTTTCAGTTGTTTTATGGACTATTTACAGTTACCAGAGAAATATATGCTATTGGAGAAATAAAGACAACTGTAAAAAAACCGAATTGTACAAGTGCTCATTTAGACATATAAGAAAAATAAAGGTCAGTGGAGGAAGTTGTATAGGCCTTTTAGTGATCAAATTACTTGAAGTGATCTTATAGGGATTCAGCTTTAACATCTAATTGGAGCTTTACTGGGATCGTTAAGTTGAGTCATCTATGTAATGAAATTATTGCAATTTTATCTAGGAGAAACAGCACAGAATAACCGCAGATTAATTTGAAAATTTCAATTTCTTCTGGCAGTTTCTTCTTCTCTTCATCTTTCATCATCGTCGTCGTCGTCATTATTTACCTTGTATCTATGACGTAAGCCCACCATCATCATTTCCTTGTTTAGATCTTTAGGTACCGATGCATAACAGCAATGTTCTAAGATGTGTGAGCCCTGAGATGTTGACCTCTTTATCACTGCTGCTGACAGAGCTCCAGGTTTCCCATCGTTCATCCAGCAACAGTGATTGACTTCTGAAAGGGGTTAGAGAGACATTGCAGCTCAGCCAGTGATACTCCTTGTCTGGCTCCTTGAGAACAGCCATCTTCTGACCAGCACCTCCACTAACTCAGGGTGGATCATACTTTGGCTATTTGCATTGTGGTGTAATCATCTGGTGTCAATTTTTCCAGCAATGAATAATGCTTTTTTCCTGATTCCTTGAAAATCTCTGCACAATCCATTTTAACATCTTTGCCGCATAATGTTATGTACCCAATAAAATTTGATTCATAATGGAAAGTCTCGCATGTGAGAATGAGGCCCACCAACCACAATCAAACTTGTGTTCTGAGTTGCTGTATTTGAAGGCACAAACGACACAGAGGAGCAGAAAAAAAGCACAATATCCCAACAGGAGCGGCATCTGATTGCCTATGGATAGGCCCAACGTGGAATCTCTAACCCCACTGCTCAGAGCAAGCCTCATGTCCAATCACAAGACTCACTGCTTGGTGACTGTTGGCGTGTTAAGAAATATGCCATGCCTTCCGAGCACTGGCGAAAACTACTGTACACTGGCTAAACCCCAGAAGGTGGAGATTTTAGGTCCTTAGGGTTCGAAATCCAGACCAAGATTTTGTTCCGACCAACTAGTTGAGTACTCTGTGACTGAGACTCTTTATACTTAACTGGTTGGTTGAAACAAAATCTTGGTCTGGATTTGTACGCTCTGGACCTGAAATTGCCACCTCTGCTAAATCCACTGGGCTATTAAACGTGCATGAGTCAGATGATTGGATTCACCCTCTTTTTGTCCCAAATCAAGCCTCTTCACAGCTACTGCTCTGACCAATGAAGTGACTTTTCAAGCACAGTGCATTTAACAATTAAGCCACAACACTTGACTACTTTAATTTCATTCCAAGCCAATTTTGAATTACAAGTAACATTGTTTGTTTTCAGAACTCCGTGATGACAAGGCTTCTCCTTTTCCAGTCAGAGCTGGGAGCTCCAGTAGGTTTTGCAGATCTCTGTATGTAGCACCATGACAGATACCTCATGTGGTCAAGCACTGGGTAAGGTAACATCTCTGACTCCCCACCCCATACAATATAATAGATATAACATTAGAAACAAACATTTGCTTTACATAAAACATTAATTTCAAGTAGCGACAATCTGAAACACAAATATTAGTTCTAAAACAGAGTTTTTGTAAGTTCAGTGACAAGCATCGGGCACTTTTTAAATCAGCAACACCTCTGCAATAACATAAAATGCCAAACATTTGTGCTTAGCATCCGTTTGGCAAAATGGCAAAGAACAGAACTGAATGAGTCAATCAAAAAAAATATGACGATAAAAAAGAAAATGTCTGTCTGGAAAATATGTGCAGATATGTTAAACATTGATTTTGTTATGAAACCAAAAAAAATGCAGCATTATTACAGAATTAAGTGACATGTCCCAAAGCTTTCTGTGACCACTGTACATACAGTCCTATTCTACAGACTCCAGACCTCTGTGTCCCTGCATAGGACAAGCAAGTATAGAAAATGGATGGATGGATGGATGGATGGATGAATGGACGGATGGATGGATGCATATGTGGACGAATGGATGGACGGATGGATGGATGGACGAATGGATGGATATGTGGATGGATGGATGATGGATGGACAGCCTTATTCTTCATAATACCTCTGGATATGTCCTACCTGAAAGTTGCTGCCATTAACCCACAGATGGAAACAATTCGGAATCCTTGGGCAGAAATTCCTCTGAACACAGATCACTGCTTCTCATTTCTTGCTCTCCTCTAAATTTCTTGGATTTTTTTTCACTGACCCAGTTCCCCTCCAAAGAGAATCGGGTTTTTGGTTTAACAAAATCACAATCTTCCACCAGTTCTTGATAACTGTTCTTAACTCCTTTTCATACCGACAAGTCAGGAGACACTATCATCCAAGGTTACCCATTTCGCTTCCTGGGGAGTAACAGCCCTAAAGTGCTCATCACCTTTAGACCTTTGTGACGGCATGTCAAACATCTCCTCAGCTTTCACCACTTAACTTTCAGCTACTCTAAACAGTAAGGGTTTTGGCCATGTATTCCCCGAAATGTAAACGTTGCATACTTTACCGCACAGATCTGTTGAGTCTCATCGTAGTGGTCTGAGAGAGAAAATCAGGTCCAGTAGAAAGCATGCAAATCAGTTACCTCAGGATCCCAACATGCTTCTGGGATCAAGTGTCGCAAATGCCGCAGATGCGACAGACTGCGAACAGGAACCAGGATCCTAAAAGGAAACCAGGTACATTTATTGGCATTTTTTTTACATTCTGTAACAGGAATCACATGCATATTAAAGTAATTCGATAATCCTGCCTTCCTTTAAAATGCCTAGATTACACCAGGATCGGAATCTTTATTGTCACATGACCAAGGCCAGTGGACACAGCTCGCTTTGGAGACACCAACAGACGACAGTTACGGCAAAACATGGACAGGGAATAAATACAAGACACAAAATACACAACAGAGAGGTATAAGGGCAAGGTAGGTGGCAAATACAGAGGTTTGTGGGAGTTTGTGCAATGAGATTAACGCAGGTCAAATATAGACAACATGCATCTATACATATCATGCTATTTAACAATGTTGGGCCTTTCAGGTCCAGAAACTACAAATCCACCAGCTGAGTATTCTGGGACTTTGAGTCTTTATGCTTAGCTTGTTGGTAGAAACAAAATGGCCTGGATTTGTAGCTACCGGACCTGGAATGCCCATCACTGGCTATCAGAGGAATAGCCCATGTGAGGCTGAAGTGTGGCAGCGCATTGCGACCTACAGCAAGTATGACTGTTCCTCAGTGGGCCTCCTGTGCTCAAAGCTGAGGAGATGCTGGTGTTACTCATCTCGTTGTCTATGAACTGGATTTTCATACCTGGGTGTCTGGTGAGGATGGGTTTTGATTCACTAACCACCAGCCCTTCATCTGTGCGCATTTTCCTCTCGCTTTCAGGTTCTCACCAACTGGTGCTTCAATCACTGCTCTCTTTATCAAGATGAAGCAGGAGCGGCGTTTTCTGTCAGTTTGTTTGTTTGCATTACGCTGGACTTATTTGACCTACTAATTAATCTGTTAATAAATGTGGTAGTTTAATGAAGAGTCCTCTCTGTTTCACTGCTCTACAGAATAGACTAAGTATTTTTTTTTTTTTACAAAAATTACGGAACTAATTACAGACATTTATTCAGTTTGTCCTATGGCAGCTGCCATAACCCTTCCAGAAGCCAATCTTCCCAGTAAAGAGTTTTGCAGCATGTGACCCCCTGTTGCCGATCAGTCTGTAAACCACAATCACTCCACATTACCAGACGACAAGCCGTGTATTGTGAGCGGTACAGCGATCCAATGACTTTAAAAGGCGCGTAGCGTGAAAGGTACAGCGATGTTACGACTTTAAAAGCCGCGTAGCGTGAACGGTACAGCGATCTAACGACTTTAAAAGCTGCGTAACGTGAGCGGTACAGCGATCCAATGACTTTAAAAACTGCGTAGTGTGAGCAGTACAGTGATCTAACGACTTTAAAAGCTGTGTAGTATGAACTTAGCATTAATAAAAATCTCCTGCCCATGGACATCGAAATCTACAGAGGGGAACCCCTTCCAATGATACTCTTTTACCCACACGCCAAGTCAAAGTGCAAGAAGAAAAAATTGCCGCAAAGAGGTCAGTGCTGCCAGAACAGGACTACAGGCTCTTCTACCCTGGTCTGCGTTTCCGTAATACAAATCTGTCCAAGAGTTATCTGTCCATTAAATCTGTGCATATTTCTATTGAAATATGTCAGTGATTGGGTAAGCATTTTCATTTGCCACATAATTTTTCAGCAAACACGCAGACATACAAAAATCACATTATGAAACCATTTTTTCTGACTTGAGGCCTATGGTTTGACTTCCTGTCAGTCGGCAAAAATCTGCGCTACCCATACCCACTGAAAGCAGTAGATGAAACTCATCGTATATGTGTACCCACTATCTGATTCGCAACAGAGAAAAAATATATATTTTCTCACAGAATGACATCAGATAAGGTCACAGTGGAAACAGACCTGCACAAAGAATGAAACCTGCTTTGAAATTTTACAAGAAACACATGGGCAACCTTTGCGAAGTCAAGCAAGTGAAACAGAAGAGCAACTTAACCCACAGGGGCGGCAAGGCGCTTATCTGCGAAGAAATGACCACGCTGCTATTGGCTAGGCAATGAAATGATCATGCTGCTATTGGCTAGGCGAAGAAATTACCATGCTGCTATTCGCTAGGCAATGAAATGATCATGCTGCTATTGGCTAGGCCAAAAAATTACCATGCTGCTATTGGCTAGGCGCTTACCATGACCTGGCAAGGCCAGAAGGGCATTTCAGTCCACCTTGCCAAGACATCTCTCTTGTTACATTACTACTTGGCCCATGCCACCTTCTTCCACAGTGCTGATTGGTTTCTTTGGAATGTTTACTCCAGCCATTTGACCAATAGGAATATTCCTACCGAGCATGGTTTTGATTTTTAAACATCCTGTCCCTAGCTGACTCACAGTTTCACATCAGACAAATACAGGCATTTGACACATTAGATCTTCTTTCCTTTTGGAATCCCAGAGGGATTACGTGTGGCCTTGGTGAGATCTGTAATCAAACCTGCTCCCCACAAAAATAATTGATTAAATTCCTACCATGTCTAGTCTAAACAGTCTGAAAATTTGGTTATAATCAGTCTTCCGGATTTGACAAGTTCCTGGCACTGGAGTAACAGTTCATATCCAGTACAAATGAGAGCTAAAGACACGATGCATGCTGCAGACACCAAGCATACTGTAGATCCTAAACATACTATAGATCCTAAACATACTATAGATCCCAAGTATACCACTGAACCCAAGTTATAGATCCCAAACATACTGTAGATCCCAAGCACACTGTAGATCCCAAACTCACTGTAGATCCTAAGCATACTGTAGATCCTAAATACACTGTAGATCCCAAACTCACTGTAGATCCTAAGCATACTGTAGATCCTAAACACACTGTAGATCCTAAACACATTGAAGTCCCTAATCACTCTGCAGGCTTTAGCTCTGCTAACAGGCCCCATACACATTGTAGGAGCCACAGACACATCGAATGAAGCCTGAGATCTGCTGAAACCACACCCCCCCCCCCCCCACACACACACACACACACACACGCTCACAAAAACCTATTTCCTTTTCAGAATTCCAGAAGGCAGCTCTTCACAGCATTGCTATATCCTGGAATTATGCCAACCAAGAAGGTGCACTTCTGAACGAAAATTTTCTTTTGTTAATTACTGTGAGTTAGAACTGAAAAGCATATTCACAGTAATCAAGAAAGAACAGGCACACATTCAGTGATATAGTGGAATGTGTTTGGCTTCATTTACGGTTTCACCATTTCAGTAACAAAGAATCTATCATGTAACTTAAAACTGTAATGTTAGCTGTACTGGAGCTTAGTAACATTGCTGATTTGCCTCATGGACAGTAATTTGATTTTAACTGTTTTTTTTTTTTAATACGGAAGAATATATCTAAGGAAACTGTACCCCTTCCTCTACATTTGTGGCCGAGTAGTCAATCGGTAGGAACCTTAAAGACTGCAACGGGAAAGAGGGGGGTGTTGGGGGGGGGGGGGGGGGGCTAGTTGTTTGCAGTGTCAGTTTGAAAGTCCTTTTTAAGTAAAAAGAAAAGAGACAGTATGACATTTCCATCCACTGACGGAATGAATTTCGAAACCATTGATCAGCACCCACTTATAATGGGGTCCCAGCACTAGGTATATTGCCCCCCCTCTCACTACAGGACATGTGTCCATGCACGCAAACAAAGTCTCTCACCCTTAACGGTTAAATATTACAGATGCACCATGTATCTTTTTGAAATATCCTTAAGGAACACTGTCAGAGTTCACAGGTGCGGACGGGCAGGTAGGCGGGTAGGAGGCAGGGAAGGACGAGGCAGGCAGGCGGAATATGAGGAAAACTGGGGATTTATTAAGGGGAAGACAACTACGGGGAGAACGGGGCATCAACTAACATCAGGCTAACATCAATGACGGAGAAACGGCAGGGCAAGACGTGGACTGATATGGACGGAAGACAGGGCGAAATAACAAGACACAGCTGGGCATGATTGGGACAGCACATGTAGATAATCAGGGGGCGTGGCACACATGTAGATAATCAGGGGGCGTGGCACACATGTGGATAATCAGGGGGCGTGGCACACACGAGGATCGGACGAGCCGGGCGTGACAGTATACAATATCAACTTACCTTATCATAAAAAAGGAGAATTACAAATTGGACACTGAGCAAAACAGATTTGTCAGCCAAGTAAATATATCATTTGGTTTCCAGTGCAAAGTGACTGTCGCTGAGAAGGGGCCCGTCGACCCTCCATGGGGCCCTTTATCCCTGTCGGCCTCAGTGCCAGGAAAAACACCTCCAGCATGGCACCAGGGAAAAGCCGATCTCAGAACTTGGAACCGTCATGTCAGCGGAAGTGGGACTGGCTATCGTGGACAAAAAAAAACAAAAAAAACATACTAATTGCTACATTAACAGCAGTAGCAATAAATATATTTGTAAAAGCATCATATGAAAGATTCTTGCGGCTAATGCTAATTGGGTTACATCTCCATCAAATCAATGGTAAAAAAAAAATCAAAAACGTTACGTACCCGTCATCTTAAGAGGATTCGCCATGAATTATTAATGTTGCTTGATGTTATTATTGAGCGCTAGGTTGCATATGCAACTTGTAGTGTCTTTAAAAGTAAAAAACGCAGATAAAAGCGAAGGATATTCTTACGATCCGCCATAACGGTTCACCTCCTTTTTTTCAATTTTTTTAATCGTGAAGTTGGAACATACAAAAAAATGGCCTCATATTAAAGGATCAATATTCCCTAAAGCCTCAGGCACAATATTAAGGAATAATATGACAGTTCACCCCGTACTTTACTCTCACTTCTGCCTGCGTAACATTTCCATTCCGTTATTTTTTGAACCTGGTGGAAGCGCGGGCCAGTTCTCAAAAGGTACCAAGCGAGAAGCAGCACCAGGACCAGCTCTGCATTGGTATAAACCAGGTTACCGTATCACCTGACCCTAGCTGAGCTTCTTAATGAGTGTTAAGCAGATAACACCGATCGCTACTGTACATCCCGCGCACATGTGGATATCTCCCTTTGGATGAGTGACCACCACCTGCCACAAGACCCATCTGAAAATACACCGGACCCTTTCCTGCATCACTCCCTATTTCAGACTCACCATCAAATCACCACAGGAAACAACTGCTGTATTGAACAACTACCAAGAAGTCATGCATCATCCTCCGAGAGATGCCTCCCATTCCGTCATGCTCTCTGGCTCTGATGATGCCTGACCTCAAAGCCACCAACACTGGAACATAAAACACTTTATCTCTCCCCCCCCCCCCCCCTCCCCGGTCATCGATGTTATGGAGGAATGTAGCACTCTGATCTTCTGTGCATCTGTGCTTTTAGAGGCAACTGAGCAGTAAATGTAACCACACACACCACTTCTATTCCACTGCTGATGGCATTTATTACGTGTCAAATAAAAATCCAATAAAAAAATGTAAAGAACCTGTGTAACTCTACTGTCGCACGAGGAAAATGATTCAGAGTATTGGGTCTGCGGGGAAAGACAAATATTCTCAATGACGAATGAGTGACATTTTATATAGGTAATTACAGTCCGGTACCGGCTACTCCCACTGCCTGTTTCTCATCATTGCTACACACGATTAACAGCTGGAACCAAACGCCATGCAGAATTATAGTCTAATAAGATCCCGGTTGTAACTGATTAAATCTCACGCTAAATAAATATCCTTCAGACGAATTCTATACACCCTGAGACCCGTATGTCCTGGTTCCAGTTCCAGGCAGCACAGTATTTTCTTCACCCCAATAGGATCATATGCAGATCGCTAAGTTTGATAAGTCACATGACATCGCAGCATTCCTGCCAAACTGACCCGTCAGTGACCCGACTGATTTTTCGTTCACATTAATAAATGGAATTTAATAAATGTTTGGCATTTACTAAATCTAACAAACAAACACTCAACAGAAAATCTAGTTACACATGAGCAAAAATGTTTTTTTTTGAGTTATGCTTTCTGGTGGACATGCCAATATTAGGTCCCTCCAGACTACAGGGGGTTTTCTGGAATAACCATTACAAAAATCATACATAAACATATAAAAACTAATAAATCCCTGTGAGGACCAGCTTCCTGTACCCTGGGCTCCCTGGGATAAGCTCATCATGACCTTGTACTGGGGTTATGGGGGTAAATACTGAGGAATATTCAAAAACACCAGACAAATACAAGTTATCAAGTTCTCGGTTTGCATTATGCACATTCTGCCCTTAAGCCAGCTGGGCCTCAAGCACAGTTAACAAAGCCCCCCGCTTTTTACTTTGTGCCATGGTTCGGAAGCTTACTTTCAAGTGGCCGCCTTCATCGGTATGATAAATAAATCATTCGTAGCTCATAAATCGCTGATATTCCATTAAGCCGATATCATCTATATAATCTCAATAGCGCTCTGTTTGCTGAATAACTTGGCAACATGCCTCATCTGTCATACGGCATCCAAACGCACTTAATGATCTTAATCCAAAGCCACAGTTTCCCTGTATTAATAAAACACCCACTTCCTGGGTATTTGGATGCCAGAACTAAAGGGAGGAGACCCTGCACCACCCTCATTACAGCGCGGTTCATTTTGAAAGCATTAAAAAAATTAAAGTCAAATTTTTCGGCTTTGAAAGCAACTTACGAAGAGCGACAGCACCATGACTTCATTTCAAATCACATCTTTGCACGCGATGGTGCCCCAGACAAACGTGGGAAATTACCCACATTACCTAGCAGCCCCCTTCAAACAACCACAAACAAAAAGCAAACAACAACAAAGTAGAACAGAGGGTTTCTCCCCCAGGCCGTCTTCACTGAATCAGCTCCTGAGGATACGAAGGAGAAAAACAGAGTTCACTTTCATACAGCTGGACATGCGTTTCTGCTGTTGTTTACGTTTTAAAATCTGAAACTCATACACGGACGGGGGAAAGAAGAGGCGAATCTCCCTAAACTCGATTTCTCACTTTGTATGTTCCTTTCTCTTTGCGGACGGTTTCCCTTCTGGTTTCCCAGCCGCAGAGGAGGACAGTTATCTTGACAGGCCTGGGAATCTCAATGAGAACCAGCCATGAACAGAAGTAGATAAAATGAGTGTTGTTTTCTTTTTTTTGTGTTTTTTTTTGAAGTGGGATCTTTCCTCTTACAGTGTGTGGACGGGTCAAACGGAGGGAAGGGGGTCTCACTTTCACAAAGCCGGCACAGATTGGAGGTCTGGGCCTCATTAGGGCCACAGTCTGCCAAGGCAGGCCAGTCAGTAATTGTGGGTTGAACTCTGACTCCCCCCCCTCTCCCAACCCCTCTCCCCAACATCCCCCCCATCCGGGATAAAAAGCGGTCTGAGAAGTGCCAGAAAAAAATAACAACCCCAAAGTGGGAGGCCAACTATTCCCATCGACGGGGGGGGGGCTACTCACTAGACGCCCACACTGCACATCCCATCCCTCCCCCCCTTGCTGCATGGACACGGCTCCTTGGGGGTCGAGGAAATGGTGGCTCACTGTGTGGAGCACAACACACACACACATACACCCACCCCCCCCAAGCAAACTTCCTGTCGTCTCTCTCAGGGACCAGCTCACTCTAAAACCCCTGTGCAAACATGACGATAGATAGAGAAAAGCACACCCCCCCCCTCGCCCCACCAGCCCTCACAAAACTGGCCTCATATGCTACCCTGGTATGGATTATAAACCGATATGAGAACCCTAAAGAATAACAAGCAGGGCCTCTGAGGTCATGCGGTGTGGCACGGGGACAGACTGTGACTAATGCAGAACAGCAAGTGACACACAAAATATGGGAATGGAATGGAGTGAGGAGGTCTGAGCATAACACAGACCCCCCCCCCCCCCCCCATTAAAAGAGCAATGAGTTTTTATCAGGCCTGGTGTAGCCAAAACCAGGGGGGTTATCAGCATCTTGGTCTCCCCAAGGGAATGGGTATGGAATGTGAGCAGGAGTCGTGGATGAACTCTCTTTGCTGTCGTGTAAAATATACATCGAGAAAGTGACCTAAGGAGCCTGGGGCCCAGATGAGGGACTTGGTCAGAGTACCTGCTGCACAGGGTGCAAAAATAAAACGATTATCGATTTCCTCCTAATGATTTTTTTTTTGCCAGGGTTTCGAAGCAAATGCTATGGAAATGAGTCCCAGGGACAAGTTGGTATTTTCCCACACAGAGCCACATACCAGGCCTCCTACGGTCATTTCTAGTGGCGGAGTCAGGCCGGCCACGTAGATCAGCTAGAGCATGAGAGACTGGAAGCTGCTGAAATGCATTTGCAAAGTAGCCGAGTGCATATGGACGCCGTCACGACGAGCGCGTGTAATATTCTGCATGCCTAGCATGACGCTGATCGGCATTTTCTTGGCTGATACCACGGAAAACTGTTTTGCTGTCGACTCAGCCCCTTACCACGGAATGGACTGTCTTCCTGTTTAGGGAAAACGCTTGAGTTTGTTTGCAGCAAATGCTACACAGCGGATGAATGAACGCAAGAATCAAACAAAAAAACCTATACATTTGTCTTCCCCCCCCCCCACCCCCCCACCCCATCAAGAAAGATCCAATGGCTGGATAAATTGCACAAAGCGTAGGAGACCATCCAGTCTGAAACTTCAAGATAACCTACAGACATTATGGGTTCGAAACCAATCAGGACTGCGGTCATAAGAGTAACGTGCCCATAAACATGAGGTCCATCATTCTACACGGAAGCCATGAGTATCAGCTGTGAGTCAAGGTCAAAATGACTCAAGCCTCTTGATTCATCATGCGGGGGTTCGCAGGAGAACCCTTAGTCATACCAACCCCATACGAACAGGAAACCTCCCACTGATTTTTACATGAGAACCAACTCTTGCTGTTAGAGAAGCAATTATCTTATTTCGCAGTGACTTTGTGGTCAAGTATAAGGGAATTTAACCTCTGCATATCCCATCTTGCTGTCCTATTAGATACATACACATATGTCTGTTAAACAGGATGCACACTGAACAATGTGTCAAAAAGGATTTAACTCTTTCCATTCTAGTTAATCTGATTATCTTAACATAGATTAATAAAAACTGAATTACAAAAAGATTTGCACATGCAAACTACCAGTGAACATCCAGCTTCTTAATAAACAGCTCACTTGCTATACTGTAAATGCATTATACAGTTGTCTGACAGTATTTGCATACACATAAGCTCCTTGAGTGCTGCAGAGTAAAGTGCAGTGAGGGGGGTACCACCCCTCAGCTGCAGTGGTTCAGTTCCGTTCGAGATTTGGGTTCTCCAACATGGTACAGTCTGACTGTGTGGGTGGTCCCTTCAGAGCAGTATCCTTTGGCATCCAGTTACAGACTGGCAATAGCTGCTCAGAACCTCACAGCAATTTGTCGGAAAAGGAAAAACAATAATCATATGTCTTCACTTCCCTTTGTGCATAGTCAAGTACAATGTCCAAAGGCCAAATGTCTTTAAAAAAAATCTTTCAGGTCTCCCTATCTCACTCTTTTCTCTAAGGTCTTCCACTTATGTTAGGTGTTCAAAACCAACACCATTAAGCAGAGAGACAGGAAAAAAACTGTTGTATTTGTTTGAACAAATCCGGACTTGGTTCAAAAGACAAAGGCATGTGTTAGGGTTATCTTCTTCTAAAGATATGCTGGAAACCAACCAGTCTCTGAAGACAGAACAACACAGACAGCTGTGATGACTTTTTACTTGCTGCAAGGGAAGTCCGGTCCTGACTTCGAGGTGTCAGACTCTCAGTCGAACTCAGCCGACTTCGAAAGAGGAACTCCCCTCGCAGTATCTTGTATTGGGGTACACAAATAGGATATTCAAATAACATTCAACATTGTTTATCACCATGTATGGGGTGGACATATTCAAGCGACAGTTCTTAAAAAGTGTTATTGCTAAATTAAGATCAAGCTGCTGCAGGGTGTTATTTCTAAGAAATGGCATCTAGCAAAATGACAATAAAAAAAGTACATATTTCTCTAACAGCATGCAGAAAAATGCGTGAACTGACAGAGAAATAGCACTTCTGAGGACTGCATAGGCATTCCACCTTCTTGAAACTGTGTGGTAGTAGTCGTAATTGTATGTTTTATCTAACAATCTGACAAATTACAGCGACAAAGAAAAAGAGGGAATATGAGACTGACCGAAAATTTGTCCTCTGATGCTCAACCAGCCCTGTCCATCCGTCAGATCTGCGGTCCCAGAGGAGACATTTGTCCCTTCCTGGTGCTTTGAAGTTGAAATACAGCTTTCACAGCAGGATACAGCTCTTTAGTGAAGCTTTGATTGGACTTTAGTCCTCGTTTATGCTCCATCATTAAAGTCCAGAGCCACAACCCCCCCTCCCCCATACCAACACGCACAAGGACACACAAAACATTTAATTTCTCTTGTCCAAGAAATTTACAACAATACAGACGGATGCCTTTTTATGTCACTTCTCTTTATTATTGAGCTCAAGGGAATAACCACTCAGCTGCCACCTTCGTGATAATCTTCCAAAGACTTTCTGGTCAACATAACCTTTATAGGGGTACATTCCCAGTTTGCACCCCCTCCTCTGAGCCAGATCAAACTGGTTAGGGTAGGGGGTGCACTTTGTATCACATATGCCTTATCTTTCAAGCATGTATTTACTTCACATGTTCAGCATGCTGCAGGCCTGGGGAAAGTGGGGGGGCATCTATGCTTTTGCATGGCTTCCGTCTTTGTGGTGTTACTGCCATGCTCCATGCTCAAACCTCGATTCTCTTTCTGCCTCGTGAGGGTCAGCTGTCTGTCACCCAGGCAGCTGTCTGTCACCTTGCAATGATATAAAAATACACTGCAAAAGCAGTTTTATCTAAAAGCTGGTTAAGAAAAATACACCCTCTGTTCAGTTTTCTCTCACACTCTCAAAATAACGGGCGGCAATATTAGTGGCTAAGAAATTGAAATCTTATTCTTTTGTTCATGAAAATACGGCATACATTTTAACACATTGCAAGCATGCAAATCATAAAAATCACCCCCCAGATAAGTAAACGATAGCATTTCCCCTGTTCGGTTCACATCTGCTTCCACCAGTCATCCTTATCGTGCACGACATGTTTTGGGAGGTACTGAACAAGCTCTGTTTAACTACTTTTATTTCGCAACATGTCCCAGAATACTACAAATTTTAAGTAAAATATAAGATTACAATGTTGCAGAGTTTATGCGGAGACACGTAAATTGTACAAAACCAAAAAAACAAACAAAAAAATACTCCTCTAAAGGGAAACTCTGGACAAGTAAAGCATGTAAAACATACGGGGAGGGATGTTTGTCTACAACTTTCCCTTTAATGTTATGTAAGTAGGTCAGTGTGTTAACATCAAAATCACACCCTAAAGATTTCTTTTACGTTACATAGCTGCAAAGCCTGCTTGCCAATTAGGCCTGAGCCACGCAAAAGACAACAGGAATTTACGAATGTTTTACGTGACAATATCTCATTTATCCAACAGTAGCTGTACTGCAATTAGCATTTTTTTTTTTTGCATGGATTTGTCTACTATATTAAAGTACCTGCTGGTTAACTAGTGCTAACCAGTGAT